>NC_069505.1:209660330-209980330 GCF_027579735.1 Bombina bombina
AATAATAATGCTAATATTAAACTACAATGTTTGAAGGTTAAGTTAGTGTTTGGGAGTACAGCTAGCAGAAATCACGAGGGAATAAATTAAAGGCGTAAGTTCAGTTCCTATAAGTTGAATGATCTATAATATATAGAACTGCAAATTAAGCTCTAACTTTCAGTAAACTGAGTACGTCACTGCTGTCCCAGCCGCAGACAGCTAGGTGGTGGTTATATGATATAAGAAGGAGCCTATTGCAGATATTGTATGGTATACAAAGTGTTAAAATTAGGACCATATTCCCCTGATCTGCTAACCTTTTATTGTAATCGGCCAAAATGTAGGAGTGTAGCAGCCACGAAATATAAAAATACACATTTGTAGGAGAGCCAGGGTAATTTGAATAGGACTCAGCTGAGAAGATGAAGTCATGCTTAAGAATATGATACTGTATATTCAAAAAGGTACAAACAAAGATGATATGAGACCACATAGCTAAGTGAGCCGCTTCTGGCTTTAATACTTAAGGGCATTGGTATGATAGTGCAAAAAATTATGTACAAATACATTGGGTAAGAGAAAAGAAAAAAAAAGAGATTAGTTTCAAGGTAGGATGGAAAAAAACACTGCGATGTCTAGATAACCTAGCCCTTATAGACTACTGCAATTATCCGAATATTGTAGCTAAACATTCCACATAGAAGATCCAATGTTTTTAGCATAACATTAAAGACTTTAGGTTGTACTAGCTCAACAACTAAACAATTAACAGTGAGAATCTTTAACTTTCTAAATATAATAACAGTATCTGACAAACGCCTAAAAGAGGAGATGAGTATCGATTAAGAGTCCCATATTATATACAAATTTGGAGCTACATTGATCAAACATTGGAAGTTATAAGAGTCCCACACGATACTCAGTGATATCAATGGAATAAATATATGGGGAAAGCCTTTAACCTGCTTTAGCTTATTCCATGTCGATGTGTATTTCACTGGATTTCTGATTTTTTTGTATCACTGGTGTAGTTTCAAGGGCCCTGGTCATCTCAACAAAGTTAACACAACACTGGACACCCCATGTACTTTCATAACTCTGTCTTATGTCCATGTCACCCTGTATCCATAGATACAGGATGGGTACAGGGTGTGAGTGTCCATTGTGGGAGCATGTGTGACACAGTGCCATCAATTGGTTGAACTATCACAAAAACATAACACAGCGCCCTCTATTGGTTGCATGTTCACCACCAAAATGGATACAGGAGCAATGACTAATTTGCATATATTTGCAAAGGTGAAAATACAAACAGATGGTTGTTATTTTTACTGTTATACTGAATAGTCCATCCTGTTGGCAAAATTATAGTCCCTTATATTGTTTTCTAAGTGTTTTCCTATGTTTATGTTTATGGAGTGCGTGTCACCATAAGCTTACTGGTGTGTTAGTAGAAGCTAGTCCTGGGTGAAATAAAGAATTGGCAGTAGTTCCTTCTGGAACAGTTTGTCCTGTCTGATTCTTTCAGGTATACCAGTAGCAGAGGTTCTGGCCCTGCATTCTGGCTGCACTTTCCCTGCAAGAGAGATATGCTACAGAGTCGTGGGCCTTTAAGCAAAGAGCTGGCCTTGTGAGCTTAAATTATCTTTTTAAAGACAGTGCAGGGAAAAGAATCAATACCTACCTGAAGAAAGGAGTGTGGCAGAGGGGACGGTACCTGCCTGAAAGGAGCAGTGAGGCAAAGGCATCTGTTCCTGCCTAGAAGCACACAGGCAGAGGGGACGATACCTGCCAGGAGAGAGCTGCAGGGCAGAGGGGATGCTACCTGCCTGGGAGCTCACTGAGACCAGCCCAGCTGGGGGAGATACAGCCGCTGGCTTGACCCCGGTCTCAGCAACGATAGCTCTGGTCCCACTATCCGGAGACAGAGGGATCTATTCCTGCATAGAAGCAGACAGGCAGAGGGATCTATTCCTGCCTAGAAGCAGACAGGCAGAGGGGACGATACCTGCCAGGAGAGAACTGCAGGGCAGAGGGGACGCTACCTGCCTGGGAGCTCACTGAGACCAGCCTAGCTGGGGTAGATACAGTTGCTAGCTCTGTATAAAGGGATGTCCAGGACAAGGGAAGTGTTATGACGGAGGTACTCATTCGTGGTACCAGGCGGTCCGTCACATGAAGTACCTCAGATACTAAAGTGGGCGTAGACTCACAGATGTACGCTGTCAGCGATCCACATTCCGGGTGTAGACAACAGGGAAGTTGACTTCCTCAGCAGGCAATCCTTTCGCCCAGCGGAATGGTCTCTCCACCCGAGGTGTTTGCAGAGATATGCAGCGAGTGGGGGACATCCCGCCTCAATACCAAGCTACCCAGGTACCCTATCGGTACCATGGAGGTTCAGACTTGTATATCTTCTCCCTCGTGTGGTGGCTCACATCAAGCAGGAGCAAGCATTAGTGATTCTGATTGCTCCATCGTGGCCGTGAAGGACATGGTTTGCGAATCTAGTGGGGATGTCCTCCTCTCAGTGGAGGTTACCTTGTCGCAGAGATCTGCTGTTACAAGGTCCCTTCGTTCATTAAAATCTAGATTCTCTGAGGCTGACTGCGTGGAGATTGACTGCTTAGTATTAGCCACTAGAGAGTTTTCTGAGAGTGTTATCGACACTATGGTTCAAGTTCGTAAGACAGTTACTCGTCGTATCTACAATAAAGTGTGGAGGACTTACTTGTACTGGTGTGAAGAGCATGGCTTTTCTTGGCATAAGGTTAAGGTTGCCAGCATTTTATCTTTTCTCCAGGAGGGACTGGAGAAGGGTTTATCTGCTAGTTCCCTGAAGGGACAGATATTGGCCCTGTCGGTGTTACTGCATAAAAAATTGACTGAGCTACCGGATGTGCAGTCCTTTGTTAAGGCTTTGGCTAGGATCAGACCTGTGTTTAGATCTGGGGCTCCGCCTTGGAGCCTCAATCTTGTTCTTAGTGTTTTGCAGCAGGCTCCGTTTGAGGCTATGCATACTGTTGACATTAAATTGTTATATTTCTGCTTTGCAATGTGACCCCCCTTATCTTGTTTTCCATGCTAAATTAGGGTTCCTCCCTAAGGTGGTGTCGGATTGGAACATTAATCAAGAAATTGTTGTTCCTTCCTTGTGTCCTAATCCTTCTTCAGCAAAGGAACGCTTGCTTCACAATCTAAATTTGGTTCGTGCCTTTCAGTTCTATCTTCAGGCTACTAAGGCACTTAGACAATCTTGCTCTCTGTTTGTCATCTATATGTTCCCTCCCGTTATTCATTCAGTGTCCTCTGGGGCTTGGGTAAAGTTTTTCCAACAGTAAGGAATGAAGTTGTGGACTCTCCCTGCCTTAGGGCAGGAAAACATAATTTATGCTAACCAGATAATTTCCTTTCCTTCCTGGTAGGGAGAGTCCACGACCCTGCCTGTTATTTATGTTTTGATGGGCGGCTCCCTTTTTTATATTATTTCTTCTGGCACCTTTATACCCTGATGTTTCTTCCTACTTTTCCTTGTTACCTCGGCAGAATGACTGGGGGATAAGGGGAAGTGGGAGGGATATTTAAGCCTTTGGCTGGGGTGTCTTTGCCTCCTCCTGGTGGCCAGATGTTGTATTTCCCAACACTAAGGAATTAAGTCATGGACTCTCCCTGCCAGGGTAAGCATAAATTGTTTTATTCTATTCTCATCCTTTGTTAAAAGCCTAACTAGATATGCTAAGGAGCAGCATTGCACCTTTGGGAGCTAGCTGGTGATTGGTGGCTACACACATATGCCTCTAGTCATTGTCTCTGGTGTTTTCAGCTATGTCCCAGTTGTGCATTAATTGCTGCTCTGGAGCCGACTTTAAAAGGTCATGAAACACAAACATTTTCTATTGTGATTCAGAGAGAGCAAACACTTTTAAAAAAAAAATTTTTAATTTACTTTCTAGTATCAAATTTACTTTGTTCACGTGATATACTTTGTTGAAGAGACACTTAAACAGGTAGAATGCATATTTTTAAAGCAGTACATGACATGTAACACTGCTGCCACCTACTGTTCTTGCAAATGTATAAAAGTTATAAAACGGCTGCCATATATTTCTCCAGTCATGTGCACGCTCCTACACCTTCCTACCTGCTTTTCAACAAAGAATACCAAAAGGGCTAAGTAAATTTGATAATGGAAGCAAATTGGAAAGTTTTTTTTTAATTGTACACTCTATCTGAATCACAAAATAAATGTTTTTGGGTTTCATGCACCTATGTGTTTAACTCCTGTGCAAGGCACTGATAAAATGCCCTGAAACATCATTTCCTTTTGCATCTTTATGTCCCTTTCAGGCTAATAATGAGTTACAGCTATAAATAAATAAATGTGTCATGTAATTACCAGGCACAAGCATTCGGATAATTAATTATGTGCCTCTTTTTGGTGCCTCTGGATTTGTACAGATATTGTGTGTTGCACATTCACAAGAATAAATGTGGCCCTGAAAAGATCTGAATGTCGTGAGCAGCCGTTGTTTTCTTCTTCCTCATTCGAATCACAACAAATGATCCAAAATGTCCGTGCCTAGTAATTAGTAAATTGTATTAATTATTAAGGACACAAGCAAAGTAACAAAACACAAAGCTAAACTGTACTGTTATTTTTAGCAGTTTTAAAACCTATTAATTCTATTAATAACTTTAGCTTACTCATCGTGTACTTGCCAAGAAATTGCTTTTGTCAGGCGCATATGATCCCAGTGAGCAATGTGTACAACAACACCACATTATGTGATAGACAGCCTGTATGTTTTACATTAAGTCAAATGTCATTACCTAGTAAATATGTTGTATGGTCTGCAGACCAGAAAAATCTTGTTCTTGCATCGTATTAAATGTACACCTTTGTTTTTTCTCTCCAACTGGTACCCATTATCCTCAGATACTTTAGAGATTGAGAATTGAGAAGTTGTTCATAAATTTTGTAGTCTATTCCAGTTTAAACCTGAACTGTCAAAAGTGTTACATCTTTCCAGAGAGGGGAGGATGGATCTGATTTAACCACAGGACATTTCCAAGTCTTTTTGTTATTGGCTTTCAGTGTCCAGTAGGTCCGACATATATCAACAAGATGAGTGAAAAGTGTTGAAATAAGAGCCTTTTTGCTTTTAAAGTGTGCGCTGCATCATTACAAGTGTTTTGTATTTAGCGAATGTGAGAGCCACGTCGCTGACATGTTCAGTTGAAATCTCTGTAGGTTTGTATCAAGTAATCTGCATTTGTATTACTCTACGGAGATTAATATAAAGAGTGGTTTTAAAAGGAATTGGTAGTCAAAATTAAACGTTAAGCATACAATTAAAAGATGGAGAAAAGAAAACTTCTTTATGTTTTTAACCTTTGTTGCAAGGAAGCATACTGAGGTAGGCTCATCAGGGTTGCATGTGTCTTGAGCACTATGGGTATAATATTTTTACAAACAATGTGGCAAACACTGCTGTCATATAGTGCGCGACGTGCACTTTCCTGTGCCTACCTCAGTATGCTGTCATAGAAAGGAGCCGTGTTTTTAAAAAAAAAAAAAACAGTATTGAGAGAAATGATTTAAAGGGACTCTAAACCTAATTTTTTTTTTCTTTCATGATTCAGATAGAGCATGAGATTTTAAGCACCTTTCTAGTTTACTCCTATTATCAATTTTTCTTTGTTCTCATACTATCTTGATTTGAAAAAGCAGTACTGTAAGCTTTAGAGCTGGACCATTTTTTGTTCAGCACCTGGGTAGCACTTGCTGATTTGTGGTTAAATGTAGCAAACCAATCAGCAAGCTCTACCAAGGTGCTGAACTAAAAATGGGCCGGCTCCTAACCTTTTATTACTGCTTTTTCAAATCAAGATAACATGAGAACAAAGACAAATTGATAATAGGAGTAAATTAGAAAGTTGCTTAAAATTGCATGCTTTATCAGAATCGTGAAAGAAAAAATGTGGGCTTAGTATCCCTTTAATGTAGTAATAAAAGTATTTTTTTTTATCTGTATCATGGAAATGTAATATTAACTTTCATGTCCCTTTTAAATTTGTTTAGTGATGTGTAATGTGGAATTGTCTTTCTGGATTATGACAACATAATAATGGTGGAACTCAACAAGGTCCTGTTAAACATCCTGATATTCCTGGTCCATAATGATCAGACCTAATGAGATGGTTGCACAAAACATTATTGGTCCCCATATAAACAGTGCAATCAAAATCTTTCATAATATTATCATTTAACCACATTAATTATAAGTTATTAAAGGGACATTAAACACTAAATAAATGCTAGATAGAATGATGCATTCAAAGAAAAAATATAGTCTGAGAACAACATATAGATGTATTATTATTATTATCTTTTTTTAAAGTTTCGTTAGATATTTAAATATTGACGAAATAAGTGTAAAGCTTTGTCTATAAAACAGTGGGAGCTGCCATGTTGTAACTTAGGTTACCTTCTCTGCTGTGGCCAATTAGAGACAGTTATAAAGAGGTCACTAGAGAGTGCAGCCAATTGCTTTGTGGAATATAACGGGGTTCTGCACTTCCATTTATAACAGGAACGGGAAAGCTCACAATTTCAGAATGGAATTACAGGAAATTTATCATTTTACATTACCATCTCAAAGTGTTTAATGCCCCTTTAAATATGGACACTTTTTTCACAATCTTATACTCCGATCTCTAGATCATATAAATAAGCATTTAGATGAGATCCATAATTTATTTTGTTCCGTTTTATTTGTTTGTTATTGAGGATCAAAAAGTGTATTCAGTACTTGTTCTTGCTAATAAAAAGCTTTTAAGGAACACATCCTCTTTTCAGACAATACATAAGCTTTTGTTAACACGACAGCATGCTTCAGTGACCAGAGATTTGGCATCCTGAGCAGTTACCTGTTTTATAACTGAGAAAATACAAACCAACGACTGTATTCATATATTTCTATTCTCCATAGCTGGGTCTCCTGGTTTATGGCTGCACATGTGGAACTAAAAGCCATTGTTCCTCTGTTGGCTCTGGATTGGTGGCAAGTGTGCGTTGTCAGTCCAGAGCCGATGTGGGGGTAAAGCACAGAGTGTACATTTGGAAGAGGAGTACAGAGGCATTTTTTGAGTTTTTAAATGGAAGCAAGAAAGTTTTTTTATGAAATACTTTGTTCTTTTCAATGCACTTATGTTCTGTAGGGATTTTCATGTCCATTACTTGTAGTAATACTTTATACTTATTCAGTATGAGCCTTTATTACTATATATTATTGTAAACCATCTCACATATTGTATCATTACTTTTACATTTTCGTCATTTCTAATATATTTTCATTTATTTACTTACCGTTTATAGAATATTTAAAACCCAGATTTGTATTTACTTTTTTTCTTCTATTGTCTGTCACTAAACTAGTTGAATAAAATTACTGTTTTGTTGGGGGGGGGGGGGTGTTCTTTTTTTTATAGAAGAAGATGCATGAATTTAATTTAAAATTTCAGGAAAACAATTCAAATGTACTATATTTAATCTAAATAATTTGTAAATATTATTTAAAGGTCCCATATGTTTCTTCATTACCAGTATCATTACATCAATTTGTGTTAGCAGGGATGTGTGTCGTTTTTTTGTCTTTTTTCATCTAAAATAATGTATTTAAAGGGACACTAAACCATTGCTTCATTCTTTAGATGTCCTTTGTTGAAGAAATAGCAATGCACATAGGTGAGCCAATCACACGAGGCATCTATGTGCAGCTACCAATCAGCAGCTACTGAGCATATCTAGATATGCTTTTTAGCAAATTATATCAAGAGAACTAAGCAAATTGAATAATAGAAGTAAATTATAAAGTTGTTTACAATTGCATTATCTATCTGAATCATGAAAGAAAAAAGTTGGGTTTCATGTCCCATTAAATGTAGCACATTTCATTTTTGGAAAAAGAAACCCTGTACTGAAAGAGAAATAGTTTGTGTTTGTTTCTTTTGGCGTATCCCTGTCTACCAATATATCCGTAGGAATTGTCCTTATCAGCCCGAGAGAATATGTATTTAAACAAAAGGAATAACTTTTTCGATATTTGTTTTGTTTACAGAAATTGTCCCCTGGTGTGAGTCAGTTTGCTTATTCTTGTGTGCAAGACCATGCAATATGGACAAATCAACAGTTCTGGGAAACAACATTCTACAGTAATGTTCAAAATCAAGTGCGATCCCTTTATTTAACTACAAAGGACAATAATGAAGTGGATTCCTCTTTGTCCAAGGTAAGCATCCACATTTCACTATCTGTGCCATAAATCATGGCAAGAGAATATCTGCTGTAGCTTGCTCTGTGTCTAGCTATAAAAAAAATTATTTTAAATTGTTTTGGTTTTTTAAAAATACAAATTAAAATATAAGGACAATGGGCAGAATCTATCATCATTGCAGGTGGACAGGTTCCCAAGAAGTAAACCTGTCTGCCTGTAATTGCAACTTGCGATGCGGCATCGCGTGGTGAAATTTAATATTGCACAAGAGGTTTCTTGCACAATACCGCCCTCTGCTCCTTTGTAACCAATTGCATTAGAGTACGGCGTGCCAATCATCCCGAACGAGTGGTGTTGGGGTAATTGGTCCCGCCCCTCTGAGGTGGTGGACAGGCAAAAGAAGTGGTGTCTGCCGCTTAAATATGTGGCTGCAGGCTCACTCACGCAAACCCCAAACACTGTGAATGCAGCTTCATCAATTTACCCCATTCAATTAATAACAAAAATACAAAAATACAGGTAGAAAACCCTTTATCCAAGTTACGTTTGTATTTTGGGATAGTTTGTATTTTGGAATATTTTGTATTTTGCATCTGTAAAACAACAATATCTTATGTCATATAGGTGATATTTACATGTCATAATGCAGCTTATACATGTAACCTAAATGTAGTTTATATAATTTTTTTATTCTTTTGTATATATAGTAACATCAGAAAGATAATACAGTTCTGTAATTAGAAAGGTAATCTTTGTTGTTTTAAATAAATATAGACCCTTATTTGTATTTTAGAGCACAAAATTCAAACCAAATACACAGACAGAAAAGATTGTGACTTTATCCTAAATGGTTTCAGTAAGTTGTACCAAAAGCATAATACAATGTACTACCAAGCATAATACAATGTTCCCTTCTGGTTGTAGGATAAAGCTTTTAGAGCCTTTTGGATATAAGGTACCAACTCATCAACAATTTGTAATTCATATGCATAGAATAGTATAATAAGGTAATATAGGAGAGCGTCTACTTGTGGCAAAATTACAATAATTATTTGGTTGTGTTCTAGTCTAAATTAGAAAATTTTCATATAAAAATCCTTTTCACAGGACAATAAAAATATTTGTAACATTCAACAAAAGCGTATCTATAGAAAACAATTAACACAATTCATAATAAAATTAAATATATCTTTAATATAAAACATCCTGCACAATGCAGTACTATAAAAGATAAAATATTTATCACAGTACAGATTATTGGTATAATACAGTGTGTAAACAATACTTAATAAAGGTGGTGGCAAAAACAAGTCTCATTGTTGGAATCAGCAAAAGTGTAATCCAAAAAGTCATAAACACCGGCCGGCGGTTTCACTGCTACTCACTACGCGATTCAAGGAAACCTTTTCATCAGGTGGTATAGATTAGATTTCTGGGCACTCTCTTATATAGCAGACTTGTTAATTAGTCCACCCATTAATCGTGACGTTTCATTTTAATCACTTAGCAACATCAAAAACAATTGCAAATAGTTTGACTTAAATAGCAATAAATGCTTAGAACTGTTTGATAGCATGAAATTGTTTGATATGCCTTGAAACGCGTAGTAGGTAGCAGTGAAACTGCCAGCCGGTGTTTCTGTCTTTTTGGATTACACTTTTGCTAATTCAACACAGAGACTTGTTTTTGCCACCACCTTTATTCAGTGCAAGTATTGTTTATACTCTGTATTATATCAATAATCTGTACTGTGATAAATATTTTATCTTTTTAGAGTACTGTATTGTGCAGGATGTTTTATATTAAAGATATATTTAATTTTATTATGAATTGAGTTAATTGTTTACTGTTGTTTTAGCGCTGTCACATACTTTTTCCAAGTGAAAAGGGTTGAATTTTGATAGAACAGTATAATACTGACTCTGGCTGTTTTATGCAAAAATGAAGAGCGAAACTTGCAATTTCAGTACTGGTTTGGCTGTCTGCTATATGTGGATGGGTGCCTTCAGATAAGTATATATCATTTGTTAAGACACTCTCAGCTATGTTTGGCACTTTATTTTTTAAAGTTTTAATATATATTGCATTTATTTGCCATGAGTCAGGTCTATGTTTATTTTCCTTTGCAGTCTAACAGTTTCAGCATGGAAAATTATGTTTTGGGAGAAATTTTGTAATTTTTTTCTTACCTGGAGTTCCAGCTAGTTGTAACTTTGGACTATTTTTTTCAAACCTTTGCATGCAAATTAGGCTCGTGATGACGCAAAATGCTTCTATTTATTGTGTCATTCTTGGCGCAAATATTATTGGCGCAGAGCTTGCGTTTGTTGTGACGCAAGTCACGTAATTTCTTGCGTCTTTGCTGCCGCAATTTTTTTGACGCGAATCGTGTCATTTCCTGTTAACTTTGGCACCAAAAGTTTTTTTTCTCTGCATTTGCGTCATCTTTGTTAGCGTTATTTTTGGCGCCAAAAAATTGTTATTTTAAGTCTCTCCCTCTTTTGCTCTCTGCTTTCATTTAATACAGAGGGCTATGATGTTTGCTTTTGTTTTGCATATAAGTATTTTTTCATCAGCATTTTTTTCCCATTCCTGAAACTGCTATTTTGAGGAAATTGGATATTTTGTTTAAATGTTATTTTATTTTTTTTTTGTTACATTTTGCAAGATGACTCAAACTTGATCCTGCCTCTGATGTTACTGTAGGAACCAAGTTGCCTGAAAACAAATCTACCAAAGCTAAGTGTGTATGTTGTAAATTAGCTAATCTTCCTTCTTCAGCTCAAATATGTGGCACTTGTTATGAGAAATTATTTCATGCTGATAATGTTTCTATAAGTACAAATACATCTACTGTTAAACATTCACAGTCTAATGTACATGCTATTCCTCTAGATATAAAAGATATATATCTATTCCGCCTTCAAATAAACGTAAAAGGTCTATCCTTCTCATAAATCTGATTAAGTTTGTATTGATCAACAGCATACTGAAGTATTTTCTGCTGATGAGGATTTCTCTGGCTCAGAGGATCCTACTTCAGACACTGAAATTGATATATTAACCTTTCTTTTTAAGATTGAATATATTCTATGTTCTTTATTAAAGAAAGTATTGTTTACTTTGGGTATTGAGGAATCTAGTGCTCTTGATGACAAGAATAGCAAACGTTTGAATTCTGTTTTTAAGACTTCCGAGGTTACTCCTGAAGTTTTTCCTATTCCAGATGCTATCTCTAATATGATTACTAAGGAATGGTCTAAGCCTGGTACTTCTTTTAATCCTCCTCCTAGGTTTAAAAAATTGTATCCTTTACCTGTGTCCAATTTAGTGCTTTGGGAGAAAGTCCCTAAGGTTGATGGCGCTATTTCTACTCTTGCCAAACGTACTACTATTGCTATGGAAGATAGTACTTCTTTTAAGGATCCTTTAGATAGGAAGATTGAATCTTATCTTAGGAAGGCATATTTACATACTGGCTATATTCTTAGACCTGCTATTTCTATAGCTGATGTTGCTGCTGCTTCAAGTTTTTGGTTGGACAGTCTGGCACAGCAGTTATCAGTTTCTGATTTGTCTAGCATTGTTCTTTTACTTCAACATGCTAATCATTTAATTTGTGATGCTATATTCGATATTAAGATTAATATCAAATCTATGTCACTAGCTATTATATCTAGAAGAGCTTTATGGCTTAAATCATGGAATGCTGATATTGTATCTAAATCTAGATTACTTTCTCTATCTTTTCAAGGTAATAATTAATTTGGTTCTCAATTGGATTCTATTATCTCCACTATCACTGGAGGTAAGGTAGTTTTTCTACCCCAAGATAAAAAATCTAAGGGTAAATTTAAAGCTCCCAATCGTTTTCGTTCCTTTCATCAGATTAAAGAACAAAAAAACACTCCTTCCCCTAAGGCCTCTGGTTCCAATTGGAGACCATCTACGAATTGGAATAAATCCAAGCCTTATAAGAAACCAAATACAGCCCCTAAGACTGCATAAAGGTGCGACCCTCAAACCAGTCCGACTGGTGGGGGGGCAGAATGAAATTGCTTCAAGACATTTGGGCAGATTCTGTCTAAAATCAGTGGATTCAGGATATTGTTTCTCAGGGGTATCAAATAGGTTTCAGAATAAGACCTCCGATGTTCCAACAAACCCTGTGAAGGCTCAGGCTTTTCTGTGTTTTTCAAATCTAGAGCTCTCAGGGGGGATTGTTCCAATTCCTCAACAGGAACAGGGTTTGGGTTTTTATTCAAATCTGTTCATTGTCCCAAAGAAGGAATTCATTCATTCAGACCAATTCTGGATATGAAAACTCTAAATCGTTTTGTAAGAGTCCTAACTTTCAAGATGGTTACTATAAGGACTATTCTGCCTCTTGTTCAGCAAGGTCATTTCATGTCCACAATAGACTTACAGGATGCTTATCTTCACATACCGATTCATCCAGACCACTATCGGTTTATGAGATTCTCTTTTCTAGACAAGCATTACCAATTTGTCGCTCTTCCATTTGGCCTAGCGACTGCTCCGAGTATCTTTTCAAAGGTTCTCGATGCCCTTCTATCTGTAATCTGAGAGCAGGGTATTGTGGTGTTTCTTTATTTGGACGATATCTTGGTACTAGCTCAATCTTTTCATTTAGCATAATCTCAAACAAAACAACTTGTGTGGTTTCTTCAAAAACATTGTTGGAGGATCAATTTACAAAAGAATTTCTTGATTCCTCAGACAAAGGTCACTTTCTTAGGTTGCCAGATAGATTCAGTGTCCATGACTCTTTCTCTGACAGACAAGAGATGAATGAAGTTAGTTTTAGCTTGTCTAAACCTTCAGTCTCTATCATTGGCTATGTGCATGGAAGTTTTGGGTCTCATGACTGCAGCATCGGACACGATCCCCTTTGCTCATTTTCATATCAGACCTTAACAGCTTTGCATGTTGCACCAATTGTGCAGGGATTATACTCAGATATCACAGTTGATATACGTTAATCCCAACATTCAACACTCTCTGACTTGGTGGTTAAACTGTGGTTGTGGACTCTCCCCCCTGCTCGTTTAGCTCTGGCTGTATGTAAAGTGACACCACTACTGGAATTCAGCGTTATACAAATAGCCCCAAGTATGCATCTGTTTCAGTTCTGTTAAATACTGAAAAACCGAGAGGATTACCTCTCTCTTACCCCCTCTTCTGCGCTCAGTTTTGCACTCGGTCCGGTCCTAGGGAGGAAGACAGCTGTGTCCTGAAGCTCCTTCTGTAACAGGTGCCGCTGCTTCAACTCGGTTCCGCTTTCTTGCGTCCGTGAAGACTTCCAGGTACAATCACCAGCCAATCCGATTAGATCCCTCTTCAGACGTCTGTGGAGGGGGGGGGGCGTGCGCATCCTGATACTCCTGGCTTGCTATTGGGTGCAGTCTGTGTTGCAGTGTGGTCAGAAGGGCTCCAGGGAATCAACCGTGCTAGCTCGCTTTTTTGGTCAAAAAGAGTAATCAACTGAAAGAGGTAGCGGAGCACCGGTTAAATTAAAAAGCAAAAGTCTTTATTAATCCAAACAATGGTAAAACAAAGTTGTGCAAACGGAAAAAACAGTGGTGTCATTGTCCAAATAGGAGTCAGCTCATACTGCTGACATGTTTCAGTGAGTAGCCGTTATCAAAGCTGCTAGTTTGCGTGGGTAAAATCCCCGCCTTTAAAAGAAAATAGATGACTCCTATAGGACAATAGTTAATTACAACATTTGCATATTAACTGTTGCCTATCTCACAGATAGTGTTAAGGAGACCGTGAACCTATACTTTCAGTGTCTGTCTCTAATGGGAGCACAGTTCCTTAGTGGGCTAAATCTTACTCATATTAACTCTGTACATATAAAGATAGATTATTTAATAAATATATTGTTATTCTTCATGTTCATGCTTTGTAACTATACAGAATTGTGCCCATCTATAGACAAAACCACCATTAAATAAGCTCCAAGTTAAATAACCCAAAGTGCTTGTCTTATATTTTATGCTATTCTAAAATAAAGGCTTTTTCTACCAAGGGGTTTACTAGGGCTAAGTGGATCTTGCAGTGTTTGCCAAGTGGTTGTCTAACTGAACAGGATACTGTTGTGGAATGAATGTATTTGCAACCTCGGGATTCATGTGGGCTAAATAGTAAGATGAGGAATTAACATATTAGCTCCTCTAATGCATGAGGGCTCCCCACTAGAATACCTTATCAGCAAAGCACAATATAAAAATGGGGCACAATTTAGGAACAATGGGACACAATATATTAAGATGGAGAATAAATATATCTGTAATGCTCGAGGAATCCCCATCTTGAGTACATTTACAGTACCTTTTAATTATTATAACAAAAGTATTCAGAAGCAGCAGATATTTGTGGATGCTTTCTACGGGATCAGCCACAATAGGAGAATAGCATCATATTAGGGACCTTTATCAGGGTGCTGAAAAAGGTAGGGCTTATTTACATGCAATCTATTACAGTGTAAATAAAGGCATCATATCCTTAAAAAAAATCCCTTTATATTGGGTCCTTACTAGCCCCTTGCTCAATTAGATTTTTACACTTGGAGCACTGAAATATTTATTTAGCCCACATGAATACCGAGGTTGTAAATACATTCATTCCACAACAGTATCCTGTTCAGTTAGACAACCACTTGGCAAACACTGTGAGATCCACTTGGTAGAAAAAGCCTTTATTTTAGAATAGCATAAAATTTAAGACAAGCACTTTTGGTTATTTAACTTGGAGCTTATTTAATGGTGGTTTTGTCTATAGATAGGCAAAATTCTGTATAGTTACAAAGCATGAACATGAAGAATAACAATATATTTATTAAATAATCTATCTTTATATGTACAGAGTTAATATGAGTAAGATTTAGCCCACTAAGGAACTGTGCTCCCAATAGAGACAGACACTGAAAGTATAGGTTCACGGTCTCCTTAACACTATCTGTGAGATAGGCAACAGTTAATATGTAAATGTTGTAATTAACTATTGTCCTATAGGAGTCATCTATTTTCTTTTAAAGGCGGGGATTTTACCCACGCAAACTAGCAGCTTTGGTAACGGCTACTCGCCAAAACATGTCAGCTGTATGAGCTGACTCCTATTTGGACGATGACACCACTGTTTTTCCGTTTGCACAACTTTGTTTTATCATTGTTTGGATTAATAAAGACTTTTGCTTTTTAATTTAACCGGTGCTCCGCTACCTCTTTCAGTTGGTGGTTAAACCATCACCTTATTGTTAAAGGAACCTTCTTTGTTCGTACTTCCTGGACTGTGATCACAACAGATGCAAGTCTTTCGGGTTGGGGAGCTGTCTGGGGGTCTCTGACAGCACAAGGGGTTGGGGAACCTCAGGAGGCGAGGTTACCAATCAATATTTTAGAACTCTATGCTATTTTAAAAGCTCTTCAGGCTTGGCCTCTATTGAAGAGAGAATTTTATATTGAATTTCAAACAGACAAGTCACTACAGTGGCATATGTCAATCATCAAGGGGGGACTCGCAGTCCTTCAGCAATAAAAGAAGTATCTCTAATACTTTCTTGGGCGGAATCCAACTCTTGTCAAATTTCTGCAATTCATATCCCAGGAGTAGATAATTGGGAAGCAGATTATCTCAGTCATCATATTTTACATCCGGGAGATTGGTCTCTCCATCCAGATGTGTTTTTTCAATTGGTACAGATGTGGGGTCCTCCAGAAATACATCTGATGGCCTCGCGTCTGAACAAGAAGCTTCCAAAATACCTTTCCAGGTCCAAGGATCCTCATGCGGAGATGGTGGATGCTCTAGCAGTTCCTTGGTTTTACCAACCTGCTTAAATTTTTCCGCCTCTGGTGGTTCTTCCAAGGGTGATCTCCAAGATCATAATGGAACGATCTTATGTGTTTCTGATAGCTCCAGCTTGGCCTCTCAGGTTTTGATATGCAGACCTTGTCAAGATGTACAGTTGCCAGCCTTGGCCACTTCCTTTAAGGCCATACCTTCTGTCTCAGGGGCCGTTTTTCGATCAGTATCTCAAATCTCTAAATTTGATGGCATGGAAATTGAATGCTTAGTGCTTAGTCATAGAGGTTTCTCTGACTCGGTGATTAGCACTATGATACAGGCTCATAAGTCTGTTTCAAAGAAAATGTATTATTAGATTTGGAAAACCTATTTTTCATGGTGTTCAACTCATGATTATTTTTGGCATTTTTTTAGAATTCCTAGGATTTTACAGTTTCTTCAGGATGGTTTGGATAAGGGTTTGTCTGCAAATACTTTGAAAGGAAAAATTTCTGCTCTTTCTGTTTTATTTCATAGAAAGATTGCTAAACATCCTGACATTCACTGTTTTGTTCAGGCTTTGATTCATATCAAACCTGTTATTAAATTAATTTCTCCTCCTTGGAGTCTTAATTTGGTTTTGAAGACTTTACAGGCTCCTCCTTTGGAGCCTATGCATTCTCTGGACATTAAATTGCTTTCTTGGAAAGTATTTTTTCTTTTGGCTATCTTTTCTGCTAGAGTTTCTAAAGTGTCTGCTCTCTCTTGTGAGTCTCCTTATCTGATTCTCCATCGAGATAAAGCTGTTTTGCGGCCTTCATTTAAATTTTTGCCTAAAGTTGTGAATTCTAACAACATCAATAGGGAAATTGTTGTTCCTTCTTTGTGTCCTAATCCTAATAATACTCTTGAACGGTCTTTACATTCTTTGGATGTGGTAAGAGCTTTGAAATATTATGTTGAGGCTACTAAAGATTTCAGAAAGACTTCTAGTCTATTTTTTATTTTTTTCTGGTTCCAGGAAAGGTCAGAAAGCCTCTGCCATTTCTTTGGCATTTTGGTTGAAACTTTTAATTCACAAAGCTTATTTGGAGGTGGGGCAGTCTCATCCTCAGAGAATTACAGCTCATTCTACTAGATCAGTTGACACTTCTTGGGCTGTTTAGAATGAAGCTTCAGTTGATCAAATTTGCAAAGCAGCAACTTGGTCTTTGCATACATTTACTAAATGTTACCATTTTTATGTGTTTGCTTCTTCGGAAGCAGCCTTTGGTAGAAAGGTTCTTCAGGCAGTTGTTTGTTTGATTCTAATGCCTTTGTTTTGAGGGTTTTTTTGAAATTTCTAAGAAAACTTAATTATTTTTGGATTTAATTTCTCAGCGGAAATAGCTTGTTTTAATTTTATCCCTCCCTCTCTAGTGACTCGTGGACTTCCACATCTTGGGTATTATATTCCATACGTCACTAGCTCATGGAATCTTGCCACTTACATGAAAGAAAACATAATTTATGTAAGAACTTACCTGATAAATTCATTTCTTTCATAGTGGCAATAGTCCATGAGACCCACCCTTTTTTTGTGGTTATGATTTTTTTGTATAAAGCACATCATTTCTACTTCTTGGCTAAATGTTAAACTGAGGTATGAGTGAGGTGGGAGGTGTATTTATAGGCATTTTGTGGTTTGCGAAACTGTGCCCCCTTCTGGTAGGAATATATATCCCATACGTCACTAGCTCATGGACTCTTGCCACTATGAAAGAAATGAATTTATCAGATAAGTTCTTACATAAATTGTTTTTTCGACACTTTACTCATTCTTGTTGTATTTATGGAAAATGAAGGGTTTTCTACTTAGTGTCCTGCTTTTATGATCCACTGATTTTGAATACAAACTCATAAATCTTCCTTTTGATGGAAAGTGAGTTTCTACTTTAATTTGGAATCTTTTATTAAAATGATTATAGGTAGTAAAAATGATCCTGTGCATGAAATCATGTAGAATTATATGTCTATCAGGGTCTGGAGA
Organism: Bombina bombina; assembly: GCF_027579735.1. Taxonomy (NCBI): domain Eukaryota; kingdom Metazoa; phylum Chordata; class Amphibia; order Anura; family Bombinatoridae; genus Bombina; species Bombina bombina. The sequence goes on from NC_069505.1 coordinate 209,678,430, forward strand.
TCAAATTGTCGAAGCAATAAGTGGTAGATAAAGTTGTTTTCGGCAAACGTGGCTTTGCAGATTACCACATATTGATGTCTCAGGGATATTTTTTTTTTTTTTTTAAATGAGCTTTATTAGCGAAATTCGAAGAAGTACATTGCATCACACAAAATTACTGATTACATAAGTGAGTACAACTTGTTGCAAACATTTCGCGTGCATTGACAAATTCTGCTAAATCAGTACATTGTAGTATGTCAGATGTCCTATAAGGCCAACCGGATAACTAACTGAAATATATATCTTATTCTGATTTGCGAGAGAAGCTATTCTTCCATAATTATATATTCTAGTGATACAGTGTGAACTTATAAACAGGTAAGTCATTTATTAAACCTCGGGAGTAAATCAATATAAGAGGTAACTTTACACGGCATTACCTAATACATCTAGCCGTGGATTGTGGTCTTCCCGAAGTGACCGTGATTCCTTGACAAAAGAGAACTGTCAAGGTGTTAAAGGTAAAGGGATACGGTAAAAGAGGAGAGCAGGAAGACTCTGGAGGAAAGCGGAGAGGGGAGGACAGAACAACAAGGCGGAGAGGGGGAGAAAGAAGAAGAAAAAAAAAAAAAAGGGGGGGGGGGGGAGAGGAGAGGGAGGGGGTATGAGCATTATCGGTGAGTAGTTATATTGTTTTCCAATGAGTTATAATCCTCGCCCCTCCCATGTGAGCAACATCATTTCATGTGTGCACAGGTTCCCGGATCTGAGGTAATGATACCTCTCCAACCTCAAAAGGTCAGCAATTTTGTTTTTCCATTCTTGAATGGTGGGGATAGTTTGTTTTTTCCAATACAGTGGAATTAATCCTTTCGCTCCATTAAGCATCAACAAGAGGAGCAGGTACTTATCCTCTCCCACCATCTTTGGTATTTGATTATATAATAAATGACAAGGGTTAGGGGGAATAATGACTCCCAATACCTGCTCATCTCAGCCATAATGCCATTCCAGTAGGGCTGAATTAATGGACAAGTCCACCATATGTGGAGGAGGGATATTTTTTTTTTAGCCTCCAAGGAACTTTTTTTTCTGCCGACTCCCAAGATCATCTATTCAGGGTATACCATAAGACTTTGTTTTAAACCTCTGCATCATTTCTACAAAATATGAAAATTTTCTCCAACATAGGTGTGTCCGGTCCACGGCGTCATCCTTACTTGTGGGATATTCTCTTCCCCAACAGGAAATGGCAAAGAGCCCAGCAAAGCTGGTCACATGATCCCTCCTAGGCTCCGCCTACCCCAGTCATTCTCTTTGCCGTTGTACAGGCAACATCTCCACGGAGATGGCTTAGAGTTTTTTAGTGTTTAACTGTAGTTTTTTATTATTCAATCAAGAGTTTGTTATTTTGAAATAGTGCTGGTATGTACTATTTACTCAGAAACAGAAAAGAGATGAAGATTTCTGTTTGTATGAGGAAAATGATTTTAGCAACCGTAACTAAAATCCATGGCTGTTCCACACAGGACTGTTGAGAGCAATTAACTTCAGTTGGGGGAACAGTGTGCAGTCTCTTGCTGCTTGAGGTATGACACATTCTAACAAGACGATGTAATGCTGGAAGCTGTCATTTTCCCTATGGGATCCGGTAAGCCATGTTTATTACGATCGTAAATAAGGGCTTCACAAGGGCTTATTAAGACTGTAGACTTTTCTGGGCTAAATCGATTCATTATTAACACATATTTAGCCTTGAGGAATCATTTTATCTGGGTATTTTGATATAATAAGATCGGCAGGCACTGTATTAGACACCTTATTTCTTAGGGGCTTTCCCAAAGCATAAGCAGAGCCTCATTTTCGCGCCGGTGTGGCGCACTTGTTTTTGAGAGGCATGGCATGCAGTCGCATGTGAGAGGAGCTCTGATACTTAAAAAAAGACTTTCTGAAGGCGTCATTTGGTATCGTATTCCCCTTTGGGTTTGGTTGGGTCTCAGCAAAGCAGATACCAGGGACTGTAAAGGGGTTAAAGTTTTAAAACGGCTCCGGTTCTTTTATTTTAAGGGTTAAAGCTTCCAAATTTGGTGTGCAATACTTTTAAGGCTCCACCTTGGAAGCTACCTTTGAGACGAGACCTTCTTGTTCAGGGTCCGTTCGAACATCCGAATCTGGTTTCACTCCAGCTGACTGCTTGGAGATTGAACGCTTGATTTTATCGAAGCGAGGATTCTCAGATTCTGTTATCGATACTCTTGTTCAGGCCAGAAAGCCTGTAACTCGAAAGATTTACCACAAGATTTGGAAAAAATATATCTGTTGGTGTGAATCTAAAGGATTCCCTTGGGACAAGGTTAAGATTCCTAGGATTCTATCCTTCCTTCAAGAAGGATTGGAAAAAGGATTATCTGCAAGTTCCCTGAAGGGACAGATTTCCGCCTTGTCGGTGTTACTTCACAAAAAGCTGGCAGCTGTGCCAGATGTTCAAGCCTTTGTTCAGGCTCTGGTTAGAATCAAGCCTGTTTACAAACCTTTGACTCCTCCTTGGAGTCTCAATTTAGTTCTTTCAGTTCTTCAGGGGGTTCCGTTTGAACCCTTGCATTCCGTTGATATTAAATTATTATCTTGGAAAGTTTTGTTTTTGGTTGCAGTTTCTTCGGCTAGAAGAGTTTCAGAATTATCTGCTCTGCAGTGTTCTCCTCCTTATCTGGTGTTCCATGCAGATAAGGTGGTTTTACGTACTAAACCTGGTTTTCTTCCAAAAGTTGTTTCTAACAAAAACATTAACCAGGAGATTATCGTACCTTCTCTGTGTCCGAAACCAGTTTCAAAGAAGGAACGTTTGTTGCACAATTTGGATGTTGTTCGCGCTCTAAAATTCTATTTAGATGCTACAAAGGATTTTAGACAAACATCTTCCTTGTTTGTTGTTTATTCCGGTAAAAGGAGAGGTCAAAAAGCAACTTCTACCTCTCTCTCTTTTTGGATTACTCTCTCTCTTTTTGGATTAAAAGCATCATCAGATTGGCTTACGAGACTGCCGGACGGCAGCCTCCCGAAAGAATCACAGCTCATTCCACTAGGGCTGTGGCTTCCACATGGGCCTTCAAGAACGAGGCTTCTGTTGATCAGATATGTAGGGCAGCGACTTGGTCTTCACTGCACACTTTTACCAAATTTTACAAGTTTGATACTTTTGCTTCTTCTGAGGCTATTTTTGGGAGAAAGGTTTTGCAAGCCGTGGTGCCTTCCATTTAGGTGACCTGATTTGCTCCCTCCCTTCATCCGTGTCCTAAAGCTTTGGTATTGGTTCCCACAAGTAAGGATGACGCCGTGGACCGGACACACCTATGTTGGAGAAAACAGAATTTATGTTTACCTGATAAATTACTTTCTCCAACGGTGTGTCCGGTCCACGGCCCGCCCTGGTTTTTTTAATCAGGTCTGATATTTTATTTTCTTTAACTACAGTCACCACGGTACCATATGGTTTCTCCTATGCAAATATTCCTCCTTAACGTCGGTCGAATGACTGGGGTAGGCGGAGCCTAGGAGGGATCATGTGACCAGCTTTGCTGGGCTCTTTGCCATTTCCTGTTGGGGAAGAGAATATCCCACAAGTAAGGATGACGCCGTGGACCGGACACACCGTTGGAGAAAGTAATTTATCAGGTAAACATAAATTCTGTTTTTATGTAACTGCAAATCCCTAGATTGATTATTTATTTGAAAACCAATGATTTACATTTTATTTATATTGATTTAAATGACCTTATTAAAAATCAGGTTATGTTAGGGCAATTTATTAGAAGACATGTACTTAATAATTTTATGTTAAAAAAAAACATACTTTTATTGGAGATGCAGGTTATTCACAATACAGCTCATTATCCATTTATTTACCAATTGCAGGGGTACTAAACCCACAAGTTTTTCTTTCATTATTTGGATAGAGCAGCAATTTTAATCAATTTTCTAATTTACTCCTATTATCAATTTTTCCTCTTCTCTTGCTATCTTTATTTGAAAAAGCAGGAATCTAAGCTTAAGAGCCACCCATTTTTGGTTCAGAACCCTGGATACCACTTGCTTGATTGGTGGCTACATTTAGGAGCCGGCCCACTTTTGGTTCGGACCCTGGATAGCAGTTGCTGATTGGTGGCTACATTTAGCCACCAATCAGCAAGCGCTACCCAGGTTCTGAACCAAAAATGGGCCAGCTTCTAAGCTTAGATTCCTTCTTTTTCAAATGAAGATAGCAAGAGAACGAAGAAAAATTGATAATAGGGGTATTTTAGAAAGTTTCTTAAAATTGCTGCTCTATCTGAATCATTAAAGACATTTTTTAATGTGCTCTATCTGAATGTTTATAAATGTTATTTGGGTCAATACATTTTCTAGGTAATTTTCTAAGTCGGTGTGCCAGAGTTTAAGGGTTATCACATCTCTGGTAGCTTACCTTTTTCATTAGCATCTCATGAGTTGTCCTTAGTGGGCTAAACGTGAGAAATACTCCCTCTCTTTTGGCTGCATACATACCTGCATATAAATTGCTGAAGTGTCCAGTTTAGTTGGTCCTTCTTTCAATACCCCCATTGCCTACAATGTTAGTTGGTCTTTCAATCTATTCTGAAATTATGTGCTATTGCCTACAATTATACATATGCCAACTATGCTTTGATCAACGTTATGCAGAACTAAGCACCCCCACTCCCCAGAAAAAGAAGCAATCATCAATGTGCTGTTTACTTTAGAATATTTACTAAATTAAATATGAAATTACACAGACTTCATGGAAAAGTTTTTTTCTTTTTTTTTTAATTCTTGGGTTTTAATTAGGAAAATATTTTCAGAATCTGTCACACAAATTGTAAAACTTGTGAAATGTGTGAAAATACCAGTTTACTACATGATCACCATAGCTTAAAGGGGGCATGAAACCAACATTTTTCTTTCATGATTCAGATAGGGAATACAATTTTAAACAACTTTCCAATTTACTTCTATTATCTAATTTGCTTCATTCTTTATGTATCCATTGTTGAAGAAGCAACAATACATTACTGGGAGCTAGTTAACGCATTGGGTGAGCCAATAAGATGATTCAGCCACCAATCAACAGCTCCTTAGCCTACCTAGGTATCCTATACAACAAATTATATCAATAAAACAAAGCAAATTAGATAATAGAAGTGAATTATTGGAAAGTTATTTAATATCACATACTCTTTCTAAATCCTGAAAGAAAAAAAAAAATGTTTCCTGTTCCTTTAACCCCTTAAGGACCAAGGACGTACAGGGTACGTCCTACAAAAACTGTCAGTTAATGACCAAGGACGTACCCTGTACATCCTCAGGGTTTTTAAGCGCTGGAAGCGATCGTGATCGCTTCCAGCCACTTTCAGGTTATTGCAGTGATGCCTCGATTTTGAGGCATCCTGCAATAACCTTTTTTTAAGCATCCAATGCAGAGAGAGCCACTCTGTGGCCCTCTCTGCATCGATCAGCGATGGTGCCGCTTGTTGGTGGGTGGGAGCCATAGCAGGGAGGCGGGTGGAAAAAAAAAAGGGCAAATTTGTTAGTAAACTGGGTACTGGCAGCCAATAGGTCGAGGGGGATCAGGGAGGTTGGGGGCTAATGGGGGATCCTACATTTCATATAAAAATAAAATTAAAAAAACACCTTTTTCTTCTGTTAAGTGTGATCAGTCCACGGGTCATCATTACTTCTGGGATATTACTCCTCCCCAACAGGAAGTGCAAGAGGATTCACCCAGCAGAGCTGTATATAGCTCCTCCCCTCTACGTCACTCCCAGTCATTCTCTTGCACCCAACGACTAGATAGGATGTGTGAGAGGACTATGGTGATTATACTTAGTTTTATATCTTCAATCAAAAGTTTGTTATTTTAAAATAGCACCGGAGTGTGTTATTATCTCTCTGGCAGAGTTTGAAGAAGAATCTACCAGAGTTTTTGTTATGATTTTAGCCGGAGTAGTTAAGATCATATTGCTGTTTCTCGGCCATCTGAGGAGAGGTAAACTTCAGATCAGGGGACAGCGGGCAGATGAATCTGCATAGAGGTATGTAGAAGTTTTTATTTTCTGACAATGGAATTGATGAGAAAATCCTGCCATACCGATATAATGTCATGTATGTATACTTTACACTTCAGTATTCTGGGGAATGGTACTTCACTAGAATTACACTGTATGAAATACATAAAGCTGTTTAATAACTATAGATTATGTTTAACGTTTTTGCTGGAATGTAAAATCGTTTTCATTTGCTGAGGTACTGAGTGAATAAATGTTTGGGCACTATTTTTCCACTTGGCAGTTGCTTAATCTGTTTTCTGACAGTTTCTGTTCTCCCTCACTGCTGTGTGTGAGGGGGAGGGGCCGTTTTTTGGCGCTTTTACTAAGCATCAAATATTTCAGTCAGCAACTCATTGTATTCCCTGCATGATCCGGTTCATCTCTACAGAGCTCAGGGGTCTTCAAAACTTATTTTGAGGGAGGTAATTTCTCTCAGCAGAGCTGTGAGAATTATAGTTTGACTGAGATAAAAAACGTTTATTCTGTAATTTGTTTCCTGCTTTCAGAATTTGTTATCTTTGCTAATGGGATTAAACCTTTGCTAAAGTTGTGTTGTTTACAAGGATTGAGGCTATAACTGTTTCAATTTATTAATTTTCAACTGTCATAAATCTTCTGTGCTTCTTAAAGGCACAGTACGTTTTAATATTATTCTAATTGAATTGTATTTCCAAGTTGCAAGTTTATTTGCTAGTGTGTTAAACATGTCTGATTCAGAGGATGATACCTGTGTCATTTGTTGCAATGCCAAAGTGGAGCCCAATAGAAATTTATGTACTAACTGTATTGATGCTACTTTAAATAAAAGTCAATCTGTACAAATTGAACAAATTTCACCAAACAACGAGGGGAGAGTTATGCCGACTAACTCGCCTCACGTGTCAGTACCTACATCTCCCGCTCAGAGGGAGGTGCGTGATATTGTAGCGCCGAGTACATCTGGGCGGCCATTACAAATCACATTACAGGATATGGCTACTGTTATGACTGAGGTTTTGGCTAAATTACCAGAACTAAGAGGTAAGCGTGATCACTCTGGGGTGAGAACAGAGTGCGCTGATAATATTAGGGCCATGTCAGACACTGCGTCACAGGTGGCAGAACATGAGGACGGAGAACTTCATTCTGTGGGTGACGGTTCTGATCCAAACAGACTGGATTCAGATATTTCAAATTTTAAATTTAAACTGGAAAACCTCCGTGTATTACTAGGGGAGGTGTTAGCGGCTCTGAATGATTGTAACACAGTTGCAATACCAGAGAAAATGTGTAGGTTGGATAAATATTTTGCGGTACCGACGAGTACTGAGGTTTTTCCTATACCTAAGAGACTTACTGAAATTGTTACTAAGGAGTGGGATAGACCCGGTGTGCCGTTCTCACCCCCTCCGATATTTAGAAAAATGTTTCCAATAGACGCCACCACAAGGGACTTATGGCAAACGGTCCCTAAGGTGGAGGGAGCAGTTTCTACCTTAGCTAAGCGTACCACTATCCCGGTGGAGGATAACTGTGCTTTTTCAGATCCAATGGATAAAAAGTTAGAGGGTTACCTTAAGAAAATGTTTGTTCAACAAGGTTTTATATTGCAACCCCTTGCATGCATTGCGCCGATCACGGCTGCAGCGGCATTCTGGATTGAGTCTCTGGAAGAGAACATTGGTTCAGCTACTCTGGACGACCTTACGGACAGGCTTAGAGTCCTTAAACTAGCTAATTCTTTCATTTCGGAGGCCGTAGTACATCTTACTAAACTTACGGCGAAAAATTCAGGATTCGCCATTCAGGCACGCAGGGCGCTGTGGCTAAAATCCTGGTCAGCTGATGTTACTTCTAAGTCTAAATTGCTTAATATACCTTTCAAAGGGCAGACCTTATTCGGGCCCGGGTTGAAAGAGATTATCGCTGACATTACAGGAGGTAAAGGCCATGCCCTGCCTCAGGACAAAGCCAAAGCCAAGACTAGACAGTCTAATTTTCGTTCCTTTCGTAATTTCAAAACAGGAGCAGCATCAACTTCCTCTGCACCAAAACAGGAAGGAGCTGTTGCTCGCTACAGACAAGGCTGGAAACCTAACCAGTCCTGGAACAAGGGCAAGCAGACTAGGAAACCTGCTGCTGCCCCTAAAACAGCATGAATTGAGGGCCCCCGATCCGGGATCGGATCTAGTGGGGGGCAGACTTTCTCTCTTCGCCCAGGCTTGGGCAAGAGATGTTCAGGATCCCTGGGCGCTAGAGATAATATCTCAGGGATACCTACTGGACTTCAAATACTCTCCTCCAAGAGAGAGATTTCATCTGTCAAGATTGTCAACAATCCAGACAAAGAAAGAGGCGTTTCTACGCTGCGTACAAGAGCTCTTGTTAATGAGAGTAATCCATCCAGTTCCACGATCGGAACAGGGACAGGGGTTTTACTCAAATCTGTTTGTGGTTCCCAAAAAAGAGGGAACTTTCAGACCAATCCTGGACTTAAAGATCCTAAACAAATTCCTAAGAGTTCCATCGTTCAAGATGGAGACTATTCGGACAATTTTACCTATGATCCAAGAGGGTCAGTACATGACCACTGTAGATTTAAAAGATGCTTACCTTCACATACCGATTCACAAAGATCATTATCGGTACCTAAGGTTTGCCTTCCTAGACAGGCATTACCAGTTTGTGGCTCTTCCATTCGGATTGGCTACAGCTCCAAGAATCTTCACAAAGGTTCTGGGTGCTCTTCTGGCGGTACTAAGACCGCGGGGAATCTCGGTAGCTCCTTACCTAGACGACATTCTGATACAAGCTTCAAGCTTTCAAACTGCCAAGTCTCATACAGAGTTAGTGCTGGCATTTCTAAGGTCACATGGATGGAAGGTGAACGAAAAGAAAAGTTCACTCGTTCCACTCACAAGAGTTCCCTTCCTGGGGACTCTTATAGATTCTGTAGAAATGAAGATTTACCTGACAGAGGACAGGCTAACAAGACTTCAAAGTGCTTGCCGCACCCTTCATTCCATTCAACACCCGTCAGTGGCTCAATGCATGGAGGTAATCGGCTTAATGGTAGCGGCAATGGACATAGTACCCTTTGCACGCTTACACCTCAGACCACTGCAACTGTGCATGCTAAGTCAGTGGAATGGGGATTACTCAGACTTATCCCCTTCTCTGAATCTGGATCAAGAGACCAGAAATTCTCTTCTATGGTGGCTTTCTCGGCCACATCTGTCCAGGGGGATGCCATTCAGCAGACCAGACTGGACAATTGTAACAACAGACGCCAGCCTTCTAGGTTGGGGTGCCGTCTGGAATTCTCTGAAGGCTCAGGGACAATGGAGTCAGGAGGAGAGTCTCCTGCCAATAAACATTCTGGAATTGAGAGCAGTTCTCAATGCCCTCCTGGCTTGGTCCCAGTTGACAACTCGGGGGTTCATCAGGTTTCAGTCGGACAACATCACGACTGTAGCTTACATCAACCATCAGGGAGGGACAAGAAGCTCCCTAGCTATGATGGAAGTATCAAAGATAATTCGCTGGGCAGAGTCTCACTCTTGCCACCTGTCAGCAATCCACATCCCGGGAGTGGAGAACTGGGAGGCGGATTTCTTAAGTCGTCAGACTTTTCATCCGGGGGAGTGGGAACTTCATCCGGAGGTCTTTGCCCAAATACTTCGACGTTGGGGCAAACCAGAGATAGATCTCATGGCGTCTCGACAGAACGCCAAGCTTCCTCGTTACGGGTCCAGATCCAGGGATCCAGGAGCAGTCCTGATAGATGCTCTGACAGCACCTTGGGACTTCAGGATGGCTTACGTGTTTCCACCCTTCCCGTTGCTTCCTCGATTGATTGCCAGAATCAAACAAGAGAGAGCATCAGTGATTCTAATAGCACCTGCGTGGCCACGCAGGACTTGGTATGCAGACCTGGGGGACATGTCATCCTGTCCACCTTGGTCTCTACCTCTGAAACAGGACCTTCTGATACAGGGTCCCTTCAAACATCAAAATCTAACTTCTCTGAAGCTGACTGCTTGGAAATTGAACGCTTGATTTTATCAAGACGTGGGTTTTCTGAGTCAGTTATTGATACCTTAATACAGGCTAGGAAACCTGTTACCAGAAAGATTTACCATAAGATATGGCGTAAATACCTATATTGGTGTGAATCCAAAGGTTACTCTTGGAGTAAGGTTAGGATTCCTAGGATATTGTCTTTTCTACAAGAAGGTTTAGAAAAGGGTTTATCTGCTAGTTCATTAAAGGGACAGATCTCAGCTCTGTCCATTCTGTTACACAAACGTCTGTCAGAAGTTCCTGACGTCCAGGCTTTTTGTCAGGCTTTGGCCAGGATTAAGCCTGTGTTTAAAACTGTTGCTCCAACATGGAGTTTAAACCTTGTTCTTAATGTTTTACAGGGCGTTCCGTTTGAACCCCTTCATTCCATTGATATAAAGTTGTTATCTTGGAAAGTTCTATTTTTAATGGCTATTTCCTCGGCTCGAAGAGTCTCTGAATTATCAGCCTTACATTGTGATTCTCCTTATTTGATTTTTCATTCGGATAAGGTTGTCCTGCGTACTAAACCTGGGTTCTTACCTAAGGTAGTTACTAACAGGAATATCAATCAAGAGATTGTTGTTCCTTCTTTATGCCCAAATCCTTCTTCAAAGAAGGAACGTCTACTGCACAACCTGGATGTAGTCCGTGCTCTAAAATTTTACTTACAGGCAACTAAGGAATTTCGACAAACGTCTTCTCTGTTTGTCATTTACTCTGGGCAGAGGAGAGGTCAAAAAGCTTCCGCTACCTCTCTTTCTTTTTGGCTTCGTAGCATAATTCGTTTAGCTTATGAGACTGCTGGACAGCAGCCTCCTGAAATAATTACAGCTCATTCTACTAGAGCTGTGGCTTCCACTTGGGCCTTCAAGAATGAGGCCTCTGTTGAACAGATTTGCAAGGCTGCAACTTGGTCTTCGCTTCATACTTTTTCCAAATTTTACAAATTTGACACTTTTGCTTCATCGGAGGCTATTTTTGGGAGAAAGGTTCTTCAGGCAGTGGTTCCTTCTGTATAAAGAGCCTGCCTATCCCTCCCGTCATCCGTGTACTTTTGCTTTGGTATTGGTATCCCAGAAGTAATGATGACCCGTGGACTGATCACACTTAACAGAAGAAAACATAATTTATGCTTGCCTGATAAATTCCTTTCTTCTGTAGTGTGATCAGTCCACGGCCCGCCCTGTTTTTAAGGCAGGTAAATATTTTTTAATTTATACTCCAGTCACCACTTCACCCTTGGCTTTTCCTTTCTCGTTGGTCCTTGGTCGAATGACTGGGACTGACGTAGAGGGGAGGAGCTATATACAGCTCTGCTGGGTGAATCCTCTTGCACTTCCTGTTGGGGAGGAGTAATATCCCAGAAGTAATGATGACCCGTGGACTGATCACACTACAGAAGAAAGGAATTTATCAGGCAAGCATAAATTATGTTATTTTTATACTGGCAGACTTTCTGCCAATACTTAAGATGGTGGTGACAATTGTTAGGTGGGCGAGGGAAGAGAGCTGTTTGAGGGGGGTCATTGAGGGATCAGAGGGTGGTATGTGTCAGGTGGGAGGCTGATCTCTACACTAAAGATAACATGAACCCTACAAGCTACCTAATTAACCCCTTCACTGCTGGGCATAAAACAAGTGTGATGCGCAGCTGCATTTAGCGGCCTTCTAATTACCAAAAAGTAATGCCAAAGCTATAAATGTCTGCTATTTCTGAACAAAGGGAATCCCAGAGAAGCATTTACAACCATTTGTGTCATAATTGCACAAGCTGTTTGTAAATAATTTCAGTTAGAAACCTAAAGTTTGTGAAAAAAAATAACAATTTTTTTTTTTATCGCATTTGGCGGTGAAATGGTGGCATAAAATATACCAAAATGGGCCTAGATCAATACTTTGGGTTGTCTACTAAAAAAAAAATATATATACATGTGAAGGATTATTCAGGGATTCCTGACAGATATCAGTGTTACAATGTAACTATCGCTAATTTTGAAAACAAATGGTTTAGAAATAGCAAAGTGCTACTTGTACTTATTGCCCTATAACTTGCAAAAAAAGCAAAGAACATGTAAACATTGGGTATTTCTAAACTCAGGACAAAATTTAGAAACTATTTAGCATGGTTTTTTTTTGGTGGTTGTAGATGTGTAACAGATTCTGGGGTCAAAGTTAGAAAAAGTGTGTGTTTCCATTTTTTCATCATATTTTATAAAAAAAAATTTATAGTAAACTATAAGATATGATGAAATTAGAAATGTAAAAATAGCCCTGGCCCCAAATGGTCAGAAAATTGAAAAGTGCTGTGGTCTCTAAGGGGTTAAGGAAAACGCCAACCTTAATCATAAAAGCACTAATAAGGAACCTGCGCAATACCATACATATATGGTGAAAATGAACAGGGATTTTGGTACAGGAGGATAGATTGTGGTTTAGAGGTTTATGGGGGAGGACTTATAAGGTTAATAAGTTGCAACAGCTTTGAGAAAAGCCAGTTTGCATTCTACTTTGGATGAATATGGTGATGATGATAATCTTTTAAAAATATATAAATGTATACACAACCTAAAACAGGATGCTCCCAACTTAAAGGAACAGTCAACACCAGAATTGTTGTTGTTTTAAAAGATAGATAATCCCTTAATTGCCAATTCCCTAGTTTTGCATAACCAACACAGTTATAATTATACACGTTTTACCTCTGTAATTACCTTGTATCTAAGCCTCAGCAGACTGCCCCCTTATTTCAGTTCTTTTGACAGACTTGCATTTTAGCCAATCAGAGCTGTCTCCATGGTAAATTCACATGCATGAGCTCAATGTTATCTATATGAAACACGTGAACTAAGGCCTTCTAGTGGTGAAAAACTATCAAAATGCATTTAGATTAGAGGCTGCCTTCAAGGTCTAAGAAATTAGCATATGAACTCCTAGGTTTAGCTTTCAACTAAGAATACCAAGAGAACAAAGCAAAGTTGGTGATAAAAGTAAATTGGAAAGTTGTTTAAAATTACATGCCCTATTTGAAACATGAAAAAAAAATTGGACTTGATTGTCCCTTTAATAATATATGTAATATAATATGAGTGCAATAAAAGTGCAATAAAAAGTGTCTAATGAAATCACCCCTAAATTAGGGTAATAACCAAAAAAAATATTAATATTGTGACAAAATGTCCATGTATGCGATATATAAATATTAAACAAAAGTCTCAAATAGGGCTGCTTTGTTTTCCAAATCCAACATAGGAGATCATCGAACAGTTCTAGAAAAACAAGAAAAAAGGGGACACCCAATAGTGGAGTATGTCACTCAAAATGTGATACAAAGTGAAGGTGCAGAAATGTACTCACAAACAGAGAAGCACAAACAGTGCTATCAAAGCAGGCTGAACTGTTAGGAGCCATCCAGCTGACTCGCACTCCGGATCGAGATCGAACAGACAGTGGCCCAATATTTCCCAGTATTTACTGATCACCTTCTTGTGCAGGTCAATCTGTGCACACTACAAATCGGATCAGTGTATCAACCAAATCCTTTTAGAGTGTGTTAGTTTCCTTCAGATCACAAACCCTTTAAGTGGATAAAGGTTTGGCATACCACAATCAGGTGCGATTAGCGTGAAAAAACAACAAACCACAACACACAAGGTGATCAGATCCCAGGATCATATATAAAAACTTGGTTTAATAAAAACAGAATTACAGAGATACACTACGCGTTTCTCGGTTCTAAGACCATTTCCTCAGATAATAAACTTTTAGGAGTAGACTGTTCCACAAAGTGAATAACAGTATGTCTTCGAGAATTCAAATCGTCAAGATTTTTTTTTATCAATTTTTGTCAAAAAGATATTGTAAACACTCAGGGTTTCCATTCTGCTAATTCTGTTAATCATGTCCAAAACATCCACTAAGATTGACTGTACTATGGGATATAACACCCCTATGTACTTGATTTGTTTATTGGGTAGTGTTAATCTTCGGTCACTCATCACCATATCATGAATAGTCTCCATGTTTTTTTAGTAGCGAACAAAAATGTCTTGCAAATAAGAAACCAATACTGTTAGACATTTGGCAACTGCACATTAAACACAATATAGAACCATATGCTTTTATTGAAGTAATATAAACCATGAGCTTCTCGCATAGGAGAAGGAATTATTGATCTACCCTCCTAGGACGTTTATGTTGCATTCTGGACAATTTTATGGACAACATCAGCGATTGTGCTCTGCTGCTGAACGTCTGAACTTTGATACTAAAATTCAGTGAATGGGAGGAAACGAGATGAGGACTAGAGCTTTGTACTATATGACTTTAAATTGGGTATTTCATTGTTTGGCCTCAGTTTCTTCTGTTGTTGATTTGTTAGAAAAAGCCAGCTGTGTGGAATGTTAATATAATCTGCCAGCGAATGTGAATAATATATTTTCATTTAAACAAATGTAATAACCATGTCAGTGACTACATTATAATTTATTTCTAGTGAAGTAGGTTCTGTCAAAGAAGTTTACATGTGTCCCAAATACAGAAGGCGTTTTATTATTAGTGTATAATATTTGAAGCATATTGTATCAGGAAGGAATCTGCATGATATGGAATACTATTACTAATGTCTGTCCATATATAGCTTGTTGCTAGGACATCTTTTTAACATGTTGGGTTAAGCATGACTGGTAGTAGGAACCTAATGGTAGCTTTCATTTTAAGTGTGTTCCTCTTAATCCATTTAAAGTGACATCAAAATTAAAATGTAATCTTTCATGGTTTAGTTTAAAGGGACACTGAACCCAATTTTTTTCTTTCTTGATTCAGATAGAGCATTATATTTTGAGCAACTTTCTAATTTATTTCTTTTATCAAATTTTCTTCATTCTCTTGGTATCTTTATTTGAAATGCAAGAATGTAAGTTTAGATGCCGGCCCTTTTTTGGTGAACAACCTGGGTTGTTCTTGCTGATTGGTGGATAAACTCATCCACCAATAAAAAAGTGTCTGAACTAATTAAAAAGCTTAGATGCCTTCTTTTTAAATTAAAGATAGCAAGAGAACGAAGAAAAATTGATAATAGGAGTAAATTAGAAAGTTGCTTAAAATTGCATGCTCTATCTGAACCATGAAAGAAAAAATTTGGTTTCAGTGTCCCTTTAAGTCACTTTTCTATTTACTTCTAATATCAATTTTGTTCTTTTGTTATTTTTTGTTGAAAATCCTACCTAGATAGGCTCTGAAGCAACAATGCATTACTAGTAGTAAGCTGCTGATTGGTGGCTTGCATACATGCCTCTTGTCATTGGCTCACCCGATGTATTCAGCTAGGAGTTAGTAGTGCTTTGGATTTACCTTTAAAGGGACACTAAAGTTACAATTAAATGTTCATGATTCAGACAATTTTACACAGCTTTCCGATTTGCTTCCATTATCTAAATATGCACAATCTTTTTTATATGCACGAGGCACCAGCTCCTACTGAGCATGTGCAATACATGGGTTAACAATAGGCAACAGTGCACTAAAACGTTAAATCCGGTCTTCTCACCAGGGCCTATTCTGTGGGTGCACCACCCAGCTGATTTTAATGAGCTTCTGGCTACAATTTATGCCAATCTGTAGCCGTTATTAACTGATATTAAAGGGACACTGTACCCAAATTTTTTCTTTCGTGATTCAGATTGAGCATGAAATTTTAAGCAACTTTCTTATTTACTCCTATTATCAAGTTTTCTTCATTCTCTTGGTATCTTTATTTGAAATGCACAAATTTAAGTTTAGATGCCGGCCCATTTTTGGTGAACAACCTGGGTTGTCCTTGCTGATTGGTGGATAAATTCATCAACCAATAAAAAAGTGCTGTCCAGAGTACTGAAACAAAAAAAAGCTTAGATGCCTTCTTTTTCAAATAAAGATAGCAAGGAAATGAAGAAAAATTGATAATAGGAGCAAAATAGAAATTTGCTTAAAATTGCATGCTCTTTCTGAATTACAAAAGAAAAAAATTTGGGTTCAGTGTCCCTTTAATGTTTATTTCACAAATGATCATTAAATCAATTTATGTTAAATTATGCAATCAATCTGTGCTTTGGATAGCTTAAAGGGACAGTCTACTTCAGAGTGTTTATCGTTTAATAAGATAGATTATCCCTTTATTACCCATCCCCCCAGTTTTGCATAAACAACACGGTTATGTTAATATATGTTTTACTTCTGTGATTATCTTGTATCTAAGCCTCTGCAGACTGCCCCTTATCTCAGTTCTTATGACAGACTTGCATTTTAGCCCATGGAGTGAGCACAATGTTATCTATTTGGCACACATGAACTAGCACTGTCTAGCACTGAAATAAGATGCGGCCTTCAACATCTTAGAAATTAGCATATGAGCTTACCTAGTTTAGTTTTCAACTAAGAATACCAACAGAAGAAAGCTAATTTGATACAAGTAAATTGGAAAGTTAATAATAACAGAAAATGTTATAATATTGCAAAGTATTACAGTGCTCCGACTTGGCTACTTCATAATGTCACCTGACTGGCAAAAGTTTTCCGTAGAGAACACTGACATCATTTTCTTTTTGTACTTTTATGTCACTTTAAAGTCTTATTTCTTAAACTCTCTTTGTTTCATTACCCCTGTACATTTCTTTTTCTCATCTCCTTCCTTTTTCTTTGTGACACTAACAATTCTTTTTTCTCCAAATCAGTTTTACATTTTACAAACTGCTCTTCCTTCCCTTCTTTTATCTAATTTCTATAATCTTTCTTACTAATGGTATTTTTTTGTCAAGGTACAGCTTGCAGTTACGCAACCTAATAAATCATTTCAATTATTAATGGAATTATCCGATAGACATCACTTGTACTCCTTAAACCCCACGTGTGATCAGATGCTGCACACCCCAATCCTTTTCTGATAACTCAATGTTTTATCAGATGGAAATGTTGTGCAACATTGTAGTTTTGCATCACAGTTCATGAGAAGACAATGCTAGCAAACTGTCTCCCTGCAGCGTACCCCTTTGTTTTCACTACACACATATTTTTATAATCGCAAATATCATTCCACTGAAATCAACCTAAGAAATTAAGTAATGTTTCTAATGGCAAACTTTGTCTGGCTTGGTTATCATAAAGTTATTTTTTGAATACTTATTTAGTTGACATAAAATCTGAACCATACAGATGCTGGTTCTACAGCCATAAATGTAAATGAGCCACAAAATCTATTTTCATCTTACATTTGCAGACATGGCAGGTTTTATTAATCATATTAGAAAGAAGAAAAACACATTTTCTCTGCAGACAGTTTGCTCTGAGTGCTTTGCAGTTCTGCATAGAGCTGTATTCCAGGATTCTATAACAAGGCACTTTGTGCTGATTCATAGTTAGCTTTTATAAGAGTTATATATATTACTGTATCATTTTTACATTGATTTTGCAGGGACTAATTTAATTCCATTAGTTCCATTCTCAAAAGAAAACATGCCATATGACTTCATAAAATTCAATTACTTTTTTTTTTTTTAAATATTCTTTCCCATACATACTTAAAGTGAGGTATTTTTCTTTTTCAATACACTGTTTTATGAAATTTGGAGGGGAAAACAAAACAACAATTATGCTTTCAGATCAAGTGCTATATTTATTATTTCAGCTTTGTATTGAATATCCCTAAAGCATAAGTGGAAGTGTATTTGTACAAACTATGATGTTTATATTTTTAAAACATGACTTTATTTAAATAATGTATTCATTAATTAAATTCTTAAAGGAAAATGGCATTGAAACGCAGAACCAGGAAAACACAGTTATGGATCTGGCTGCAGAGCAGTTACGTCTGTGGCCAACGCTGAGCAAAGAGAAGAAGCAGGAACTCGTACAGAGCGAGGAGAGCACGGTTTTTAGTCAAGCAATTCACTTTTCAAACCTAATGGTGTATCTGCTGGTACCACTAGACACCAGCAAAAACAAACTGCTAAGAACATCTGCTACTGGGGACTGGGAAAGCGGAAGCAACAGCATCGTTACAAACAGGTGAGACAGTAACTGACAGTACACGCAAGAATATACTGATATGCTCGGAAGATCAGATGAAGATAGCAGTCTTTATTATTTACTCTCTAGGTCTGAGATCAATAAAGATCTGTGCTTGCATCACTAAAGAGACGTGTCAATATAATCTCTAAAAAAACATACACAATTTACATGAGATCAATAAAGATCTATGCTTGCACCACTAAAGAGACGTGTCAATATAATCTCTAAAAAAAAATTCACAATTTACATGAAATCAATTAAGATCTATGCTTGCACCACTAAAGA
This sequence comes from Bombina bombina, assembly GCF_027579735.1. Lineage (NCBI taxonomy): Eukaryota > Metazoa > Chordata > Amphibia > Anura > Bombinatoridae > Bombina > Bombina bombina. The sequence continues at coordinate 209,696,879 of NC_069505.1, forward strand.
GACGTGTCAATATAATCTCAAAAAAACATACACAATTTACATGAGATCAATAAAGATCTATGCTTGCACCACTAAAGATACGTGTCAATATAATCTCAAAAAAACATACAAAATGTACATGAAACCAATAAAGATCTATGCTTGCACCACTAAAGAGACGTGTCAATATAATCTCAAAAAACATACAAAATTTACATGAAACCAATAAAGATTTATGCTTGCACCACTAAAGATACGTGTCAATATAATCTCAAAAAAACATACAAAATGTACATGAAACCAATAAAGATCTATGCTTGCACCACTAAAGAGACGTGTCAATATAATCTAAAAAAAAAACATACAAAATTTACATGAAGATTTATACTTGCACCACTAAAGAGACGTGTCAATATTATTCTGATTATCCTACCTTAGTGAAGGAATAATCTAGATTTCTTTCCTAAAATATGATGAGTCCATGGAATCATCAATTACTAGTGGGAATATCACTCCTGGCCAGCAGGAGGAGGCAAAGCTGCTATATATGTCACTTCCCTTACCCATAACCTCCAGTCATTCTCTTTGCCTGAGGTGCAAGGAGGAGGTGAAATTTTGATGCCTGATTTACAATCAAGATTTTTTTATTTTAAAGCAGAGTAGGTTTGATCTTATCTTTCTAAAGGGTCTAGCCTTAGCCCATGTCAGTCTCTTCAGTAGGGCAGTGCTGGCTTTTAAGAAATTGGGAACTTGTGGGGTACAATCCTCAATGCGTTTTCCCAAAACATTTTGCTGCCCTATTTAGATAGCCTGAGTAGGTTTACTCAGTCTTTCTGTATTTCCAAAGGTCCATGTGAGAAAAGGCATCCTCTCAAACTAGGTGAGCTGTCCTGCTGCCGGACAGATGAATATTAAGGTAAGTGCCAATTGTATTTTTCTATGTAGCAGGGAAAACTTTGGCACTTATTCAGCTGAAATGCTGCAGGGGGCGTTTTTTATTATTCTTGTCATGGTGCAGGTTTTTATGGCAGTTTTTGCAGGCACTGTTAGTGTGAGGAGTTATTTATTTTATTGATGGCTCAGTAAGGATCTGTTTTTAGTAACAGATTATGTACTTTTATTTGGGGTTGTATTGTTTGTTTTTAAGCCTGTTTTCAAGAAAGTTTTTTTTTTTTTTTTAAATGGCTTTTTTGTTTGCTGTAGGACCTCCCCTATTAGGGAGGTTCTGATTCTGTGATGTCAGACCTTTTTTTCACGCTTTTTTTCACTTCCTGTAGAGTGAGGTGCGCTCTGCTGTTTAGAAGGCTTTTTGCTTCTCTGGAAATCCGGATTGTAAACGGGATCGTTTTTTTCCTCAGTTTGAGCGGGTTGCAGGACAGGTAGGGCCCCTCAGTAATTCTGCTGAGGTGTAGAGTGTTACCTGGGGTATGTTTTCTTGATTTGGTAAATTTAAAGGGAATATTTATTTAAGAACATTTTTATGGTTCTGTATTATATCCTTTGTTAAAAGTAAAAAAATAAGTTAGATTTTTTATTTTTTTGCTTCTTTTTTTTGTATTATGGATCAAGAGGCTGTGCTTATGTTTTGATGCCCAGGTGGAACCCCCAGTACCTTTTTGTTCTTCGTGTATTCAAAGAACTTTAGCTTATAGAAATAGACTTTTTGACCCTGAGCCATCATTAGCTAAGGTGGATGCTGTTCAAGAGCCTCCTGTTTCAGATGTGCCGCAGCTTTCTCCTCAAGCATCCCAATCCTATTCTTCTGCACATGCAGTGCCCTGCGTTTCCTCTCATGCTCTGTCTGGGGTTACTTTGCAAGATTTTGCTGCCCAGGTATCCTCTGCGGTATCTGAGGCGCTGTCTGCTTTTCCTATGCTGCAGGGAAAACGCAAAAGGAAATTTAAAGAAACAGTAACTAAGGTTTCTGATCCTGAAGTGGCTAATTAAAGTATTTCCTCTCAGAAGACTGAGGATGAAGATTCTTCGGGTGCATCTGAGGGTGAAATCTCGGATTAAGGCAGTATAATTCCTTCTGCTGATGCTGAAGTTGTGTCCTTCAGATTTAAGCTGGAACACCTTCGCTTGTTACTTAAGGAGGTTTTGTCTACCTTGAATGACACAGATACTACTATCGTTGTTAACCCTAAGAAGTCTAGTAAGCTTTCTGCGGTGGAGGTTTTTCCTGTTCCAGACTGTGCTTCTGAGATTGAGACCTGGTATTCCTTTTTCTCCATCTCCTATTTTTAAGAAAATGTTTCCTATAGCTGACTCTATTAAGGAGTCGTGGCAAATGGTTCCTAGGGTGGAAGGAGCGATTTCCACTTTGGCTAAGAGGACCACTATTCCCATAGAGGATAGTTGTTCTTTTAAGTATCCAATGGATAAGAAATTGGAGGCATTATTAAAGAAAATGTATGTTCACCAAGGTCTTCAATGGCAGCCTGCGGTGTGTCTTGCTAGTGTTACCAGCGCTGCAGCTTACTGGTTTGATGCTTTGTCTGATTCTATTCAGACATATATTTCTCTTAATGAGATTCAGGACAGGATTAAGGCTCTTAAGGTTAGCCAATTTCTTTATTTCGGATGCTTCCTTACAGGTCATTAAACTGGGAGCAAAAATGTCTGGTTTTGCGGTTCTAGCTCGCAGAGCCCTTTGGTTAAAATCTTGGTCTGCGGATGTTTTTTCTAAGTCTAAGTTATTAGCTATTCTTACAAGGGTAAGACCTTGTTTGGGCCTGGTTTGGCTGAAATTATTTCAGATATCAGAGGAGGAAAGGGATCTTTTCTTCCTCAGTATAAGAAGAATAAGTAGAAAGGGCGTCAGAGTAATTTTTGTTCCTTTTGTAACTTTAGAGGTAAACCCTCCTCTTCCTTTTCCAAACAGGAACTATCCAACTCTTCCTGGAAGTCTGGTCAGTCTTGGAACAAGGGGAAACAGTCTAAGAAGCCTGCGGCTGACTCCAAGTCAGCATGAAGGGTCGGCCCCCGATCCAGGAACGGATCTAGTAGGGGGCAGGCTTTCTCAATTTGCTCAGGCTTGGATACGAGATGTCCCAGACCTGTGGGCCAAGGAAATTGTATCTCAGGGGTGCAAGATAGAATTCAAGACTTTTCCTCCCAGAGGCAGGTTTCTTCTCTCAAGATTATCTGTAGAGAGAGGCGTTCTTAAATTGTATCAAGGATTTTTTTTGCCCTGGGAGTTATAGTTCCAGTTCCTCCGCAGGAACAAGGTCTGGGATTTTATTCAAATCTGTTTGTGGTTCCCAAAAAAGAGGGGACTTTCAGACCTATTTTAGACAAAGTGTTTAAAAAAGTTCCTCAGAGTACCGTCCTTCAAGATGGAGACTATACGTTCCATTCTTCCTTTGGTTCTAGAGGGTCAGTTTATGACAACCATAGACCTAAAGGATGCGTACCTTCATGTTCCCATTTACCGGGATCATCACAAGTTTCTAAGGAAAGGGAGCCCAATGGCACTACTTAGAAATAGCAAAGGGACCTAATGTGAAAATAAGATAAGTCAGAAGAGGTATTGATAATACCCTTCCAATAAAATGACATGTAATACACAATAGGTGCTGTGTACTGGTTACTAATTAAAAAAAAAAAAAACAAGTTTCTAAGGTTTGCTTTCTTAGACAATTATTTCCAGTTTGTGGCTCTTCCTTTCAGTTTTGCCACAGCTCTCAGAATTTTCTCAAAGGTCCTGGGGGCTCTTTTGGCAGTGATCCGGTTTCGGGGCATTGCAGTAGTGCCTTATCTGGACGACATTCTGGTTCAGGCGCCGTCTTTTCAACAAGCAAACTCTCATACGGAGATCTTGTTGTCTTTTCTTCACTCCCACAGTTGAAGGGTAAATCTGGGAAAGAGTTCTCTGATTCCAGCCACAAGAGTAGTGTTTTTAGGAACCATAATAGACTCCCTACTAATGAAGATATTTCTGACAGAGGTCAGAAAAACAAAGATCTTCGACTCTTGTCTTGTCCTTCAGTTCTCTCCTCGGCCTTCAGTGGCTTTATGTATGGAGGTAATTGGTCTGATGGTAGCTTCCATGGACATCATTCCGTTTGCTTGGTTCCATCTCAGACCTCTGCAGTTATGCATGTTAAGGCAATGGAAGGGGGCTATGCGGATTTGTCTCCGCAAATAGTTCTAGATCAGACGACAAGGGACTCTCTTCTGTGGTGGTAGTCTCAGGAACACCTCTCCCAGGGAACTTGCTTTTGCAGACCTTCCTGGGTGATCGTGACCACGGTTGCCAACCTTCTATGCAATTTGGGGGTCATTGAAGACTCAGGAGGAGTCAGTTTTCCCTATAAACATTCTAGAACTGAGAGCGATTTTTAATGCTCTACTGGCCTGGCCTCAGTTAAACTAAGCCCGGTTTATCAGGTTCCAGTCAGACAACATATCATCGGTGGCGTACATCAACCACCGGGGGGGGGGGGGACTCGGAGTTCCTTTGCCTTGGCAAAGGTGGCCCAGATAATCCAGTGGGCAGAGTCTCACAACTGTTGTCTTTCTGCGATCCACATCCCAGGAGTGGACAATTGGGAGGCGGATTTTCTGAGCCAACAAACCTTTCATCCTGGGAAGTGGAACTCCATCCAAAAGTATTTTCCAGTTTAATCCTTAATTGGGGGAAGCCAGAACTGGATCTTATGGCTTCTCGGCAGAATGCCAAGCTTCTGAGGTACGGCTCGAGGTCAAGGGATCCACAGGCTTTCTTGATAGATGCTCTAGTGGTCCCTTGGAATTTCAGTCTAGCATACATCTTTCCTCTGTTCGCTCTCCTGCCATGAGTCATTGCTCGGATCAAGCAGGAGAGGGCGTCAGTGATTCTCATAGTGCCGGTGTGGCCTCGCAGGATCTGGTATGCAGATCTAGTGGATATGTCGTCTCTTCCTCCGTGGAGACTCCCTCTGAGGAAGGACTTTCTACTTCAGGGTCCTTTTCTTCATCCAAATCTCGTTTCTCCGAAGCTGACGGCTTGGAGATTGAACGGTTGATTTTATCTAAGCGTGGGTTTTCAGAGTCGGTTATTGAGACCATGATTCAGGCTCGTAAGCCTATGACAGAAAAGATTTACTATAAGATATGGCGTAAATATCTGTATTGGTGTAAATCCAGAGGCTTCTCTTGGAGTAGAATCAGGATTCCTAGGTTTTTGTCTTTCCTCCAGGAGGGTCTTGTATTAGGGTTCATCAGCTAGTACTCTGAAAGGTCAGATTTCTGCGTTGTCTATTTTGTTGTATATGTGTTTGGCGGATGCGCCAGATGTGCAATCATTTTGTCGGGCCTTGGTTAGGATCAGGCCTGTGTTTAAGCCCGTTACTCCTCCCTGGAGTCTTAACCTTGTTCTTAGAGTTTTACAGCGGGCTCCGTTTGAACCTATGCATTCCTTAGATATTAAGATGTTATCTTGTAAGGTTTTGTTTCTTGTTGCTATTTCTTCTGCTCGGAGCGTTTTCGGAACTCTCGGCTCTGCAGTTTGATTCTCCTTATCTTATTTTTCATTCTGATAAGGTGGTTCTACGTACTAAATTAGGCTTCCTAACTGACTAAGGACTTTCGTCAGTCTTCTGCTTTGTTTGTTTTTCTGGGAAGCACAAGGGTCAGAAAGCTATGGCTGCTTCTCTTTCTCTTTGGCTAAGGAGTATTATTTGTTTGGCCTATGAGACTGCTGGACAGCAACCTCATGAGGGAATCACTGCTCATTCCACGAGGGCTGTTTTTTCTTCCTGGGCATTTAAAAATGAAGCTTCTGTGGAACAGTTTTGCAAGACTGCAACTTGGTCCTCATTGCATACTTTTTCAAAGTTTTATAAATTTGATACTTTTGCCTCAGCTGAGGCTTCTTTTAGGAAAAGGGTTCTTCAAGCGGTGGTGCCTTCTCTTTAGGTCTACCTCCCTTATCATCTGTGTCCTCTAGCTTGGGTATTGATTCCCACTAGTAATTGATGATTCCGGGGACTCACCATATCTTAGGAAAGAAAACATAATTTTTGCTTACCTGATAAGCCCACCCTTTTTTTAAGACAGTTATTTTTTCTAAAACCAAAGGCACCTCTACACTTTTGTGTTATCTTCTTTTTCCATTTTTTCTTTGGCCGAATGACTGGAGGTTATGGGAAAGGGAAGTGACATATATAGCAACTTTGCTGTAGTGCTCTTTGCCTCCTCCTGATGGCCAGGAGTGATATTCCCACTAGTAATTGATTCCGTGGACTCACCATATCCGGAAATAAATACATTTATCAGGTAAGCATACATTTTATTAAAGAGAGACAAGTATTTTGCTAGAACTTTTCCTTTACTGTTCACACAGCGATTTAAAGAAAAAAATATATATATATATACATTAAAACATCATAGAAAACAAAGAGTAAAGTACAGAGACCAATGAGAATACAGCCTGAGAAGGTAGCGACCAAAGGGACCAATCAGAAGAGTCCTAATAACCATATAATGACCAACAAGTAGAAACTCCTCCTCTTTTGTCTTTGATTTGGAAGAAATTTCCAAAAACGAGAAAAAGGCAAAGTCCCAAAAGTATAAACAAGGTCCTAACAAGACTGGAACTGGAAAAAACTTGATAGAAGAAGTCGATTTTCTTCTTGAAAGAACTTGAAGAAGTTTTGATTGTAGAATTGGAATAATCTCTCTCAGCAGATGAATAGTAAGCAGGAACTTGGTTGTAGAAAGAATTAGAGCCCTGTAATTGCAGGAGTTGTTGCTAAAGAAAAAATAATAAATACTAGTTAAGTAACAAGTATAAACAATAAATAAAATAAGCACAGACCTCATACTATTTAAGGGAGGGAAAACGAACAATACAAGAGGTGGGAAAATACTCGTCTGTCTCTTTAATAAAATCTAGATTATTCCTTCACTAAGCTAGTATATTTGGAATTTTGTTACAAGGACAGAGACTCCTTTTTTGCTAGTTCAAAGTAAGCAAAAATAATAAAAAAGGACAAATATATTATGAAACCAACTGGTGAGGAATAGTATTAATGGGTTTAAAATAAAATTGTTTAAAAACATCAGAAGACCAATCAGCATCATTTAAAATATCTTGGATAGAGACTGATTTGGAAAGGACTTTAGAAGCTGTGGCTCCTCTAATAGAGTGGGCAGAAAAAACATGATCCACACCAGTCATGATCCACTTAACCCATCTACTAATAGTAGTGGAAGATAAGGGTAAATGAGGTACAGCATAAGAGATTAACAGTTGTTTGGAAGAACAATGTCTAATAAGTTTAGTCCTAGATTCGTATTCTTTAAGGCAAAGTACAGCACATCATTTTGGATGGTCATGAAAATAGGGGTAAAAAATAGAGCTAGAAAGAGTTTTTGTCCTGCGAGATAAGGAGAAAAAAATCACACCTTGGGGAGAGAACATTTTAGAGTCATAATCAATGGCTTTGGCATCAGAAACCCTTTTAAAAGATAACAAACATAAAAGGGTTGCAAGTTTTGAAGTAAGTTGTTTTAGAGACAGGTTAGAATTGTCTGGCCAATTTTGGAAAAAGAGATTATCAAATCCACATCTCAAAAGGAAGAATACCTAGAAGTAGAAGGTCTTTTGAGTTTAATTGATTTTAGTAAACAACAAACAGTAGAATTCTGACCAATAGGATGATTATGAAGATATTCACATCCGGCCGAGATAGCAGTTCTAGCTACATTAATGGATCTGTAAGATAAGCCTTCGTGAAATAAACAGGATATATAATTAATGACTTGATTTAAAGGGGCTGAAATGAGATCCAAGTTTCTGATGTTGCACTAGCTAGACCATTTAAGCCAGGCGGATGTATAACATTTTCCAGGAGCCCATGAGTTTTGAAGGAAACGTTTATTTTGCTCTGAAAGTCCTTTGGTAGACTAAGATCCCCTGAAATCGACCAAGCAATTAGTTGAATATTGTCTTGGAGAACTAGATTGTGAAACTGTCCTTTTCGTGTCTGAGAGAAGATCTGGTTGAATTGGGAGAAGAATGGGAGGAAGAAAATACATTTCTAGGAGATAGGGGTAGCAAATCTGAGTTGTCCAGAAGGGAGTTATGATTGTAATATATCTAGTGTTTCCTGACAAATTAAATTGTCCGCAGAATCATTGAAAAGGGGAGAAACACTTAAGCTCCTTGATCATGCCAATGTTGGAGAAAGACATCGATGGCTTAGGCTTCTGGGTCTGGTCTCCAGCTGAAGAATGGGCGAATCTGGGAGTTTAAATGAGAAGCAAAAAGGACTGTTGTGAAAGGGCCTCTCAATATCTGAATCTCTTGAAAAAGAAGAGGGTTGAGCTTCCATTATCTGAACCCCAGTCTGCAACTTGATTGGAAAGACCTGGGATATATTCTGCTAATAAAGAGATGTTCTGAGAAAGACAAAGATTAATTAATTTCTTTGTTAAATTTGATAAAGTTTTGTAATTGGTTCCTTCAAAACGATTGATATAACACACGGCACAAATGTTGTCCATGCGTAAAAGAATAGTGATGGGCAGACTCTGTTTAATGAAACTCTTGACTGCAAAAGCTCCAGCCAAAAGTCCCAAACAGTTGATATGTAGTTGTTTCTCTTATTGAGACCATTTCCCTCCTGTAACTAGGGAACTGCATCTCACTCCCCAACCCGGTCTGCTTGTATCGGATTCTATAATGACATCTGGGGAACTGCCAAAAATGGCTCTGACATTCTAGACCTCTATGTTGAGAAGCCACCAATTGAGTTCCTCCAAAGCTGCTTCTGTTAGAGAAATAGGATGTTGATAGGAGAAACCTTTCCAAAGGTAAGACATTTTCAATCTCTGTAAAGCACTGTAGTGCAGAGGGGCAGTAAACATTGCTTGAATAGAAGATGAAAGAAGTCCAATTATTCTGGCAAGGATATGAAGTGGAAACTATTGTTTCTTGATAACACATGAAATCTCCCTCTTGATTCTTTTTATTTTTTTCTAAGGGTAGACTTAGGGTAGCAGATACTGTGTTTATATTGAAACCTCAAAAGTTTAGAGATTGAGAAGGGACAAGAGAAGATTTTTTAAAGTTTATGATGAAACCTAATTTCTGTAGAAGAATAGAGTAAATGGAAGTTTAAATTTAATAACAATTGAAAACAGAGAATTGTAGATATGCAAAAATACAAATATTGATTGATATACTACTAAAAGTAAGTAAATCAAAATAACTTACCTCTCTGAGCAGCAAAGAGAAAAGAGGAGGAATTTCTACTTTTTGATCATTATATGGTTATTGGGACTCTTCTGATTGGTCCCTTTGGTCGCTACCTTCTCAGGCTGTATTCTCATTGGTCTCTGTATTTTACTCTTTGTTTTCTTTGATGTTTTAATATATATATATATATATATATATATACACACACATTATATGTGGTTTAAATCGCTGTGTGTAAAAGTTTCCTTTTAATAAAATCTCTAAAAAAACATACAAAACTTACATGAAATTAATAATGATCTATGCTTGCACCATTAAAGAGACGCATCAATATAATCTCAAAAATACATACAAAATTTACATGAGATCAATAAAGATCTATGCTTGCACCACTAAAGAGACGTGTCATATAATCTCTAAAAAACATACAAAATTTACATGAGATCAATAAAGATCTATGCTTGCACCACTAAAGAGACGTGTCATATAATCTCTAAAAAACATACAAAATTTACATGAGATCAATAAAGATCTATGCTTGCACCACTAAAGAGACGTGTCATATAATCTCTAAAAAACATACAAAATTTACATGAGCTCAATAAAGATCTATGCTTGCACCACTAAAGAGAGGTGTCATATAATCTCTAAAAAACATACAAAATTTACATGAAATCAATAAAGATCGATGCTTGCACCACTAAAGAGACGTGTCAATATAATCTAAAAAAAAATAAAAAACTTACATGAGATCAATAAAGATCTATGCTTGCACCACTAAAGAGACGTGTCAATATAATCTCAAAAAACATACAAAATTTACATGAGATCAATAAAGATCGATACTTGCACCACTAAAGAGACGTGTCAATATAATCTCTAAAAAACATACAAAATTTACATAAAATCAATAAAGATCTATGCTTGCACCACTAAAGAGACGTATCAATATAATCTAAAAAAAATAAAAAATTTACATGAGATCAATAAAGATGTATACTTGCTCCACTAAAGATACGTGTGAATATAATCTCATAAAACATACAAAATTTACATTAAATCAATAAAGATCTATGCTTGCATAGATGAGATCTCATCTTATCACATGCTAAGTGTACAAATGTCATTTATAATACACGACCTGGCAAAATAAACACGCTTTCATTGTTTCCAATCTATGTGAAATGTTATCTTCCGCAACGGAAACATAAGTGTGTCCTGCATATATTTATACAGTATACGTAAAGTTTAGTGGATATAACAGTAGAATTTGAAAAGCTGGCTGTGTATCTGGAAAATAGCACATGATCGCTTCCTTATACTTGTTTATTTTGCCAGGTCGTCTATAATAAACGACACTTGTACACTTTGCATGTGATATGCTGAGATCTCATCACCAGCGCATGTCCTGGGTGCAGCAAAATCCGACAGAACAATTTCCTTGTCTAAATGTGCTACCTCCTTTGTGCGCATGCTGCTGATTACATAACCACATTCCACATATTCCTTTTTAACATACGTGGAGTGCGATTACATAATACTGAGCATGCGCACTGAGAGGTTGCAAACTCAGACAGGGTAGCGCAACATCTGACAGAACAGCAGCAGCTGCTTGTGATGCCTTTGCAATGGTGCATATGAGTTTTTGCTGATGCGATACACTCCATTGTCAGTTCTTTAAATAGGCGGGAGGTTTAAGTATGGGTAAACGGAGCATACGTGCATATGCAGTGCATGCACCCATGCAGAGTAAAAGCTATAATTAAAACAGTAAGGGCTTTTACTAGAATCATTATATAAGAATGTTTCTATAAAAAACTGAAACGCAATTATTATTGTCCCTTCAAGTGTACTGGTGTATATTTTTATTGTATGTGCTGTTTTCTTTGTAAGCGTTTTGTGGCGCACTGAGCAGATTCGACTACCTGTTTGTATGTTACTGGGATATTTTAATCCTATAATGGTGCATAAGTAGTTAGTGCTCTTCATTCACAAGAAGGATTTGCTCTGCAGATGCCTAAGCTCCTACTAGCAAAAAATACATGCGCTACTTGTGTGCGTTTGGCTGTTGAGGGGTTAAATGTCCACTTTTGAACCAGAGCACAGGTCAATGAATGCAAATGTTTGTCTACAATGGAATGTTCATGGTGTCTTTGCGTCGCCACTTAGATTAAATGTCTGATCAAAATATGATAAACAATTGCTTTTCTGTTGTTAAAGTGGATGATACTCTGCAGTGACCTCATTGTTTATGTAGCCGTGTATCATTCCTTTAAAATGACTCGAGCCGTTCGAATAACATGGACATTTTTATTGTGTTAAAGCATCATTATGTAGTGATTTTCCGCAGACGGCTGGTGACTTGCGGAATCCTCGTGCATTTAACAATGTGCTTCTTACAACTTTTCAACATGTTTTGAATCAAGTTGTCAAAATAAATTATATTTGATAAATTGCCACGAAAGCAGATAGTGGAAATAGAGTCATGTTGCTTCTAAGTGTTATCAAGGGCATTAGAGCAATTCTGGAACGACAAGGGAATTGCTAAACTAATTATAAGATCATTTATTGCATAATATCGACATTATCTTCTCCATAAATGAATTTGTCTTTAAAGTTACAGTAAATAAATGCTAGTTATAATAATGTATTAGCCTGAGAATACCAAGATGCATGTTTAAATGTTATACTAGTTTTTTTAAATATTGAAGAAATAAGTGTAAAGTACTTTGGTTTTCTATAAAGTAATGGGTGTCGCCATCTTGTAATTTAGTTATCTTGGGTATAAAAAAATTAATAATGAAGCCCAAATGTTTTTGTAATAATACAAATACATTTATTAAATGGACATGAAGCATATCTGTAAAAAGCTGAATGGAGAATGAGACATGAACATGTCTATGTAAAAAACAAAATGTGTTCAGTGCACAGTAGTAAGTGCTCTGTGATCTATTATTGTCTTCATGATGAAAAAACAGCCAGTCGGCTTCATCATCACACTTTTCTTTACTGTGATCTAATGGGATTTCACCAAATTCTCACAAGATTTCATTGTAAATTTCCTTGAACTGATAAGGGTAATAAAGTGACTGTGCCTGCACGTGCTAGATCCACACTCCCTTGCAAGTCCTGGGACTAGCATCCTGATTGGATGCTTAACCCATTAGCTAACAGGAATTTCAGAGAAATACTTGCCCAAAGTACCTGTGGATTTTTAGCATTTTTGCTATCACTCTAAACAAAAGTTTTTTTATTTACCTATGAAAACAAAATATTTTTTGCATAAAAAAGTTATTGTAACATTTCTACCCAAAACAAGTAAATATACATCAAAAGATTTTTAAATTCCACAAAAACCTGTAGCTTCCTAACTGTAGAATAATATATCAATTGGTTTATTGGCATCCTCTGATTCAGCTAAGACCAAAGGTATATTTTTTGTTCAGCACCTCGATAGCACCTGCTGATTGGTGGCTAAATGTAGCAACTAATCAGCATGGGCTACCCAGGTGCTGAGCCAAAAATGGGCCGGCTCCTAAGCTTACATTTCTCCAACATAGGTGTGTCCGGTCCACGGCGTCATCCTTACTTGTGGGATATTCTCTTCCCCAACAGGAAATGGCAAAGAGCCCAGCAAAGCTGGTCACATGATCCCTCCTAGGCTCCGCCTACCCCAGTCATTCTCTTTGCCGTTGTACAGGCAACATCTCCACGGAGATGGCTTAGAGTTTTTTAGTGTTTAACTGTAGTTTTTATTATTCAATCAAGAGTTTGTTATTTTAAAATAGTGCTGGTATGTACTATTTACTCTGAAACAGAAAAGAGATGAAGATTTCTGTTTGTAAGAGGAAAATGATTTTAGCAACCGTTACTAAAATCGATGGCTGTTCCACACAGGACTGTTGAGAGGAATTAACTTCAGTTGGGGGAACAGTGAGCAGACTTTTGCTGCTTGAGGTATGACACATTCTAACAAGACGATGTAATGCTGGAAGCTGTCATTTTCCCTATGGGATCCGGTAAGCCATTTTTATTACAGAGTAAATAAGGGCTTCACAAGGGCTTGTTAAGACTGTAGACATTTTCTGGGCTAAATCGATTCATATATAACATATTTAGCCTTGAGGAATCATTTAATCTGGGTATTTATGTAAAATAATATCGGCAGGCACTGTTTTAGACACCTTATTCTCTAGGGGCTTTCCCTAATCATAGGCAGAGCCTCATTTTCGCGCCGGTATTGCGCACTTGTTTTTGAGAAGCATGACATGCAGTCGCATGTGTGAGGAACTCTGATACATAAAAAAGACTTTCTGAAGGCATCATTTGGTATCGTATTCCCCTTTGGGCTTGGTTGGGTCTCAGCAAAGCAGATACCAGGGACTGTAAAGGGGTTAAAGATAAAAACGGCTCCGGTTCCGTTATTTTAAGGGTTAAAGCTTCCAAATTTGGTGTGCAATACTTTTAAGGCTTTAAGACATTGTGGTGAAATTTTGGTGAATTTTGAACAATTCCTTCATACTTTTTCGCAATTGCAGTAATAAAGTGTGTTCAGTTTAAAATTTAAAGTGACAGTAACGGTTTTATTTTAAAACGTTTTTTGTACTTTGTTTTCAAGTTTATGCCTGTTTAACATGTCTGAACTACCAGATAGACTGTGTTCTGAATGTGGGGAAGCCAAGGTTCCTTCTCATTTAAATAGATGTGATTTATGTGACACTGAAAATGATGCCCAAGATGATTCCTCAAGTGAGGGGAGTAAGCATGGTACTGCATCATTCCCTCCTTCGTCTACACCAGTCTTGCCCACTCAGGAGGCCCCTAGTACATCTAGCGCGCCAATACTCCTTACTATGCAACAATTAACGGCTGTAATGGATAATTCTATCAAAAACATTTTAGCCAGCGTAAGCGCGACTGCTCTGTTTTAGATACTGAAGAGCATGAGGACGCTGATGATAATGGTTCTGATATGCCCCTACACCAGTCTGAGGGGGCCAGGGAGGTTTTGTCTGAGGGAGAAATTTCAGATTCAGGGAAAATTTCTCAACAAGTGATTACATTTAAATTTAAGTTGGATCATCTCCGCGCTCTGCTTAAGGAGGTGTTATCCACTCTGGATGATTGTGAGGATTTGATCATCCCAGAGAAACTATGTAAAATGGACAAGTTCCTAGAGGTCCCGGGGCCCCCAGAAGCTTTTCCTATACCCAAGCGGGTGGCGGACATTGTAAATAAAGAATGGGAAAGGCCCGGTATACCTTTCGTCCCTCCCCCCATATTTAAAAAATTGTTTCCCATGGTCGACCCCAGAAAGGACTTATGGCAGACAGTCCCCAAGGTCGAGGGGGCGGTTTCTACTTTAAACAAACGCACCACTATACCCATAGAAGATAGTTGTGCTTTCAAAGTTCCTATGGATAAAAAATTAGAAGGTTTGCTTAAAAAGATGTTTGTTCAGCAAGGTTACCTTCTACAACCAATTTCATGCATTGTCCCTGTCACTACAGCCGCGTGTTTCTGGTTCGATGAGCTAGAAAAGGCGATCGATAGTGATTCTCCTCCTTATGAGGAGATTATGGACAGAATCCGTGCTCTCAAATTGGCTAATTCTTTCACCCTAGACGCCACTTTGCAATTGGCTAGGTTAGCGGCGAAAAATTCTGGGTTTGCTATTGTGGCGCGCAGAGCGCTTTGGTTGAAATCTTGGTCAGCGGATGCGTCTTCCAAGAACAAATTGCTTAACATTCCTTTCAAGGGGAAAACGCTGTTTGGCCCTGACTTGAAAGAGATTATCTCTGATATCACTGGGGGTAAGGGCCACGCCCTTCCTCAGGATAGGTCTTTCAAGGCCAAAAATAAACCTAATTTTCGTCCCTTTCGTAGAAACGGACCAGCCCCAAGTGCTACGTCCTCTAAGCAAGAGGGTAATACTTCTCAAGCCAAGCCAGCCTGGAGACCAATGCAGGGCTGGAACAAGGGAAAGCAGGCCAAGAAGCCTGCCACTGCTACCAAGACAGCATGAAATGTTGGCCCCCGATCCGGGACCGGATCTGGTGGGGGGCAGACTCTCTCTCTTCGCTCAGGCTTGGGCAAGAGATGTTCTGGATCCTTTGGCACTAGAAATAGTCTCCCAAGGTTATCTTCTGGAATTCAAGGGGCCTCCCCCAAGGGGGAGGTTCCACAGGTCTCAATTGTCTTCAGACCACATAAAGAGGCATTCTTACATTGTGTAGAAGACCTGTTAAAAATGGGAGTGATTCATCCTGTTCCATTAGGAGAACAAGGGATGGGGTTCTACTCCAATCTGTTCGTAGTTCCCAAAAAAGAGGGAACGTTCAGACCAATCTTGGATCTCAAGATCCTAAACAAGTTTCTCAAGGTTCCATCGTTCAAAATGGAAACTATTCGAACAATTCTTCCTTCCATCCAGGAAGGTCAATTCATGACCACGGTGGATTTAAAGGATGCGTATCTACATATTCCTATCCACAAGGAACATCATCGGTTCCTAAGGTTCGCATTCCTGGACAAGCATTACCAGTTCGTGGCACTTCCTTTCGGATTAGCCACTGCTCCAAGGATTTTCACAAAGGTACTAGGGTCCCTTCTAGCGGTACTAAGACCAAGGGGCATTGCAGTAGTACCTTCCTTGGACGACATTCTGATTCAAGCGTCGTCCCTTCCTCAAGCAAAGGCTCACACGGACATAGTCCTGGCCTTTCTCAGATCTCACGGATGGAAAGTGAACGTAGAAAAGAGTTCTCTATCTCCGTCAACAAGGGTTCCCTTCTTGGGAACAATAATAGACTCTTTAGAAATGAGGATTTTTCTGACAGAGGCCAGAAAAACAAAACTTCTAAACTCTTGTCAAACACTTCATTCCGTTCCTCTTCCTTCCATAGCGCAGTGCATGGAAGTAATAGGTTTGATGGTAGCGGCAATGGACATAGTTCCTTTTGCGCGCATTCATCTAAGACCATTACAACTGTGCATGCTCAGTCAGTGGAATGGGGACTATACAGACTTGTCTCCGACGATTCAAGTAAATCAGAGGACCAGAGACTCACTCCGTTGGTGGCTGTCCCTGGACAACCTGTCACAAGGGATGACCTTCCGCAGACCAGAGTGGGTCATTGTCACGACCGACGCCAGTCTGATGGGCTGGGGCGCGGTCTGGGGACCCCTGAAAACTCAGGGTCTTTGGTCTCGGGAAGAATCTCTTCTACCGATAAATATTCTGGAATTGAGAGCGATATTCAATGCTCTCAAGGCTTGGCCTCAGCTAGCAAAGGCCAAGTTCATACGGTTTCAATCAGACAACATGACGACTGTTGCGTACATCAACCATCAGGGGGGAACAAGAAGTTCCCTGGCGATGGAAGAAGTGGCCAAAATCATTCAATGGGCGGAGACTCACTCCTGCCACCTGTCTGCAATCCACATTCCAGGAGTGGAAAATTGGGAAGCGGATTTTCTGAGTCGTCAGACATTACATCCGGGGGAGTGGGAACTCCATCCGGAAATCTTTGCCCAAATTACTCAATTGTGGGGCATTCCAGACATGGATCTGATGGCCTCTCGTCAGAACTTCAAGGTTCCTTGCTACGGGTCCAGATCCAGGGATCCCAAGGCGACTCTAGTAGATGCACTAGTAGCACCTTGGACCTTCAAACTAGCTTATGTATTCCCGCCGTTTCCTCTCATCCCCAGGCTGGTAGCCAGGATCAATCAGGAGAGGGCGTCGGTGATCTTGATAGCTCCTGCGTGGCCACGCAGGACTTGGTATGCAGATCTGGTGAATATGTCATCGGCTCCACCATGGAAGCTACCTTTGAGACGAGACCTTCTTGTTCAAGGTCCGTTCGAACATCCGAATCTGGTCTCACTCCAGCTGACTGCTTGGAGATTGAACGCTTGATCTTATCAAAACGAGGGTTCTCAGATTCTGTTATTGATACTCTTGTTCAGGCCAGAAAGCCTGTAACTAGAAAAATTTACCACAAAATATGGAAAAAATATATCTGTTGGTGTGAATCTAAAGGATTCCCTTGGAACAAGGTAAAGATTCCTAAGATTCTATCTTTTCTTCAAGAAGGATTGGAGAAAGGATTATCGGCAAGTTCCTTGAAGGGACAGATTTCTGCCTTGTCTGTGTTACTTCACAAACCTTTGACTCCTCCTTGGAGTCTCAACTTAGTTCTTTCAGTTCTTCAGGGGGTTCCGTTTGAACCCTTGCATTCCGTTGATATTAAGTTATTATCTTGGAAAGTTTTGTTTTTGGTTGCAATTTCTTCTGCTAGAAGAGTTTCAGAATTATCTGCTCTGCAGTGTTCTCCTCCTTATCTGGTTTTTCATGCAGATAAGGTGGTTTTACGTACTAAACCTGGTTTTCTTCCGAAAGTTGTTTCTAACAAAAACATTAACCAGGAGATAGTCGTGCCTTCTTTGTGTCCGAATCCAGTTTCAAAGAAGGAACGTTTGTTGCACAATTTGGATGTTGTTCGCGCTCTAAAATTCTATTTAGATGCTACAAAGGATTTTAGACAAACATCTTCCTTGTTTGTTGTTTATTCTGGTAAAAGGAGAGGTCAAAAAGCAACTTCTACCTCTCTCTCTTTTTGGATTAAAAGCATCATCAGATTGGCTTATGAGACTGCCGGACGGCAGCCTCCTGAAAGAATCACAGCTCATTCCACTAGGGCTGTGGCTTCCACATGGGCCTTCAAGAACGAGGCTTCTGTTGATCAGATATGTAGGGCAGCGACTTGGTCTTCACTGCACACTTTTACCAAATTTTACAAGTTTGATACTTTTGCTTCTTCTGAGGCTATTTTTGGGAGAAAGGTTTTGCAAACCGTGGTGCCTTCCATTTAGGTGACCTGATTTGCTCCCTCCCTTCATCCGTGTCCACCCGTGGTATTGGTTCCCACAAGTAAGGATGACGCCGTGGACCGGACACACCTATGTTGGAGAAAACAGAATTTATGTTTACCTGATAAATTACTTTCTCCAACGGTGTGTCCGGTCCACGGCCCGCCCTGGTTTTTTAATCAGGTCTGATAATTTATTTTCTTTAACTACAGTCACCACGGTATCATATGGTTTCTCCTATGCAAATATTCCTCCTTTACGTCGGTCGAATGACTGGGGTAGGCGGAGCCTAGGAGGGATCATGTGACCAGCTTTGCTGGGCTCTTTGCCATTTCCTGTTGGGGAAGAGAATATCCCACAAGTAAGGATGACGCCGTGGACCGGACACACCGTTGGAGAAAGTAATTTATCAGGTAAACATAAATTCTGTTTTCTGCTTTTTCAAATAAAGATATTAAGAGAACAAAGAAAAATTGATAATAGGAGTGAATTAGAAAGTTGCTTAAAAAATGCATGCTCTATCTGAATCATGAAAGAAAAAAATTGGGTTAAAGCAAAAACCACAAGATATTGATTTGGGCCCATTTGGGTATATTTCATGCCGCCAAATGTGATCATATAAAAAAAACTTTGGCTTTCTCACTGAAATGATTTACACACAACCACTTCTCTAGAACCCACTGTATTCAGAAATGGCCAACATGCAGGACTTTGCCTTTGTTTTTTTTTTGTTTTGTTGTTTTTTTATAATTAAAAGGGTTCAGCTGTGCACCACACTTCTGAAATTACCAGCAGCAAAGGGGTTAATCAGTTAGGTGCTAAGGGGAATATTTGATGTAGTGAAGGGATTTCCCTCCCACCTCCCTGCTCACTACCACCTGCTCCCTTCCAAACAGCTCTTTTCCTCCTTTTTTTCCTTCTATAGTGTAGGGATTGTTCCACTTTTCTCCTCCAACCAATCAGAGTATTTCTGCTGTGTGGCTACCCATCCCTCTCTCGCTTTACTAAATGTTTTTTTGTAAATAATCAATAATCGTTAGATGTGGTTTACATTTTAGTTGATGTTCTAAGAACCAAAACAGTAAGTGATTTCAAGGATATTTGGGGTATGATGAATATATTTGTTTTAGTTTCTAGCAGCCTGGAAGCACACATTACCTTGTAATTAAAGGGGCAGTGTACTGTAAAATCTTGTTCTATTTAATGTGCTCCCAATGATCCATTTTTACTGCTTGAGTGTTAATTTGTTTGCCAACCGATCATTTAACTTTATTTTTGTAAATGAAGTAGTTGCTATATATATATATATATATATATATATATATATATATATATATATATATATATATATACACATTACACACACAACGTATATAACAGGATAACAGCATAAAATAATCTCCCAGTGGGCGGTTGGAAATAGAGAGATTTTTGTATCTGACTGGGTTTGCTCTCTGAACCAGTCAGTCCTTATTGGCATTTCAATGTTACTTTGTGTACAGAAAGAGATGTTATGAGCAGGTCTGTTTATCTGCTGGGTCAGCCTGTTTAAAAGGGCATATCCTTGAGAGCAATATGTGATGGTTTATTGAACAAAACCAGCTATTTCAGGTAGAAAAATAACACAAAAGGAGCAATTTACCATTCATTTAATATTACGCAGTATGTAAAACCAGTCATTTGGAACACATTAAGCGGAAACACATTTTAGAACAATTTGTCCCTTTAATGTCTCGGGCAATACATAGAGGATATAAAGGAACAGAAGCGCCACATGGCTTAGCACTGTATATACTCTTGTGAGATAGTGTATGAGAAATTTGCCCACACATTTGGTGAAGCACCCCTCTTGGTGCAAATAGAGCAGGCTGGAATCTAAAAGTCAACGGAAACAAAAAAGTGTGTGAGATTGCGCCAAAATAAAAGTACTACACAAACTCCAAAATAAATAGAAGTCTCTCAAATTCTATAAAAACTAGCGAATAATAAAATATTAAAATGGAGCGCTCAAAAAAGAGCGGCCGTATTGGACAGAAGAAAACCGTGCACAAAAATACCGGACAGTGATAGACTATAGCAAGCGCAGAAAATTAACCACAAATGCCTAATCTATAAGTCCTAGATAAATGTACTGGGATAAGCTACAAATACATAGAATAAGTAAATGCAGTCAAAAAGAAATGTAAATAAAAAAGAAATGCAAATATAATAGGTATTTTATATAGTGTAATTCATATACATTTATAAAAATAATACATAGATATTCATAAAAATTCATAAATAATACATTTAATACAATTGATTAAAGGTCGACCTTATAATGTCAAATAGCAATGAATCAATGACAAAAACAAATACAATAAAAATCACAATAGCAAAAAACAAAATTGAATGATACTATGTGTCCAATGAACAATAGATCAAACGTCCTTAAAGTGCCAAAAAGTCTGTAAGAGAGTCTTTGTGTCCTTTGTGCTTGCAAACTTGAAAATCCGTGGAGACGACAAGCCTCCTAGTGACAAAGGACAAACTCCTTAAGGCAGTGTGAAGAGCCTTATGTGATATATAAACTCAGTACTCACAGTTTCAGAAAGTTGATATCTGCAGTAGTATATTGCCCAGGAATCTAACAGTCACCACTGAAGTGGCTCGAACTTCAGTGACTCGATATCCCAGCATAAGGTACACCAAATATCAGATGTATGGTGAGGCATATAGCTGCATTGAGAAATACGCTGTATGCATAACAATGATGGGGAGGTCCCAAGGGTGTGGAAACAATATCCACACCCTTGGAAAGGATATTGTTATATTATTATTATCAACTAACCTATTGTTGCCCAAGGGCGCCCCCTATATATTTTATTTTATTGGGCAATACAGTTTCTTACAGGCTGTCTTAGCATACAAAACAGCAACGGAGCAATAAGATGCGCTGACTCTGAAATATAGTATGCTGAAAAAGAATATTTATTGGAAGTCCAATGCTGGTGCTAAGTAACAAGATCACAGTCAGGAACGCCAGACGCGATTCGCGCATGCGTAGATGCGCTTCTTCAGAGGCTAATTGGAATCAGACAGTGACAGCTTTTAAACATATTACACACCAATCCTGAGGCAGATTGAGTTTAAACCAATCAGTGTGGCACAGCCAGACAACAGGCAAAACATTAAGACTGGTACATTAAGTGGGAATTGTCTGCTGTACAGTGGGGCCACACTGCGGTACTCATAGCTCAATATGGACAAATGACAATGAAAGTAAAAATAAAAAATGCAAAACATAACTCATAAAATAGTAAATGTACAACCATAATAAAGAAAATACATTGCATATGTAACCAATCTATACAGAAAGTCATCAAATAAGCAAGAACATATTGGTACAAAATAAAGAAAAAATGATAAAAATAGAATGAGAATAAAAATAAATATAAAATGTTGCGCAAATTTTACTAGCTGTAAGATCAACATGTATCAGAATAAGAAAACAACAAGAGTTCGATCTATCAGTGTGCTGGGTCCTAAAGCCAAAGGGGAATGTCCCTGTTTAAAGGTAATTTAGTTTATATATATATATATATATATATAATATATATCTTCCAGCTTAACCCACCGAATGCCGACAGCCTGGGTGCAAAGATATGGCAAAATACAGGAACAAACGTTTGCACTCACAGGTCTTTTTTCAAACTTTTAATGTGGAACGTTTTCGGGGTATTATAACCCCATCATCAGCATACAACAGTGACAATAATCAAACATTTTATAGTGTTTTACAAACAAAGTGTACCAATCACAAACCTCACATCTCCCCCAGCTTTCGCGGCAAGATTATCAGCAGTGGAACGCATAATGCGTTCCACCGTCTTGGCTAATACCGGAAGTTTGAAACGTCACTTCCGGTTTAGTGCAAATTACGAATTTTATACATTTAAACAACAAATCTCAAAAAAACTAAAAAAAAACCTGATTAGCTACCAGGTTATATACACCCTGTGTTGGTGTGGAGTGATGAGTGCTTAAAACAATCAACATTATTAATACACTCGATTTCTCGTGTCAAACTGTGTGATGTATGTGTACATTGTTATGACAACCGTTGCCATGGAGACAGCAATAAACAGCTGCTCAAATGCATACATACATTTAAAGTGAATAACACAGACTGTATATATTTAAAAATTTAAGACGGGATATGATAAATACCTAATCCCTAAGGTGGAACATATCGAAGGAAATTAAAATCAAAATCAAATTGGATTACATTGTTGTACCATTAATAGCCCATCCCCAATATTTATACTGTGTTAATGAATAACTCTAAATAACTCTAAACTTCGTTGTAGAATTACAAGTGATGAATATGAGCTGGGATAGGGCTGAACCAACTACAAACACTGAGATAAATGGGAGGGCTGATGTGACTGATCTAAACCTATGTATGCAGTTCACACCTCTGTCTACCTTGAGACCAAATGTGATATCGCCGTCCATCCATTATATCAATATTGTATCTAAGGATAAATACTTTGTAAGATGGATGATACATATATACAGTATCAATGGATAAATGTATTCATAGTCTTAACGACAGATAGGCTACCTAAGAAACTGGACAGGTTATGTCAGTCAATAAATATATTAGTTAGATCGAAGATAGACATGTTACCTATCCAATATATCTAATAGGTGTTAGGTAGCTACCATACAGATATAAATTGTGGGGTTCATTTGAGGATATATGTCTAACCCACATCAGGATCGCATATCTATGGTAGATTGTGTTAATCGCACTTAATACTTGCTATCGATTGATAATTATTTTTCAAACATAACGAAGAATTGTGAATTTAAGATAAAGACTACATGCAACAATTATTGTCATATATTTCACACAAAGTTCCATATTGCCTAGACTATTGAGATTTAGGTGCAGATGTGAGTAATAAACACAGGTAGGCCAGGCACATTATTTATTGGAATCAAAAATGATCCCAACCCACAGTGCTCAGAGAACAATGCGGGGAACCCCCTACAAAAAGAGGGGACACTGCGAAGTGCAACTCAGAGCCACCATGCCACCCCGGTTGTACCCCAAGTCGGTAGCACACTACAATAGATTTTTAAAGTCTGGCATAGTATTCAGGCCACCAGGTATGATAGTCCCTAGGCGGAACATCCACTGTGCTTCACATTTCAGAAGCTGTTTGTTGCGGTCTCCACCTCGTTCCAGCGGAGGTATATGATCTATCAATATATAACGTATCGAGGAGACCGAATGTCCCTCATTCGCGCAATGTCGCGCCACAGGCTGCTCAGAAGTTCCTTCCTTGATGGCCGTCCTTATAGCATGTCGATGATTAGCCATAGTGTTACTTAACTATACTGATTATAGAACTGACATTTTGGACCAGCTGTCTGACGTAAATACATATAAATCATTAACCAATGACCCCACTAACATGTACAAAACACAATTAGATACCCTTTTAACATTGGGATTTGAACAGGGCTTTCTATCAGAACATATTTTGGAATTTTGTACCACCAAATTTCCCAGAGTACCTATTCTGTACTCTATCCCCAAAATCCACAAAACCTTGGACCATCCACCGGGCCGCCCGATAGTCTCGGCACGTGAGTCATTAACTCAGCCTGTAGCCCAGTTTGTGGATGTGTTACTGCAACCAGTGGTTAAGGGGATACGTTCCTATATCATGGACACCAATGATTTCATTAGGAAGATACGGTCTGTTGACATCCAGCATGACGATTTACTCGTGAGTCTGGATGTCAACAGTCTGTATACTATTATACCTCATGATGAGGGATTAAAGGCTGTACAAGAACACCTTATTGACAACCCTAGTTATGATGGTCCCCCGATAGAATATCTATCTTCTCTGATTGAATATTGTTTATTTAAAAACTATTTCAGATTTGAAAAGAAATTCTATCTGCAGGTGGCCGGTACCGCCATGGGTTCCTCCATGGCCCCTGCCTATGCCAACATATATATGTCACAATTTGAGAACATGTACTTATGGTCTCATACTGACTCATCTATTGTCTGTTATTACAGATATATAGATGATATCTTTTTGGTATGGCGAGGGGGCATGGGGGGACTCCAGGCTTGGTACAATCGCTACAATAACTGTACAGACAATGTAAAATTTAAAATGACGGTGGATGAACAATCCATCAATTTTTTGGATTTGACAGTCTTTAAAGACACAGATAAACTGGGGACCACGCTGTATCATAAGCCCACTGATCGGAATTTGTTACTTAGGGCAGACAGCTGTCATCCCCCTGCACTGTTGAAGGGTATTGTCAAGTCACAATGTATAAGAACTATGAGAAATAATTCAAATACTGCAACAGGGGTCTCCCAACTGATTGGAGTGGGTGAGAGGTTCCGCTCGAGAGGGTACAAGGCATCTGTGATTCAAGAATCCGTGGAAGCTGTATCCACCTTGACACAAGCGGAACTGATACAACCAAAACCTAAACGGGATACTGCAGACAAATTGATTATGTCCACCACATTTACTCCTGCAACGAAGGGCACTGGCAGGATTCTACGCCAACACTGGCCCATTATGTCTTCAGACCCAAAGCTTATGTTCACCCATAACTTAAGTCCCATGGTGGGCTTCAAGAGAGGCACTAACCTCAAAGATCTGTTAATGAGAACAGATCCTAAAGCAAGTTACGACACCGGCACTAAAAGAAACATCAGGGGATCATACCGATGTTTAGGTTGCACTACATGCAGTGGCCTTATAGGCACAAAGGTTTTCCACCATCCACATACTAACCGGTCTTTCAAGATTAGACACTCCATAACATGCACTACGACGCACGTAGTGTATCTTCTGTTTTGCCCATGCTCGAGGTTCTATGTTGGCAAGACGTCAGGAACATTACGTGAAAGGATGGCTAATCATCGACATGCCATAAGGACGGCCATCAAGGAAGGAACTTCTGAGCCGCTTGTGGCGCGACATTGCGCGAATGAGGGACATTCGGTCTCCTCGATACGTTATATATTGATAGATCATATACCTCCGCTGGAACGAGGTGGAGACCGCAACAAACAGCTTCTGAAGCACAGTGGATGTTCCGCCTAGGGACTATCATACCTGGTGGCCTGAATACTATGCCGGACTTTAAAAATCTATTGTAGTGTGCTACCGACTTGGGGTACAACCGGGGTGGCATGGTGGCTCTGAGTTGCACTTCGCGGTGTCCCCTCTTTTTGTAGGGGGTTCCCCGCATTGTTCTCTCAGCACTGTGGGTTGGGATCATTTTTGATTCCAATACATAATGTGGAAGCCTGGCCTACCTGTGTTAATTACTCACATCTGCACCTAAATCTCAATAGTCTAGGCAATATGGAACTTTGTGTGAAATATATGACAATAATTGTTGCATGTAGTCTTTATCTTAAATTCACAATTCTTCGTTATGTTTGAAAAGTATTTATCAATCGATAGCAAGTATTAAGTGCTATTAACACTATCTACCATAGATATGCGATCCTGATGTGGGTTAGACATATATCCTCAAATGAACCCCACAATTTATATCTGTATGGTAGCTACCTAACACCTATTAAACTTCCGGTATTAGCCAAGACGGTGGAACGCATTATGCCTCGAAAGCTGGGGGTGATGTGAGGTTTGTGATTGGTACACTTTGTTTGTAAAACACTATAAAATGTTTGATTATTGTCACTGTTGTATGCTGATGATGGGGTTATAATACCCCGAAAACGTTCCACATTAAAAGTTTGAAAAAAGACCTGTGAGTGCAAACGTCTGTTCATATATATATAAAATAAATGGATCGAATGGCGGCATATTAGGATCAGCACAAAGACATGACCCATAAATGATAAATGCTGATCTAACAGTGATATATGTCAAACATTAAAATAAAACCATATACAAAAGGATTGGAGAGATGCCCCATGTAGCTAAACACATCTTTAAGAATAAAAAGCTTAATTGAAACCGAATGTTGTATTGGGGTGTGTATATATATATATATATATATATATATATATATGTATGTATATATATGTGTGTGTGTAATACTCAACCTATATAGTACTTAAATATTTAAGCCTTAAAAAAAGACAGATGACAAGTCTTTCAATAATGTAGAACTACGGGTTCAGCTATAGAAAGACGAGAGGGGCATGATAATGACTTACTCCATGACTCTGTAAAATCATATATAAGTTCACTAATCTCTAAATGCTGTATATTGCAATGTGAGGGATATTTCGTAATTAGCAGAGTCATCAAGGGAGGCATATGTAAAAGTGGAAAACATAAATAAAAATGTGAAAAATAAAGAATAAAAGCTATGAAATTAAACTGAATGGAAGATAGTATAGAATGGTAAATTCATAATATCATAATATGGTAGGGTAAATAGCAGATAATATATAAATTGTAAGATTAGATGCACTTAGGATGAGGAGATAAGATGATCACAATCATGCATATTGACACATGAACAACATATATGAATAATATGATGTATATGTCAATATGAATGACTTATGATATCAGTGGTGAAATAGCTATACATATAGATCTACATCTAATCGTCTATTGATGCCATAGGGATATCTGGTATTCAGTTTGATTATCCAGAAGACTTCTCTTCTGAGGAGTCTGGCAGTTCTGTCACCTCCTCTTGCATTTTTTTATATTCTTTCAATTCCCATGAATGAAAAATATGTGGTACCTTTACAATCTTGGCGGAAATGTTTTGCCACTGGTGTCTTGGGTTCCTTTTCAGTTAGCAATAGTAGGTGTTCCCTAATTCGTGTAGTAATACCTGTGTATTGCTGGTAACAAAATTGTCATGTAATGAGGTAAATCACATATTGAGAAGTGCAATCAATTCTCTGTTTGATTGTATAAATCTCATTAGTGTTACTTGAAGTAAAAGTGTGAGTTTTATCATTAAAGTCACAAGTTTACAAGGTCTGTGACGACATTTGAACAAACCTGGGTTTAAACTTAACCAATTAGTTTGAATCTGGGGTTTCTCTGAGAATTTTCGATTGGTTAGATCACCTATTGATGGTGCTTTTTTTGCTACATATTTTATCCCTTTGGATCTGTTTTAATGTACTGTAATCTTCAATATAGTAAGATTGTTCTTGATAACATTACAGATTTTGTAGTATTGCCTACTAAGCTGAGTGGGAAAAACTATGTTGTCACTGTTTTGAACAACGTATTTCTCTGCAGTTTTTCAACTTCCTTACTGATGTTGTCTAATTTGAATTTGTTGTATCTCCTTTTTATAAGTCTACTGTATCTGTTAGTTCACTAGCTTCTACTTTGTAGGTCTCTAAGTTAGAGCAATTTCTTCACAGCCTTAAGTATTGGCCTTTAGGTATGCCTTTCTTAAAGGGATACTAACCCCTCATTTTTTCTTTCATGATTCAGATAGAGCACGCAATTTTAAGCAACTTTCTAATTTATTCCTATTTTCAATTTTTCTTTGTTCTCATGTTATCTTGATTTGAAAAAGCAGTAATAAAAGGTTAGGAGCCGGCCCATTTTTTAGTTCAGCACCTTGGTAGAGCTTGCTGATTGGTTTGCTACGTTTAGCCACAAATCAGCAAGTGCTACCCATGTGCTGAACAAAAAAATGGTCTGGCTCTAAAGCTTACAGTACTGCTTTTTCAAATCAAGATAGCATGAGAACAAAGAAAAATTGATAATAGGAGTAAATTAGAAAGGTGCTTAAAATCTCATGCTCTATCTGAATCATGAAATAAAAAAAATTGGGTTTAGTATCCCTTTAAGGTGTGGAACATGACATGAATCCGCTCTTAGGATGGTGTTTTTTGATGTAGGTTTCCTATAGGTAGATGTAATTTATATCAAGGTTAGAAAGGTCTACTTTGAGTTTTAAATCTAAATAGTCAATGTAGTGGATATCACTTTTATAGGTAAAAGTTAGGTTAAATTGATTGTCATTAATATAGGTCATGAAATGCTCAATGGTGTGTTCATTTTGTGTTTTATCCCATATGATAATTAGATCATCGATGAAGCGACCGTATAATTTGATATTGTACTTGAATGGGAAATCACTTGCAAAAATGAGGCACAGCTCCACCCAGCCCATGTAAATATTGGCATAGGCCAGGGCGAACTTAGCACCCATGGCTGTGCCTCGCTTCTGCAAATAATACTCTCCCTCATGCACAAAATAGTTGTGTTTCAGCAGAAACTCTGTGGTTTCCACTACAAATGTAATGAAGTCTGCATATTAATACAAAAAACTGAGCACAGGACTGGGTAGGACCGCCTGTGCGCAAAGAGATTACATTCACATTTACATTTTGTGGAATAGCAACTTGCAAAATATATTTCCCTCTGTATGCTAAAATTTCAGAAATAAGTGATTCTTCGTTGTCTCATTCTATAAAGCTTAGGTCAGTGCCAGTTCAGTGAAAAGTGCTTATTCTGTGCTTGTGACGCTTTTCTGCTTCTTTAGCATTGCTGGAAGTGTTGCAGAGAGCTACGACACCGAAAGTGGGTTTGAGGACTCGGAGAATGATATTGCGAATTCTGTGGTCCGCTTCATCACTAGATTCATTGATAAGGTCTGTACAGAGAGCGGAGTGACACAAGATCATATAAAGAGTCTACACTGCATGATACCGGGTAAGCTCCAGCGTTCTTCAGCATTGTTTGATAACTGTGACACCTGCACAATACAATGACAAAAGAATAAACATTATATTGTAAGGCTGATTTGCTACATGACTGTAAATGTGCACTTGCAGCAAACATAAACAGGCATAATCAAGTAGTCTAATGGATTAGAGCATTTTATTAGTACATTATATGCTGTATAGAACTGTTTCACCTCTAAAGTCCAGAGCAGCAATGTACTACTGGGAGCTAGCTTAACACACCAGGTGAGCCAATAACAAGAGGCATATGTGTGTAGCCACTAATCAGCAGCCAGCTCCTAGTAATGCATTGAAATTAAATTAAAATGTCATAAAATCATATACCCTATATGAACCATAAACGTTTATTTTTTACTTTTGTGTCTCTGTCCATCTTATTAGCGTTTATACCATGTTTGCCCTATTTATCTTTCCTATCTCTGTGGTTTAAAGGTATTGTGGCTATGCATATAGAAACGCTGGAGGCTGTGCATCGGGAAAGCAGGAGACTTCCACCCATTAAAAAGGTACATAATATTTCTGTAGCATTTGTCCTCAAACCAAACTTTGTAAACCACATTTCCTAATTTATCCATTTTTATATGTTAAAATGAACTCCCGTTTAAAGGGACACTAAACCCAATTTTTTCCTTTAATGATTCAGATAGAGCAGCAATTTCTCCAACATAGGTGTGTCCGGTCCTCCTAGGCTCCGCCTTCCCCAGTCATTCTCTTTGCCGTTGTACAGGCAACATCTCCACGGAGATGGCTTAGAGTTTTTTGGTGTTTAAATGTAGTTTTTATTCTTCAATCAAGAGTTTGTTATTTTAAAATAGTGCTGGTATGTACTATTTACTCTGAAACAGAAAAGAGATGAAGATTTCTGTTTGTAATAGGAAAATGATTTTAGCAACCGTTACTAAAATCGATGGCTGTTTCCACACAGGACTGTTGAGAGGAATTAACTTCAGTTGGGGGAAACAGTGAGCAGACTTTTGCTGCTTGAGGTATGACACATTTCTAACAAGACTTGGTAATGCTGGAAGCTGTCATTTTCCCTATGGGATCCGGTAAGCCATTTTTATTAAATAAGAATAAAGGGCTTCACAAGGGCTTTAAAGACTGGTAGACATTTTTCTGGGCTAAAACGATTGATATATAAGCATTTTTAATACTTCATAGTTTTGAGGAGTTATTTTATTCTTGGGAATTATGTAAAATAACCGGCAGGCACTGTATTGGACACCTTTTTCACTGGGGGCCTTCTCTAATCATAGGCAGAGCCTCATTTTCGCGCCTCTATTGCACAGTTGTTTTTGGGAAGCAAGACATGCAGATGCATGTGTGAGGAGCTCAGATACATAGAAAAGCTTACTGAAGGCGTCATTTGGTATCGTATTCCCCTTTGGGCTTGGTTGGGTCTCAGCAAAGCAGATACCAGGGACTGTATAGGGGTTAAATATAAAAACGGCTCCGGTTCCGTTATTTTAAGAGTTAAAGCTTTCAGACACTGTGGTGAAATTTTGGTGAATTTTGAACAATTCCTTCATACTTTTTCACATTTTCAGTAATAAAGTGTGTTCAGTTTAAAATTTAAAGTGACAGTAACGGTTTTATTTTAAAACGTTTTTTGTACTTTGTTATCAAGTTTATGCCTGTTTAACATGTCTGAACTATCAGATAGACTATGTTCTGTATGTGGGGAAGCCAAGGTTCCTTCTCATTTAAATAGATGTGATTTATGTGACACAAAATTTAGAGAAAATGATGCCCAAGATGATTCCTCAAGTGAGGGGAGTAAGCATGGTACTGCATCATCCCCTCCTTCGTCTACGCCAGTCTTGCCCACACAGGAGGCCCCTAGTACATCTAGTGCGCCAATACTCCTTACTATGCAACAATTAACGGCTGTAATGGATAATTCTATCAAAAACATTTTAGCCAAAATGCCCACTTATCAGCGAAAGCGCGACTGCTCTGTTTTAGAAAATACTGAAGAGCATGAGGACGCTGATGATATTGGTTCTGAAGTGCCCCTACACCAGTCTGAGGGGGCCAGGGAGGTTTTGTCTGAGGGAGAAATTTCAGATTCAGGGAAAATTTCTCAACAAGCTGAACCTGATGTGATTACATTCAAATTTAAATTGGAACATCTCCGCGCTCTGCTTAAGGAGGTGTTATCTACTCTGGATGATTGTGAGAATTTGGTCATTCCAGAGAAATTATGTAAGATGGACAAGTTCCTAGAGGTCCCGGGGCCCCCCGAAGCTTTTCCTATACCCAAGCGGGTGGCGGACATTGTAAACAAAGAATGGGAAAGGCCCGGCATACCTTTTGTCCCTCCCCCTATATTTAAGAAATTGTTTCCTATGGTCGACCCCAGAAAGGACTTATGGCAGACAGTCCCCAAGGTCGAGGGGGCGGTTTCTACTCTAAACAAACGCACTACTATCCCTATAGAAGATAGTTGTGCTTTCAAAGATCCTATGGATAAAAAATTAGAGGGTTTGCTTAAAAAGATGTTTGTTCAGCAAGGTTACCTTCTACAACCAATTTCATGCATGGTTCCTGTCACTACAGCAGCGTGTTTCTGGTTCGATGAACTAGAAAAGTCGCTCAATAAAGATTCTTCTTATGAGGAGATTATGGACAGAATTCATGCTCTCAAATTGGCTAACTCTTTTACTTTAGACGCCACTTTGCAATTGGCTAGATTAGCGGCGAAAAATTCAGGGTTTGCTATTGTGGCGCGCAGAGCGCTTTGGCTAAAATCTTGGTCAGCGGATGCGTCTTCCAAGAACAAATTGCTTAACATACCTTTCAAGGGGAAAACACTGTTTGGCCCTGACTTGAAAGAGATTATTTCTGATATCACTGGGGGTAAGGGCCACGCCCTTCCTCAGGATAGGTCTTTCAAGGCTAAAAATAAACCAAATTTTCGTCCCTTTCGCAGAAACGGACCAGCCCCAAGTGCTACATCCTCTAAGCAAGAGGGTAATACTTCTCAAACCAAGCCAGCCTGGAGGCCAATGCAAGGCTGGAACAAAGGTAAGCAGGCCAAGAAACCTGCCACTGCTACCAAGACAGCATGAGATGTTGGCCCCCGATCCGGGACCGGATCTGGTGGGGGGCAGACTTTCTCTCTTCGCTCAGGCTTGGGCAAGAGATGTTCTGGATCCTTGGGCGCTAGAAATAGTCTCCCAAGGTTATCTTCTGGAATTCAAGGAGCTTCCCCCAAGGGGGAGGTTCCACAGGTCTCAATTGTCTTCAGACCACATAAAAAGACAGGCATTCTTACATTGTGTAGAAGACCTGTTAAAAATGGGAGTGATTCATCCTGTTCCATTAGGAGAACAAGGCATGGGATTCTACTCCAATCTGTTCATAGTCCCCAAAAAAGAGGGAACATTCAGACCAATCTTAGATCTCAAGATCCTAAACAAGTTTCTCAAGGTTCCATCGTTCAAAATGGAAACCATTCGGACAATTCTTCCTTCCATCCAGGAAGGTCAATTCATGACCACGGTGGATTTAAAGGATGCGTATCTACATATTCCTATCCACAAGGAACATCATCGGTTCCTAAGGTTCGCCTTTCTGGACAAGCATTACCAGTTTGTGGCACTTCCATTCGGATTAGCCACTGCTCCAAGAATTTTCACAAAGGTACTAGGGTCCCTTCTAGCGGTGCTACGACCAAGGGGCATTGCAGTAGTACCTTACTTGGACGACATACTGATTCAAGCGTCGTCCCTACCACAAGCAAAGGCTCATACGGACATTGTCCTGGCCTTT
Organism: Bombina bombina; assembly: GCF_027579735.1. Classification (NCBI taxonomy): domain Eukaryota; kingdom Metazoa; phylum Chordata; class Amphibia; order Anura; family Bombinatoridae; genus Bombina; species Bombina bombina. Next base: position 209,729,437 of record NC_069505.1, read on the forward strand.
CTCAGATCTCACGGGTGGAAAGTGAACGTAGAAAAGAGTTCTCTATCTCCGTCAACAAGAGTTCCCTTCTTGGGAACAATAATAGACTCCTTAGAAATGAGGATTTTTCTGACAGAGGCCAGAAAATCAAAACTTCTAAGCTCTTGTCAAGTACTTCATTCTGTTCCTCTTCCTTCCATAGCGCAGTGCATGGAAGTAATAGGTTTGATGGTCGCGGCAATGGACATAGTTCCTTTTGCGCGAATTCATCTGAGACCATTACAACTGTGCATGCTCAGTCAGTGGAATGGGGATTATACAGACTTGTCTCCGACGATACAAGTAGATCAGAGGACCAGAGATTCACTCCGTTGGTGGCTGACCCTGGACAACCTGTCACAGGGGATGAGCTTCCGCAGACCAGAGTGGGTCATTGTCACGACCGACGCCAGTCTGGTGGGCTGGGGCGCGGTCTGGGAACTCCTGAAAGCTCAGGGTCTTTGGTCTCGGGAAGAATCTCTTCTCCCGATAAATATTCTGGAACTGAGAGCGATATTCAATGCTCTCAAGGCTTGGCCTCAGCTAGCAAAGGCCAAATTCATACGGTTTCAATCAGACAACATGACGACTGTTGCGTATATCAACCATCAGGGGGGAACAAGGAGTTCCCTGGCGATGGAAGAAGTGACCAAAATCATTCAATGGGCGGAGACTCACTCCTGCCACTTGTCTGCAATCCACATCCCAGGAGTGGAAAATTGGGAAGCGGATTTTCTGAGTCGTCAGACATTTCATCCGGGGGAGTGGGAACTCCATCCGGAAATCTTTGCCCAAATTACTCAATTGTGGGGCATTCCAGACATGGATCTGATGGCCTCTCGTCAGAACTTCAAGGTTCCTTGCTACGGGTCCAGATCCAGGGATCCCAAGGCGACTCTAGTAGATGCACTAGTAGCACCTTGGACCTTCAACCTAGCTTATGTATTCCCACCGTTCCCTCTCATCCCCAGGCTGGTAGCCAGGACCAATCAGGAGAGGGCATCGGTGATCTTGATAGCTCCTGCGTGGCCACGCAGGACTTGGTATGCAGACCTGGTGAATATGTCATCAGCTCCACCATGGAAGCTACCTTTGAGACAGGACCTTCTTGTTCAAGGTCCGTTCGAACATCCGAATCTGGCCTCACTCCAACTGACTGCTTGGAGATTGAACGCTTGATTTTATCAAAGCGAGGGTTCTCAGATTCTGTCATTGATACTCTTGTTCAGGCCAGAAAGCCTGTAACTAGAAAAATCTACCATAAAATATGGAAAAAATATATCTGTTGGTGTGAATCTAAAGGATTCCCATGGAACAAGATAAAAATTCCTAAGATTCTATCCTTTCTTCAAGAAGGTTTGGAGAAAGGATTATCTGCAAGTTCTTTGAAGGGACAGATTTCTGCTTTATCTGTTTTACTTAATAAAAAGCTGGCGGCTGTGCCAGATGTTCAAGCTTTTGTTCAGGCTCTGGTTAGAATCAAGCCTGTTTACAAACCTTTGGCTCCTCCTTGGAGTCTCAATTTAGTTCTTTCAGTTCTTCAGGGGGTTCCGTTTGAACCCTTACATTCCGTAGATATTAAGTTATTATCTTGGAAAGTTTTGTTTTTGGTTGCAATTTCTTCTGCTAGAAGAGTTTCAGAGTTATCTGCTCTGCAGTGTTCTCCTCCTTATCTGGTGTTCCATGCAGATAAGGTGGTTTTGCGTACTAAACCTGGTTTTCTTCCGAAAGTTGTTTCTAACAAAAACATTAACCAGGAGATAGTCGTGCCTTCTTTGTGTCCGAATCCAGTTTCAAAGAAGGAACGTTTGTTGCACAATTTGGATGTAGTTCGTGCTCTAAAATTCTATTTAGATGCTACAAAGGATTTCAGACAAACATCTTCCTTGTTTGTTGTTTATTCTGGTAAAAGAAGAGGTCAAAAAGCAACTTCTACCTCTCTCTCTTTTTGGCTTAAAAGCATCATCAGATTGGCTTATGAGACTGCCGGACGTCAGCCTCCTGAAAGAATCACAGCTCATTCCACTAGGGCCGTGGCTTCCACATGGGCCTTCAAGAACGAGGCTTCTGTTGATCAGATATGTAAGGCAGCGACTTGGTCTTCACTGCACACTTTTACTAAATTTTACAAATTTGATACTTTTGCTTCTTCTGAGGCTATTTTTGGGAGAAAGGTTTTGCAAGCCGTGGTGCCTTCCATCTAGGTGACCTGATTTGCTCCCTCCCATCATCCGTGTCCTAAAGCTTTGGTATTGGTTCCCACAAGTAAGGATGACGCCGTGGACCGGACACACCTATGTTGGAGAAAACAGAATTTATGTTTACCTGATAAATTACTTTCTCCAACGGTGTGTCCGGTCCACGGCCCGCCCTGGTTTTTTAATCAGGTCTGATAATTTATTTTCTTTAACTACAGTCACCACGGTATCATATGATTTCTCCTATGCAAATATTCCTCCTTTACGTCGGTCGAATGACTGGGGAAGGCGGAGCCTAGGAGGGATCATGTGACCAGCTTTGCTGGGCTCTTTGCCATTTCCTGTTGGGGAAGAGAATATCCCACAAGTAAGGATGACGCCGTGGACCGGACACACCGTTGGAGAAAGTAATTTATCAGGTAAACATAAATTCTGTTTTTAAGCAACTTTTTAATTTACTCCTATTATCAAATTTTCTTTGTTCTCTTGCTATCTTTATTTAAAAATCAGGAATGTAAAGCTTAGGAGCCAGCCCATTTTTGTTTTAGAACCTGGGTTGTGCTTGCTTATTGGTGGCTTAATGTAGCCACCAATCAGCAAGCACTATCCAAGGTGCGTAAGGAATCCCAAATAACATTAATGAATAAGTAAATGCTTGTTTAGAGGGATATAAATAGTAAAACAATGCTAGACGTAATGATGTATGCAAAGCAAAGATCAGCCTTAGAATTATATGTAGATGTATTTTTACAATTATATTGGTTCTTTAACCCCTTAATGACAAGTGACGTACCAGGTACGTCCTGCAAAAACTTGCAGTTAGTGACAATGGACGTACCTGGTACGTCACTTGTCTAAGAGAGTGCTGGAAGCGATCGCAATCGCTTCCAGCAGCTCTCAGGGTATTGCAGTGATGCCTCGATATTGAGGCATCCTGCAATACCCTTAGAAAGCATCCGATGCAGAGAGAGCCACTCTGTGGCCCTCTCTGCACCGGTAGCGATGCGGCCGGTTCGTTGGTGGGTGGGAGCGCAACTGGGAGGCGGGTGGGCGGCCCATCGCTACCCGGCATCCGGCTCCTGTTAGTGCAATGTGCACGCCGGGTGCCGGGAGCGCGCGGGTGCACGCGCACGCCCGCGATCACCTACCCACACTGACACCAATGAGTGGGAAGAGGGGGGGAAATATATATATATATGAGGATCTGGGAGGGGGAGGGGGTTGGGGTATTGTGGGGGGCTGCTACACTACAGAAAAAAATAAATTAGTAATAAAAAATAATTAAAAACACTTTTTTGGGGGGCAAATTGGGTACTGGCAGACAGCTGCCAGTACCCAAGATGGCGGCAATTAGGTAGGGGAGAGGGTTAGATTGCTGGGGGGGGGGATCATGGAGGTTGGGGCTAAGGCAGGAGTCCATCACAGCTAAAACATTTTATTTTTTTTTATTAAAAAAAATAAAAACTCCTTTTATTTAGTACTGGCAGACTTTCTGCCAGTACTTAAGATGGCGGGGACAATTGTGGGGTGGGGGAGGGAAGAGAACTGTTTGGGAGGGATCAGGGGGTGGGATGTGTCAGGTGGGAGGCTGATCTCTACCCTAAAGCTAAAATTAACCCTGCAAGCTCCCTACAAGCTACCTAATTTAACCCCTTAACTGCTGGGCATAATTTACGTGTGGTGCGCAGCAGCATTTAGCGGCCTTCTACTTACCAAAAAGCAACCACAAAGCCATATAAGTCTGCTATTTCTGAATAAAGGGGATCCCAAAGAAGCATTTACAACCATTTGTGCCTTAATTGCAGAAGCTGTTTGTAAATAATTTCAGTGGGAAACCTAAAGTTTGTGACAAAATTTGTGAAAAAGTGAACTTTTTTTTTATTTGATGACATTTGGCGGTGAAATGGTGGCATGAAATATACCAAAATGGGCCTAGATCAATACTTTGGGTTGTCTTCTAAAAAAAAATATATACATGTCAAGGGATATTCAGGTATTCCTGACAGATATCAGGGTTCCAATGTAACTAGCGCTAATTTTGAAAAAAAGTTGTTTGGAAATAGCAAAGTGCTACTTGTATTTATGGCCCTATAACTTGCAAAAAAAGTAAAGAACATGTAAACATTGGGTATTTCTAAACTCAGGACAAAATTTAGAAACTATTTAGCATAGGTGTTTTTTGGTGATTGTAGATGTGTAACAGATTTTGGGGGTCAAAGTTAGAAAAAGTGTGTTTTTTTCAATTTTTTCCTCATATTTTATATTTTTTTTTATAGGAAATTATAAGATATGATGAAAATAATGGTATCCTTAGAAAGTCCATTTAATGGCGAGAAAAACGGTATATAATATGTATGGGTACAGTAAATGAGTAAGAGGAAAATTACAGCTAAACACAAACACTGCAGAAATGTAAAAATAGCCATTGTCATTAAGGGTAAGAAAATTGAAAAATGGTCCGGTCATTAAGGGGTTAAATATTGATCGTACAAGTGTAAAAGTTTAGTTTCTATAAAGTAATGGGCGCCACCGTGTTTGAACTAGTTTTCTATTTATCTCTGTGCAAACAAAGCTTCTGGAATCCCTTTCTCTTGTTAAGTGTATCCAGTCCACGGATCATCCATTACTTGTGGGATATTCTCCTTCCCAACAGGAAGTTGCAAGAGGATCACCCACAGCAGAGCTGCTATAAAGCTCCTCCCCTCACTTCCATATCCAGTCATTCTCTTGCAACTCTCAACAAAGATGGAGGTAGTAAGAGGAGAGTGGTGTATTACAGTTAGTTTCTTTCTTCAATCAAAAGTTTGTTATTTTTAAATGGTACCCGAGCGTACTATTTTACCTCAGGCAGTATTTAGAAGAAGAATCTGCCTGCGGTTTCTATGATCTTAGCAGAAGTAACTAAGATCCACTGCCGTTCTCACATATTCTGAGGAGTGAGGTAACTTCAGAGGGGGAATGGCGTGCAGGTTATCCTGCAATAAGGTATGTGCAGTTAACATTTTTCTAGGGATGGAATTTGCTAGAAAATGCTGCTGATACCGGATTAATGTAAGTTAAGCCTAAAATGCAGTGAGAGCGAATGGTATCAGGCTTATTAACAGAGATACATACTTTTATAAAAGTACAATATAAAACGTTTGCTGGCACGTTTAATCGTTTTTATATATGCTTTGGTGATAAAACTTATTGGGGCCTAGTTTTTTCCACATGGCTGGCTTGATTTTTGCCTAGAAACCGTTTCCTGAGGCTTTCCACTGTTGTAATATGAGTGGGAGGGGCCTATTTTAGAGCTTTTTTGCGCAGAAAAAATTACAGACAGAGACATTCAGCTTCCCTCTGCATGATACAGGACATCTCTGAAGGGCTAAAAAGGCTTCAAAAGTCGTGTTTGAGGAAGGTAACAGCCACAGTAGAGCTGTGGCAGTTGTGACTGGTTTTAAAAACGTTTTTGTCATTTATTATTCCGTTTTTGGTATTAAGGGGTTAATCATCCATTTGCAAGTGGGTGCAATGCTCTGCTAACTTGTTACATACACTGTAAAAATTTTGTTAGTGTAACTGCCTTTTTTCACTGTTATTTCAAATTTTGTCAAAATTTGTTTTCCTTAAAGGCGCAGTAATGTTTTTTTATATTGCTTGTTAACTTGGTTTAAAGTGTTTTCCAAGCTTGCTAGTCTCATTGCTAGTTTGTACAAACATGTCTGACACAGAGGAAACTACTTGTTCATTATGTTTAAAAGCCATGGTGGAGCCCCATAGGAGAATGTGTACTAAATGTATTGATTTCACCTTAAACAGTAAAGATCAGTCTTTATCTATAAAAGAATTGTCACCAGAGGGTTCTGTCGAGGGGGAAGTTATGCCGACTAACTCTCCCCACGTGTCGGACCCTTCGCCTCCCGCTCAAGGGACGCACGCTAATATGGCGCCAAGTACATCAGGGACGCCCATAGCGATTACTTTGCAGGACATGGCTGCAATCATGAATAATACCCTGTCAGAGGTATTAGCCAGATTGCCTGAATTAAGAGGCAAGCGCGATAGCTCTGGAGTTAGACGAGATACAGAGCGCGTAGATGCTGTAAGAGCCATGTCCGATACTGCGTCACAATATGCAGAACCTGAGGACGGAGAGCTTCAGTCTGTGGGTGACATCTCTGACTCGGGGAAACCTGATTCAGAGATTTCTAATTTTAAATTTAAGCTTGAGAACCTCCGTGTATTGCTTGGGGAGGTATTAGTTGCTCTGAATGACTGTGACACAATTGCAGTGCCAGAGAAATTGTGTAGGCTGGATAAATACTATGCAGTGCCGGTGTGTACTGATGTTTTTCCAATACCTAAAAGGCTTACAGAAATCATTACTAAGGAGTGGGATAGACCCGGTGTGCCTTTTTCCCCACCTCCTATATTTAGAAAAATGTTTCCAATAGACGCCACTACACGGGACTTATGGCAGACGGTCCCTAAGGTGGAGGGAGCAGTTTCTATTTTAGCAAAGCGTACCACTATCCCAGTTGAGGACAGTTGTGCTTTTTCAGATCCAATGGATAAAAAATTAGAGGGTTACCTTAAGAAAATGTTTATTCAACAAGGTTTTATTTTACAGCCCCTTGCATGCATTGCGCCTGTCACTGCTGCGGCGGCGTTTTGGTTTGAGGCCCTGGAAGAGGCCATCCATACAGCTCCATTGACTGAAATCATTGACAAACTTAGAACACTTAAGCTAGCTAACTCATTTGTTTCTGATGCCATTGTTCATTTGACTAAACTAACGGCTAAGAATTCCGGATTCGCCATCCAGGCGCGTAGGGCGCTATGGCTTAAATCGTGGTCAGCTGACGTGACTTTAAAGTCTAAGTTACTCAACATTCCTTTCAAGGGGCAGACCCTATTCGGGCCTGGTTTGAAAGAAATCATTGCTGACATTACTGGAGGTAAGGGTCATACCCTTCCTCAGGACAGGGCCAAATCAAGGGCCAAACAGTCTAATTTTCGTGCCTTTCGAAATTTCAAGGCAGGTGCAGCATCAACTTCCTCTTCTTCAAAACAAGAGGGAACTTTTGCTCAATCCAAGCAGGCCTAGAAACCTAACCAGTCCTGGAACAAGGGCAAGCAGGCCAGAAAGCCTGCTGCTGCCTCCAAGACAGCATGAAGGAACGGCCCCCTATCCGGTAACGGATCTAGTAGGGGGCAGACTTTCTCTCTTCGCCCAGGCGTGGGCAAGAGATGTTCAGGATCCCTGGGCGTTGGAGATCATATCTCAGGGATATCTTCTGGACTTCAAAGCTTCTCCTCCACAAGGGAGATTTCACCTTTCAAGATTATCTGCAAATCAGATAAAGAAAGAGGCATTCCTACGCTGCGTGCAAGACCTCCTAGCAATGGGGGTGATCCATCCAGTTCCGCGGATGGAACAAGGACAGGGTATTTATTCAAATCTGTTTGTGGTTCCCAAAAAAGAGGGAACCTTCAGACCAATTTTGGATCTAAAGATCTTAAACAAATTCCTCAGAGTTCCATCATTCAAGATGGAAACTATTCGAACCATTTTACCCATGATCCAAGAGGGTCAGTACATGATGACAGTGGATTTAAAGGATGCCTACCTTCACATTCCGATTCACAAGAATCATCATCGGTTCCTGAGGTTTGCCTTTCTAGACAGGCATTACCAATTTGTAGCTCTTCCATTCGGGTTGGCTACAGCCCCAAGAATTTTTACAAAAGTTCTAGGCTCACTTCTGCCATAGCGGTGGCTCCTTATCTGGACGACATCCTGATAAAGGCGTCAAGCTTTCAAATTGCCAAGTCTCATACAGAGATAGTTCTGGCATTTCTGAGGTCGCATGGGTGGAAAGTGAATGAAGAAGAGTTCTCTATCTCCTCTAACAAGGGTTTCCTTCCTAGGGACCCTTATAGATTCTGTATAAATGAAAATTTACCTGACAGAGTCCAGGTTATCAAAACTTCTAAATGCTTGCCGTGTTCTTCACTCCATTCCGCGCCCCACGGTGGATCAGTGCATGGAAGTAATCGGCTTAATGGTAGCGGCGATGGACATAGTGCCATTTGGGCGCCTGCATCTCAGACCGCTGCAATTATGCATGCTCAGTCAGTGGAATGGGGATTACACAGATTTGTCCCCTCTACTAAATCTGGATCAGGAAACCAGAGATTCTCTTCTCTGGTGGTTATCTTGGGTCCATCTGTCCAAGGGTATGACCTTTCGCAGACCAGATTGGACGATTGTAACAACAGATGCCAGCCTTCTAGGTTGGGGTGCAGTCTGGAACTCCCTTAAGTCTCAGGGTTCATGGACTCAGGAGGAGAAACTCCTCCCAATAAATATTCTGGAGTTAAGAGCAATATTCACTGCTCTTCTAGCTTGGCCTCAGTTAGCAAGACTGAGGTTCATCAGATTTCAGTCGGACAACATCACGACTGTGGCTTACATCAACCATCAAGGGGGAACCAGGAGTTCCCTAGCGATGTCAGAAGTCTCCAAGATAATTCGCTGGGCAGAGACTCACTCTTGCCACCTATCAGCGATCCATATCCCGGGCATAGAGAACTGGGAGGCGGATTTTCTAAGTTGTCAGACTTTTCATCCGGGGGAGTGGGAACTCCATCCGGAGGTGTTTGCTCAATTAGTCTATTGTTGGGGCAAACCAGAACTGGATCTCATGGCGTCTCGCCAGAACGTCAAGCTTCATTGTTACGGATCCAGGTCCAGGGACCCAGATGTGACGCTGATAGATGCTCTAACAGCTCCTTGGTTCTTCAACCTGGCTTATGTGTTTCCACCGTTTCCTCTGCTCCCTCGACTGATTGCCAAAATCAGACAGGAGGGAGCATCAGTGATTCTGATAGCGCCTGCGTGGCCACGCAGGACCTGGTATGCAGATCTGGTGGACGTGTCATCCTCTCCACCGTGGACTCTGCCTCTGAGACAAGACCTTTTAATACAAGGTCCTTTCAATCATCCGAATCTAATTTCTCTGAGACTGACTGCATGGAGATTGAACGCTTGATCCTATCAAAGCGTGGCTTCTCCGAGTCAGTCATTGATACCTTAATACAGGCACGAAAGCCTGTCACCAGGAAAATCTACCACAAGATATGGCGTAAATATCTTCATTGGTGTGAATCCAAGAATTACTCATGGAGTAGGGTTAGGATTCCTAGGATATTGTCCTTCCTCCAAGAGGGTTTGGACAAAGGATTATCAGCTAGTTCTTTAAAGGGAAAGATTTCTGCTCTGTCTATTCTTTTACACAAGCGTCTGGCAGAATTTCCAGACGTCCAGGCATTTTGTCAGGCTTTAGTTAGAATTAAGCCTGTGTTTAAACCTGTTGCTCCTCCATGGAGCTTAAACTTGGTTCTTAAAGTTCTTCAAGGGGTTCCGTTTGAACCCCTTCGTTCTATTGATATCAAACTTCTATCATGGAAAGTTCTGTTTCTGATGGCTATTTCCTTGGCTCGAAGAGTCTCTGAGTTAACTGCCTTACATTGTGATTCTCCTTATCTGATCTTTCATTCAGATAAAGTAGTTCTGCGTACAAAACCTGGGTTTTTACCCAAGGTGGTTTCTAACAAGAATATCAATCAAGAGATTGTTGTTCCATCATTGTGTCCTAATCCTTCTTCGAAGAAGGAACGTCTTTTGCATAATCTAGACGTAGTGCGTGCCTTGAAGTTTTACTTACAAGCTACTAAGGATTTTCGTCAAACATCTAACCTGTTTGTTATTTACTCTGGACAGAGGAGAGGTCAAAAGGCCTCGGCAACCTCTCTTTCTTTTTGGCTTCGGAGTATAATCCGTTTAGCCTATGAGACTGCTGGACAGCAGCCCCCTGAAAGGATTACAGCTCATTCTACTAGAGCTGTGGCCTACACCTGGGCCTTTAAAAATGAGGCTTCTGTTGAACAGATTTGCAAGGCTGCGACTTGGTCTTCGCTTCATACCTTTTCAAAATTTTACAAATTTGATACTTTTGCTTCTTCGGAGGCGGTTTTTGGGAGAAAGGTTCTTCAGGCAGTGGTTCCTTCCGTTTAAGTTCCTGCCTTGCCCCTCCCATCATCCGTGTACTTTAGCTTTGGTATTGGTATCCCACAAGTAATGGATGATCCGTGGACTGGATACACTTAACAAGAGAAAACATAATTTATGCTTACCTGATAAATTTATTTCTCTTGTAGTGTATCCAGTCCACGGCCCGCCCTGTCCTTTTAAGGCAGGTCTAAATTTCAATTAAACTACAGTCACCATTGCACCCTATGGTTTCTCCTTATGTTTCGGTCGAATGACTGGATATGGCAGTGAGGGGAGGAGCTATATAGCAGCTCTGCTGTGGGTGATCCTCTTGCAACTTCCTGTTGGGAAGGAGAATATCCCACAAGTAATGGATGATCCGTGGACTGGATACACTACAAGAGAAATAAATGTATCAGGTAAGCATAAATTATGTTTTTTGCACAGTCTGTTATATTGCCTCTTTTATATCTGTTCCTGGTTGTCTTAAAGGGACACTGAACCCAATTTTTTTCTTTCGTAATTCAGATAGAGCATGCAATTTTTTTTTTTTTTAAACTTTTATTTATATCCAGCAATGTATACAGAGAAAAGGCAAAAAATAAGAAACCATGTCTTGCGCCACGCAGGGCTTATACAGAAAGATAAAGATAACATGAAGTCAGACCTAAAAAAAAAAAATAATTGACAAAATTATCCGTATTTCAGATAAATGAGTTATATACTTTGCTGGTTTTTTTCCTTTTTTTTTGAAACTTTAAACCAATACTCTCAGTCGTCATGACCTCCATGACGTCATCTATATTTACATAACAAGAACAAACTAAATAGAGAAAAAAAAACAAGAAAAAAAAAAAAAAAAAAAACCCCCAGAAGAAGGGAGAAAATATCAATTACTCTCTACCCCCCCTCTCCAGCGTCTACAATCAACTACCAAATGCCAAGGAGGACTATTTCTGAGTTTTTAAATGGGAAAATCAAGTAATCAATTTCCCTTTCATGAAATGTTTTAATAAAGGCTGCCCATTTATTAAAGAAATGTTTTATATCTGATTCCTTGTCAATGTTTGTGTCTTTCTGTTCTAGTACGCATTGTTTTTTTAAGTAGTTCTTAACTTCGGTAATAGTCGGCAGTGTTTTCATTTTCCATTTTTTACAGATTAAATATCTAGATGCTAAGATAGAGAGATTTACTAACTTTTCGTTCCTCTGGTAACTATTTTCTGTATTCAAACATAATATGATTCGGTATAGTGATAAAGTAATTGTCTCGATTCTCAAGACAGTTCTAAGCCAGTATTCTAACTTGTTCCAGAACCGTCTAATTTTAGGACATTTCCAAAACATATGTACCAGATCTTCCGCAAGATAAGAGCATTTTGGACATTTATTAAATTGTTGATTGTGCACTCTGAGGCCTTTCTCCGGGGTGAAATAGGCCCCGTGAAGGAGCTTAAGATGTGCCTCTCGCCAGGTGGCTGACAGGGTGGTGGATGATACTTTGTTAATTGATAACTGAAGAGTTTTTGGTTCTATGTTACTCTGGGGTATTAGGGAGGACCATACCACTGCCATCTTGTCCAGAGTGGAAGCACCCTGATTAGCGCTGAGTATACGATAGCATGGGGTAATAGATGTGTGTCCGTTTTTAACTAAAGTTAACCAGCTTTCCAGTTTACCTAGCACCCAAGACCAGCCCGCCTCTTTGGTTAATTCGGCAATATAATGTCTTATTTGCAGATATGCAAAAAAATCTCTATTAAGAAGATTAAATTCATTCTTCAATTCTTCAAAGGTTTTAGTATATTTTCTATCACTGTCAATTAATTGGGATATCCTGACAAGGCCGTTATTGTGCCATCGATTAAAGACTGCTGAATTTATACCTGCTTGGAACTGTGGGTTCCCTGTCAAAGGAAAATAATTCGAAACCGTGGTGTTTATTGCCAAGGCTTTGGTTGTTTTCCACCAAGCCTTGATTGGGTTATATATGGTTTTAAGTTTCTTGATCTCTGCTGGGAGCTTCTTTGGTTGGCAGTGGATCATGGTTGATGGAAGGTATGGTTCGCAGACATTTCTTTCTAACTCATTGTTAAGGATATAATTCTTAGTAAAGATCCAGTCCGTAATTATTCGTGCTAGGAAGCTAAGGTTATAGAATCTAATATTGGGTGATGCTAAGCCTCCAAGATCCCTTGGTGCAGTAAGTTTGGCAAGGGATATCTTAGATCTTCTCCCTTGCCATAAAAATTGTCTAAGCATGGTATTAAAGAAGCGAATGTCTTTCTCTGATAAGATTAGCGGGACGTTCTGCAGAATGTAGAGAATTTTAGGAAGAAGAATCATTTTGAATAACTCTGATCGGCCAGATATGGATAGAGGCAAATGTTGCCAATTTTTTAATTTCTCCTTAAAGGTAGTTAATATGGGCGTAATATTAAGTTTATATAGGTCTTTTAAATCAATTGGTATGTGGATCCCGAGATATTTAAAGGATTCATGAACCACCTTAAATGGAGTGTTTAGAATGGAACTATTATTTCTCCTCAGCCAGAGAATCTCAGACTTTGTTTTATTTACTTTGTACCCTGAAAATAGACCGAAGTGATCGGTTAATTGGAGAAGTTTTGGTATATTAAGCTTTGTATTGGAGAGATATATTAAAAGATCATCTGCATATAGTCCCATTTTTATTTCATAGTTCCGAATTTTTATGCCTTCTAAGGATGCTCTTATCATAATGGCCAGGGGTTCAATGGCTATATCGAAGAGAAGCGGAGAGAGAGGGCATCCCTGGCGTGTACCCCTACCCATCATAACAGGAGGAGAATTAATATTATTTATTATTAATCTCGTATGGGATTGTTTATGTAGATTTTCTAGGAAATTAGAGAAATTTCCTGTAATCCCAAATTTTGATAAAGATGTTATTATATGGTTAAAAATAACCGAGTCAAACGCCTTTTCTGCGTCGATTGACAGGATAGCTAAATCAGGGGTGCCCTCTCTCTCCACCTCAGAGGAGGGAGGGTTCTGAGTATAGTCTAAAGTGACAAGAAGTTCTCTAATTTTTGCAGCAGAGTTTCGATTATTAAGAAAGCCAGCTTGATCCGGATGGATTATTTTTGTTAAGATATTCTGTAGTCTGTTTGCTAAGATAGATGTCATGATTTTGTAATCAGAATTTAGGAGGGCAATGGGTCTATATGACTCTTTTTGAGATGGATCTTTCCCTCCTTTTAGAATCAGGGTCGTAAATGAGGAGGAGAAGGAAGGTGAGGCCGATTTGCCGTTAATGTACATCTCGTTAAAGAGATTGCTCAGGTAAGGTGTTATTTGGGCTGATAGAATTTTGAAAAATTCATTTGGGAGTCCATCCGGACCTGCTGCCTTATTAAGGGAAAGATTAGAGATTACTTCCTCTATCTCTTCTATTAGAATGGGAGAGTTAAGACTGGATGTCTCTTCGTCCGAGGCTGAAGGATAGGTGATTTTACTCCAGAATTCTGATGCTTTCACAGCATCATAGCCTCTGCATGTATATATGTCACGAAAGTATTCTATAAATATACCCGCTATATCCTCTGGGTTCGTTACCTGTTTTCCATTATGAGTTAATTTTTCTATCAGTGGTTTTTTTCCTTCATTTTTAACTAATTTGGCTAGCATTTTTCCGGATTTATTACCAAATCTATAAAGTTTAGCTTGAAACCTAAGTTCTCTGTGGGTTTCTTGGGTCATTGCAAAAGTGTCTCTAATGCTTTTGGCGCGAATATATTTCGCCCAGTTTAAAGGAGTTTTTTCAAGTAAAAAACAGTTATATGAATTGATCAGGGAATTATTCATCTCCCTCTCTCTTAACTTTACCTTTTTGGATAAGATGGCAGAGTAGGCGATAATTTCTCCTCTAAGAACTGCTTTCGCAGTCTCCCAGAATATATCGGGGCGCTGTATATATTCTTTGTTGAAATTAACATATTCGGCAAATTTATCCCTCAACCATTTTTTAAATTTTAGGTCTGTAGTTAGATGATAAGGAAAAAAAAATCGTGAGGTATTCGTATTAAATTGATCAAAGTAAAGTTCAAGAGTAATGGGTCCGTGGTCAGATAGAAGGATTGGCATTAATCCTGCTTTTACTTTTGTTATTGCAATACGTTCATCAATTAGGAATAAATCAATCCTGGAGAGGGTTTTGTGAGCTTTTGAAAGGCAGGTGTAGTCTTGGGCGCCAGGGTTCTGGACTCTCCAGATGTCACGTAATGCTAAGTTGTGCTTAATTTTATTGAATATTTTGGAGTCTAGATTATCTTTTTTTTGTTTTAACTGTTTGACATTGTTTCTAAGTCTGTCTAGGGGACAATGTGGTGCCATATTGAAGTCACCTCCTAGGATCAAATGTCCTTCAGTGGTTAATAGGAGTTTTGACTGGATTAGATTCCAGAACTCTGGGTCGGAGGTATTTGGTCCATATATGTTACATATTGTATAAGTTATCTGTGCGTTCCTCAGCTTTACCAGAATGTATCTCCCCCCGGGGTCAGCCTCAGAGTGCAATATCTCTATTTTGGCTTTTTTTCCAATCAGTATAGCCACACCTTTCTTTTTTCCAACACTCGGCGCTGCAAGGACCTCTTTGACCCATTGCGCCTTTAGTTTTAGAGATTCTTCTGAATTTAGGTGGGTTTCTTGTAAGAGACCGATATCGGTTTGAGCCTTCCGCAGATGTGTAAGTATCGCCTTTCGTTTAATGGGAGTTGAGATGCCTCCCACATTCCATGATACTATTTTTAATTTATTAATCCTTTGTGTCATCTAGATTGTGGAGAGGGGGGGGAGAGGTCGAGATAGAGGGAAGAAAAAAAAAAAAAAAAAAAAAGAAAAAAAAAAAAAAAAAGGAGCACATACATACAGTAGACAAAGACCACCCTATCCCAAGGGGGTTCCCTAATCACAAGGCCTAATTTCTCAATGTGTAGCGAAGTCATTTTTTAGTGAGGTTGTGGGTTCATAGTTTTGAAAAAATTTTCAGCCAACTGGGCATCTTCAAATATATGTGTTGTATTATTAACTATAAGTCTGAGTTTGGAGGGATAAATTATAGTGGCATGGTGGCCATCCTGTATGAATTTGGTACAGATTGGGGCCAACTCTCTTCTCTTGGAAGCTGTATATGCAGAGAAATCTTGGAAAATTAAAATTTTAGCATTTTCTATGTAGATGGGCTGGTTTTTCCGGAAATATTGTAATATCATATTTTTGTCCTGAAAGTTAAGTAGTCTTGCAATAACCGGTCTAGGGCGATTGCCGTTTTTGTTATCTGAACGGGGGGTGCCTAACCTATGGGCTCTCTCCACCAGAATTGAATGATAGGTTGGAGGAATTTTAAGGGCCTTTGTGAGTGTGTCTGAAATAAAGCAACATAAATCGTCAAATTGTTTGTCTTCTGGAAGACCAATTATCCGAATGTTATTTCTTCTGGAGCGGTTTTCCAGATCCTCCAGCCTATCATAAATTTTTTGAGTATTATTGTTCAAACTTTCTAATTTAGAGCTATGCCCTAATGTTAGGTCTTCTAGATCTGATACTCGCTGCTCCATTTCTTGCAGCCTGCTGGAGAATTGTCTAATCTCTTGGGTGAGTGAGGAAATGTCCTGCCTAATCTCTGCCCTAAGAACATCAAATTTAGGTGTAAGTGCTTCTGTAATGCTTGCAACCAGACTCTGTGGGGTAGAGAGTTCCGGCATCGCTATTGTATGGGCTAAGGTTGATTGTGCTTCAGTGGTAGAGTCCTGAGTATTTTTAGGTTTCCTGTCCCTTTGTCTAGCTGCCATATTTGGAGAGGGTGTCTTAGATGCAATAGATACAAATTTATCCATAAGCCACGTGTCTAATTGTGATAGTGACGGGGGAGGGTGTTGGTGAAGGGCCCTTCCAAAAGAGTGGAGGGGGGAAGCCAAGGGGATTGAGTGAAGGTGTGTTCTTATATGAGATTGATCCGGAGAAGTGACAGAATGTGTGGGCACAGTGAGGTGAGGAATAGTGGGAGTAAGTTGTGTTTCAAGAAACAATATTTGTGATCAAGGGTGGTAAGTGAAAAAGTGAGGTGTCGTGTATTTAAGCTAGTTTAAGGTGGCTAATGTGAAGTTCTGTAAAGAATCAATTTAGTCTAATTACCGAAGTAAGTGATAGGGTGTTAGTGCAGGTGACGTTGGGGTGTTTATGATTGTGGCAGAATAGCAATTTTGTGTGATTAGTGAAGGTTACAAATAAAAGGATTCTACAATGTGCTTTGTCCCTGGTGTTATAGCCGAAGCAGACAATTACATAATTCTTTGATATGGGAGTAAGGGGATTTTAGGCAGATGCTCAGTTCCTCTCTTCTTCAGAAGATAGGGGGTTTCTAATCTGCTAAGGAATAGCAGTATAGGTTGGTCACTCTCTATATAAGTTGATTCTAGATGTCAGCACTAGATTATTTTAACAAGTACTCTGGTTATAGATTTCTTATAGAAATAGTCAGGTTTTCTGTGTGTTTAAATTTTATAGTTTCAACTACAGAAAGATACAGGTGAAAAGACCAGGGATTTTCATTTAGCCCACAAGTAATAGGAGAGACATTATGACAAATGTTTTTTAAACAGTAGCATTTCTATGGTAAGATTTGAAGTTTTGCTTTACAAACAGTGGTCTAATGGGTAGTAGTACTGTATGGGTAGCCAAGGTAGGTAATAGTTATTCGCTCTCTTAGTGATAACAGAGCCTATGAGCAGTTTTAGAGAAGAAAGCGTTTAGAGAGTTGTGTTCATAATGTGTGAGGTAAACAGAAGAAATAAAGACAGTGTGGTATCGTCTTAGAGTAATGTACTGATCCTATCTAAGGAGTGTAATTTTACTTGTGTATTTCTATAAGCACCAATATCATTAATTGGCAGTAGTATAGGGCTAATAAAATATTGGCCAAACAGCTTTTTATAGGCCTATATAGTGCTAGGGTAATAATTACTAGTTTGTAGGTATAGGTGTGGCCCCTTTATTAGTAATAATAGGCCAGTGTTGCTGGGTAGAGCTCAGGCTCAACATACATTTAAGATCCTATATAGTGACAATCTAGTAATATAGTCATGTTGTTCATAGGGATTTATAAAAAGATCTAGAGCTATAGCCTTATGTTATAATAGAGAAACAGCAAAATTATAATACTCTTATAAGATTATAAGTGCAGTATCAGCATAGTTATATTAGAGCATTTCTCAAAGTGATTTCTTTTTTTTCTCTTTTTTTTTTTCCCTCTCTTTTTCTATGTTTAAGAAGCACTGAGAGAGATGGGAGTCATACAAATTATGTCCATATATCTAAGTTCTGCACATTTTTATAACAGATATAATAAAGTCCCAGGTTGAATTCTTGGTAATTTGCGGTTCAGTGTTTTTTCCCCTTTGTTTTCTTCCCTTCTTTTCTGATTCCCTTCCCTTACTTTTGCCCAAAGTCTTGTCATAGAAGGTGTTAATAGCCGGCCTTAGGGTATTAGCCTAATTAGGAAGGTTTTTTTTCTCCCTTTCCTTTTTCTTCCCTTTTTCCCTTTCTTTAAAGAGTACAGAGCCAATACAGTTCAAGCAAGTGCACTAATGGCAGTTTACTTGTAATAAATAATTGACATGCAGAGAGGTTGTATTCGGGAAACAAACAGAAGCAAGAGGACATAAGAATGAGTCAATTTGATACTTTACCGGCCCCTGGCCAAAGATAAGGGATGTCCGTGGAGATTTCCTTGAGAGACCGGTCTCCCCCTACACGCAGCACCGGTGGGAGGGGGAGCACTCAGTCGGCAGAGGTAAGGAAGTACCAAAGACCATTGCACGCCAGGACCAGTCCGGAGAGACTGCAGGAGGAATCACCGCGATTCAAGACAGGACCAGCAGCGCAGCAGATGGACGTGACCCGGGCCCCTCACGCAGCACCGGTGGGAGGGGACGTCCGGGCCAATGGGGAGCAGCGCCCCGTGGATCCCTGCGCCTTCTCACCGTCCCGTCGTCAGGGACGCCGCGGCTCGGTGCATCCGGTGTGCCGCACTCGCCCAAGGTCCTCCAGGCGGCCAGGAGCTCCCACCTCAGAACCAGGTAAGAGTGCCGGGGCAAAAGGAAAAGCTGTACCAGGGATCAGTGCCGGGATACGCTGTTAGGTTCAGCTCCACTGTCACAGATTGTTAAGGGATAAGAGTAGGTTAAAGTCCCAGGTGGCTGAGGTCCCCGGTGTTAGGCATGTCTTGTTTTATGTTTAGGCAGGTGAGGGCATTCTGCATTTAAAGCTGGTAGGGCTTTATACGTGTATCACTGTTAGGAAAGAGGTAGTTTGGGCAGTAACGGCGTTAAGTCTGGACAGCAGGCAGAGAGGAGTCCTCTTTATTTTTGTCCTCCTTCCCAGCTTTCTGCCAAGATATGGCAATTTTAATTAAATCTCTGCTGAGGAATGGTAGGAGAGATTAGGTCCTTGTATGGCTGCTACGTGCAGCAAAGTGCAATGGAGTGGCACCAGAGGGGATTCCGGTAGCGGTAGTTCTGGCTAATGCAAGCCGCCCAGGGTCCCAGGGCTTGGGCGCAGAGTTCCCGCCAGTGAGCTTGCAGGAGAGGTGAGCCGGAGCAGGTGTCTCACATGACCATTCACCTGGGCTCCTCCTCCGGAAGTCTCCTCTAGAGCATGCAATTTTAAGCAACTTTCTAATTTACTCCTATTATCAATTTTTCTTCGTTCACTTGCCATCTTTATTTGAAAAAGAAGGCATCTAAGTTTCTTCTTTTGGTTCAGTAGTCTGGACAGCACTTTTTATTGGTGGATGAATTTATCCACCAATCAGCAAGAATAACCCAGGTTATCCACCAAAAATGGGCCGGCATCTAAACTTACATTCTTGCATTTCAAATAAAGATACCAAGAGAATGAAGAACATTTGGTAATAGGAGTAAATAAGAAAGTTGCTTAAAATTGCATGTTCTATCAGAATCACAAAAGAAAAAATTTGGGTTCAGTGTCCCTTTAAGCAAGGGAAACCAATAAGGGTCAACTTAAAGGGCCATGATACCCAAATGTTGAAACACTTGAAAGTGATGCAGCATAGCTGTAAAAAGCTGACTAGAAAATATCATCTGAACATCTCTATGTAAAAAAGAAAGATATTTTACCTCAAAAGTTCCTCAGTTGCCATATCCCATTGTAAAGGACTTCTAAGCAGCAAATCAGTATGTCTTTCCCGGGACAGCCGAAGGAGTGAGCTTTTGTGCACTTTCATCTTATTTCCCTATTCAGTGTAAGGAAGTTTACAATGAAATCTCATGAGATCACAGTAAAAGAGTTCATGACCTCAGCACTGTTGATGCTGATTGGCTGCTGTTCATTTCTTCTTCTTTTTTTTCTTGTTTTTATCTGCGGCTGGGCAGCAGCTGAATTATAACTTTTTACACAGCTGAGGAAATTGTGAGGTAAATTATCTTCCTTTTTTACATAGAGATGCTCAGGTGATATTTTCATGTCAGCTTTTTACAGTTATACTGCATCAGTTTCAAGTGATTTAGCATATGAGTTTTATGTCCCTTTAAGTATAAACATGGCAGTTTCTATAATCTTTATAAAACCAACAATTTTCAGAGTTAAATTACAGGAAAAGGGAACAAAATAAATAATGAAAGTATATTGCAATTTTTTTAACTAGATATTATTAAACATTTTATCTTACAATCTCATACCGTTTAATATCCCTTTAAGTCTTTGGGGTATGATTAGCTTGTACTCTACAATCTGCTATCAAGATTTGTAAACCGTGAATTGCAATTTTAAAAAAACTTTACAATTAACTTTGGTTATGAAATTTGCTTTGTTCTCTTTGAGTCCTTTTTTAATATGTAAACCTGGGTGGGCTTATATCAGATCAGGAATGTGCATGTATGTTTAGCACTCTTTGGCAGCAGTGTTTGCAACAATGTGTACCATTGCTACAAACATTGTTGCAAACACTGCTGCCATAGAGTGTAAAAGACACACGCACAAGCCTACCTAGGTTTACTTTTCAGCAAAGGATACCAAGACTTCAGGCCCGAAGGGTTCCTTTCCCTGTGCCTCACTAAGAAGGGTGCAGGTAGTATAGTGCTATTAAGATTCTGAGGTGCAGCAGAGACGCCAATCATTCCGCGTGTTGTAAGGCTGCCCAGGTCAGCTCTATAATCATAGAGCATTTTGTGTTCTGGATGTCAAAAATGATGCAATAGCATGGGGGCGGAGCAAGTTATAAAAGGCAACTGGAATGCTCTTTTGTGGTTGGTTATTCTTTGTTTCTGGCCTCCCTTTCCTTGGATGACTTTGGGATGTTCCCTGGACTTTGCTTCTTGTCTATCCCTTTGCTGTGTTGCTTGTTCCTGCCTATGGACTGCTTTACTGGTTTTTGATCTGTGCCTGATGACCCCTTTGGTAGTGCCATCTGGTTCCTGATCTGTGCATGATGACCCCTTTGGTAGTGCCATCTGGTTCCTGATCTGTGCCTGATGACCCCTTTGGTAGTGCCATCTGGTTCCTGATCTGTGCCTGATGACCCCTTTGGTAATGCCATCTGGTTCCTGATCTGTGCCTGATGACCCCTTTGGTAGTGCCACCTGGTTCCTGATCTGTGCCTGATGTCCCCTTTGGTAGTGCCATCTGGTTCCTGATCTGTGCCTGATGTCCCCTTTGGTAGTGCAATCTGGTTCCTGATCTGTGCCTGATGACCCCTTTGGTAGTGCCATCTGGTTCCTGATCTGTGCCTGATGACCCCTTTGGTAGTGCCATCTGGTTCCTGATCTGTGCCTGATGTCCCCTTTGGTAGTGCCATCTGGTTCCTGATCTGTGCCTGATGTCCCCTTTGGTAGTGCCATCTGGTTCCTGATCTGTGCCTGATGTCCCCTTTGGTAGTGCCATCTGGTTCCTGATCTGTGCCTGATGTCCCCTTTGGTAGTGCCATCTGGTTCCTGATAACTACTGTGTGCTGACCCTGCCCTAAGTACTGCCCATACGGGACTCCAGCAAACGACAACTGTACATTTACATAAGAGAACAAAGCAATGTTGATAATAAACTAGATCTTTTTGCACATTACTGTTATAATGTAAATGTAGATTTGTTTGGTTCTATACTTGCATTTCTCTCTATCTATGCTGTTTTATTATAGTAACTAATGAAGAGAGTACTCTGATATCAGACGTGCACTATTTCTTTGTGTTTCTCTTTGTGCACTAATTGCAATACTGCAAGCATTATCTAGTTTATTTATTCATGAATGGTCTAAGCTGATATTTTTGATCTTAAAGGAATATGAAAACCAAATTGATTGTTGCATGATTCAGATAGAGCAAGCAATTTTGAACAACCTTCTATTTTACTTCTATTATGACATTTTCTTTGTTCTCCTGGTATATTTAGTTGAAAAGCAGGGGCATAAGCTCTGGAGTGTGCATGTGTCTGGTGCACTACAGTTTTGCAAGAATGTTATTCATATGCAAGAGCACAAAGAATATCATAGGAACAAACCAAATTTGAAACTATTTAAACATTGCATGCTCTGTATGAATCACAAAACAAATTTGGGGTTTCATATCCCTTTAAAGGGACACTAAGCCCAAATCTTTTCTTTCATGATTCAGATAGAGCATGCACTTTTAAGCAACTTTCTAATGTACTCTTATTATCAATTTTTCTTTGTTCTCTTGCAATGGTTATTTGAAAAAGTAGAAATGCAAGGTTAGGAGCCGGCCCATTTTGGATACAGCACCCATTAGAGCTTGCTGATTGGTTTGCTACATTTAGCCACCAATCAGCAAGTGCTACCCAGGTGCTGAACCAAAAATGGTCAGGTTCTTAAGATTACATTCCTGCTTTTTCAAATAAAGATAGTATGAGAACGAAGAAAAATTGATAATAGTAATAAACTAGAAAGTTGCTTAAAATTGCTGCTCTATCTTAATCATGAAAGAAAAAAAATTGGGTTTAGTGTCCCTTTAACATTTGGAAGCTGCCATTGAACTGTCCCCAAATCCTTTTGTTGTTCCTACAAGATTGTTTTACAATCCTGCATGCTCTGAATGCCATCATCTGTACTGTAGTGATGTAGGGTTTATGTTTTAATCTACTACACGTTCTTGGATGATAAATTCTGGAAATATTGTATACACTTTCTTAAGACAACACATTTCCTTTGAGATTTAGGGATAATAAATAATTCTTTACATATCTCTGGTTACATATCTTTCAGTCTTTATTATATTCCAGGTCTGCACTCTTTAGAATTACCCATTTAAACATAATCAAAATTCCTAATGTCCAGCTCATGAAATACTTGTACAGTATAATCATAATTATGTTTTATAGCCCAAAATCTTGAGGCCAGCCCTGTTGCCTGGGGAGGAATTTGTGTGTGAAGCTTTGCGTGTTCTTCTTGACCCTGATGGAAGAGAAGAAGCCACAGGAGGGATACTTGGAGGTCCACACATTCTACCAGCAGAGGGCGCTCTATTTCTCACTACACACAGAATCATCTTTAAAGGGACTCCTCATGACCCACTAGGTAACTTATTCATTTTAAGAATGATGCTGCTTTATAATTAAGAATAATAACCACGCATAATCATTTAATTAACTCAAGGAACAGGCTGGTAAAGTGTGCAAGGAAATTAGAAGTCAATTCACAGTTTTTTGTGTGATAGGTATCATTTTAATTAAACTAAACATGTGCATTGGTCTGTAAAGGGACATGAAACCCAAATTGCTTATTTCATGATTCAGATAGAGCATATAATTTTAAACAACACTCCAATCGACTACTATATTTAATTTTGCTTAATTTTCTTGGTGTCCTTTATTAAAAGAGTAGCAATAAACTACCAGGAGCTAACTCAACACCTCAGTAAGCCAATATAAGAGGGATATGTGTGCAGCCACCAATCAGCACCTAGCTCCCAGTTCCTGAGTCTATATAGGTATGCTTTCCAACTAAGGATACCAAGAGAGAGAAGCAAATTAGATAATAGAAGTAAATGGAAAAGTTGTTTCATGTGCCTTCAAATGTTGGATATGTAGATACTGACCTTTTTTTTTTTCTCGGAACTACTTGTGTTATTGCCTTCATCATAATAATGTAACTAACTCCAAAGTAAACCCAATCAACTCGTTTGGGTTTGTGACCACCCAATCACTGTGTATGAAGTCTATCTTAGTGCAAAGCTGAACAATTCTCCATGTTTCAAATGGAACACACAGCAATTTTATTGCGCTACATATTGCTTAATCTTCCAAATCAGCCATATGTTTATTTCAACATTAATACGAAGAGTTATTGGGTGATGGTTCATTTTTTCACAATTGCCCCTTTGTATTTTTTCTTTCTTTTGAAATGTCTAATAAAGGCAATTTCTAAGAGTTGCTTTTACAGTCTATAGATTTATCCTGCATTATGAAGTGTGTGTTTGTTTAAGATATTAGAAGCATAACTTCACAACCATATTATGTCTTACCTGTTTTTTTAAAAAAAAAAAAATCAAATAATTCTAAACTTTGTCAGGGTATACACCAAATACCCTAAACAAATATCCATAAGAAAAGAATGCAGCAGCATCACCAATTCTTCTTAAAGGTTTATTGGACCAAAGACAATAAAACACAATGGCCTAGATTTAGAGTTCGGCGGTAGCCGTCAAAACCAGCGTTAGAGGCTCCTAACGCTGGTTTTGGCCGCCCGCTGGTATTTGGAGTCAGTGATTAAAGGGTCTAACGCTCACTTTACAGCCGCGACTTTTCCATACCGCAGATCCCCCTACGCCATTTGCGTAGCCTATCTTTTCAATGGGATCTTTCTAACGCTGGTATTTAGAGTCGTTTCTGCAGTGAGCGTTAGAGCTCTAACGACAAGATTCCAGCCGCCTGAAAAAAGCAGGAGTTAAGAGCTTTCTGGCTAACGCCGGTTCATAAAGCTCTTAACTACTGTACCCTAAAGTACACTAACACCCATAAACTACCTATGTACCCCTAAACCGAGGTCCCCCCACATCGCCGCCACTCGATTAAAATTTTTAACCCCTAATCTGCCGACCGCCACCTACGTTATACTTATGTACCCCTAATCTGCTGCCCCTAACCCCGCCGACCCCTGTATTATATTTATTAACCCCTAACTTGCCCCCCACAACGTCGCCGCAAGCTACTTAAAATAATTAACCCCTAATCTTCCGACCGCAAATCGCCGCCACCTACGTTATCCCTATGTACCCCTAATCTGCTGCCCCTAACATCGCCGACCCCTATGTTATATTTATTAACCCCTAATCTGCCCCCCACAACGTCGCCGACACCTACCTACACTTATTAACCCCTAATCTGCCGAGCGGACCTGAGCGCTACTATAATAAAGTTATTAACCCCTAATCCGCCTCACTAACCCTATCATAAATAGTATTAACCCCTAATCTGCCCTCCCTAACATCGCCGACACCTACCTTCAATTATTAACCCCTAATCTGCCGACCGGAGCTCACCGCTATTCTAATAAATGTATTAACCCCTAAAGCTAAGTCTAACCCTAACACTAACACCCCCCTAAGTTAAATATAATTTTTATCTAACAAAATAAATTAACTCTTATTAAATAAATGATTCCTATTTAAAGCTAAATACTTACCTGTAAAATAAATCCTAATATAGCTACAATATAAATTACATTGATATTATAGCTATTTTAGGATTAATATTTATTTTACAGGTAACTTTGTATTTATTTTATCCAGGTACAATAGCTATTAAATAGTTAAGAACTATTTAATAGTTACCTAGTTAAAATAATTACAAATTTACCTGTAAAATAAATCCTAACCTAAGATATAATTAAACCTAACACTACACTATCAATAAAATAATTAAATAAACTACCTACAATTACCTACAATTAATCTAACACTACACTATCAATAAATTAATTAAACACAATTGCTACAAATAAATACAATTAAATAAACTATCTAAAGTACAAAAAATAAAAAAGAACTAAGTTACAGAAAATAAAAAAATATTTACAAACATAAGAAAAATATTACAACAATTTTAAACTAATTACACCTACTCTAAGCCCCCTAATAAAATAACAAAGACCCCCAAAATAAAAAATTCCCTACCCTATTCTAAAATTACAAGCTCTTTTACCTTACCAGCCCTGAACAGGGCCCTTTGCGGGGCATGCCCCAAGAATTTCAGCTCTTTTGCCTGTAAAAAAAAACATACAATACCCCCCCCCCAACATTACAACCCACCACCCACATACCCCTAATCTAACCCAAACCCCCTTAAATAAACCTAACACTAATCCCCTGAAGATCTTCCTACCTTGTCTTCACCATCCAGGTATCACCGATCCGTCCTGGCTCCAAGATCTTCATCCAACCCAAGCGGGGGTTGGCGATCCATAATCCGGTGCTCCAAAGTCTTCCTCCTATCCGGCAAGAAGAGGACATCCGGACCGGCAAACATCTTCTCCAAGCGGCATCTTCGATCTTCTTCCATCCGATGACGACCGGCTCCATCTTGAAGACCTCCAGCGCGGATCCATCCTCTTCTTCCGACGACTAGACGACGAATGACGGTTCCTTTAAGGGACGTCATCCAAGATGGCGTCCCTCGAATTCCGATTGGCTGATAGGATTCTATCAGCCAATCGGAATTAAGGTAGGAATTTTCTGATTGGCTGATGGAATCAGCCAATCAGAATCAAGTTCAATCCGATTGGCTGATCCAATCAGCCAATCAGATTGAGCTCGCATTCTATTGGCTGTTCCGATCAGCCAATAGAATGCGAGCTCAATCTGATTGGCTGATTGGATCAGCCAATCGGATTGAACTTGATTCTGATTGGCTGATTCCATCAGCCAATCAGAATATTCCTACCTTAATTCTGATTGGCTGATAGAATCCTATCAGCCAATCGGAATTCGAGGGACGCCATCTTGGATGACGTCCCTTAAAGGAACCGTCATTCGTCGTCTAGTCGTCGGAAGAAGAGGATGGATCCGCGCTGGAGGTCTTCAAGATGGAGCCGGTCGTCATCGGATGGAAGAAGATCGAAGATGCCGCTTGGAGAAGATGTTTGCCGGTCCGGATGTCCTCTTCTTGCCGGATAGGAGGAAGACTTTGGAGCACCGGATTATGGATCGCCAACCCCCGCTTGGGTTGGATGAAGATCTTGGAGCCAGGACGGATCGGTGATACCTGGATGGTGAAGACAAGGTAGGAAGATCTTCAGGGGATTAGTGTTAGGTTTATTTAAGGGGGTTTGGGTTAGATTAGGGGTATGTGGGTGGTGGGTTGTAATGTTGGGGGGGGGGGGTATTGTATTTTTTATTTTACAGGCAAAAGAGCTGAAATTCTTGGGGCATGCCCCGCAAAGGGCCCTGTTCAGGGCTGGTAAGGTAAAATAGCTTGTAATTTTTGTATTTTAGAATAGGGTAGGGAATTTTTTATTTTGGGGGTCTTTGTTATTTTATTAGGGGGCTTAGAGTAGGTGTAATTAGTTTAAAATTGTTGTAATATTTTTCTTATGTTTGTAAATATTTTTTTATTTTCTGTAACTTAGTTCTTTTTTATTTTTTGTACTTTAGATAGTTTATTTAATTGTATTTATTTGTAGCAATTGTGTTTAATTAATTTATTGATAGTGTAGTGTTAGATTAATTGTAGGTAATTGTAGGTAGTTTATTTAATTATTTTATTGATAGTCTAGTGTTAGGTTTAATTATATCTTAGGTTAGGATTTATTTTACAGGTAAATTTGTAATTATTTTAACTAGGTAACTATTAAATAGTTCTTAACTATTTAATAGCTATTGTACCTGGTTAAAATAAATACAAAGTTACCTGTAAAATAAATATTAATCCTAAAATAGCTATAATATCAATGTAATTTATATTGTAGCTATATTAGGATTTATTTTACAGGTAAGTATTTAGCTTTAAATAGGAATCATTTATTTAATAAGAGTTAATTTATTTCGTTAGATAAAAATTATATTTAACTTAGGGGGGTGTTAGTGTTAGGGTTAGACTTAGCTTTAGGGGTTAATACATTTATTAGAATAGCGGTGAGCTCCGATCGGAAGTTTAGGGGTTAATAATTGAAGTTAGGTGTCGGCGATGTTAGGGAGGGCAGATTAGGGGTTAATACTATTTATGATAGGGTTAGTGAGGCGGATTAGGGGTTAATAACTTTATTATAGTAGCGCTCAGGTCCGCTCGGCAGATTAGGGGTTAATAAGTGTAGGTAGGTGTCGGCGACGTTGTGGGTGGCAGATTAGGGGTTAATAAATATAACATAGGGGTCGGCGATGTTAGGGCAGCAGATTAGGGGTACATAGGGATAACGTAGGTGGCGGCGGTTTACGGAGCGGCAGATTAGGGGTTAAAAGTGTAATGCAGGGGTCAGCGATAGCGGGGGCGGCAGATTAGGGGTTAATAAGTGTAAGGTTAGGGGTGTTTAGACTCGGGGTACATGTTAGGGTGTTAGGTGCAGACGTAGGAAGTGTTTCCCCATAGGAAACAATGGGGCTGCGTTAGGAGCTGAACGCTGCTTTTTTGCAGGTGTTAGGTTTTTTTTCAGCTCAAACAGCCCCATTGTTTCCTATGGGAGAATCGTGCACGAGCACGTTTTTGAGGCCGGCCGCGTCCGTAAGCAACTCTGGTATCGAGAGTTGCATTTGCGCTAAATATGCTCTACGCTCCTTTTTTGGAGCCTAACGCAGCATTTGTTTGAACTCTCGATACCAGAGTTAAATTTATGGTGCGGCCAGAAAAAAACCCGCGGAGCGTTAACAGCCCTTTTACCGCCAAACTCCAAATCTAGCCGAATGTGTGTCACATGATTAAGGTCCGAAAAGTTGTGTTTTATTGTCTTTGGTCCAATAAACTTTTATGAAGTGCTGCTGCATTCTTTTCTTTCAAATATTTCTAGACTATATGAATATTACTTCTTATTTGTGAAGACACAATGATACATAGGACAGTCCGAGGTCAAACATTTTTAAATTGTATTCAGAAATGTCAGTGTAAAGCAAAAGAATCAGCATATCGTTTTCTTCATTTAAAACCAAGTTCAGTATATTTTTTACAACATTATGTAATGGAAATAGCTGGAAAAGAATGAAAATGTAGTTCTTAAACAAACATTACTGGCCTGGTCATATTAAATCAGTGTGATTAATTAAAGCCTGCTTACGCTTCTATTTCATTGGGAACAAATTGGAATTAATAATCAGCTAGCAAATCAGCAGTGAGTTCATATCTCCATCTGGTCTGAAATGATCTTTTATGTTTTATGCAGCAGATAAGTTGACAATTGACTTTCCTGCCAACAAAAGGATTTGTTGCTTTTGAGTATTCACTTATTGCCAAAATAGTAAGAAATGCGCTTGAAGTTGAGATTCCAATGGCAAATTAATTCTACCATTTGTGTATATTTTGGTATTTGTGTATTTATTTAGCTTGAACTTTAGTATCCGTTTAGTATACATTATCCAAGAACAATTTGTACCTATCTTATAAAAAATAACATTTGAAAGCCATTTGGCCATTGCTAACTACAACTTGATCACTGTCAGAATGAAACACAATTGTTAATTGAATTATAATTTAACTTGTACATGTTACATATCTGACTGTATAACCATTCTAAATAAAAGAGGCTGCTTCTTGGGTGGTAACTATCCATAGAACAAGCTATTATGCTATTGTTCGTTCCCAGGTTCGTTCTCTTCTTTTATTTATAGTATACAATACATCTGTGTCAAGTATTGGTTTATAGCAATAAATCTCTGGTTAAATGTAATAGGTTGTCCTAGCCTTTCATCTAAACAACATACAGTCGATGCATAAGGCACATCTATTGTAGTAACTCAGTTGGCAGCACAGTAGTGAGGAAATTGTTTTTATATATATATATATATATATATATATATATATATATATATATATATAGTATTCGTACTTCGTGCACTCACTGCCAGCATGTTATGCTATCAAACGCCCGGGTGTCTCCTCCATCAAGTATTCACAAATGCTTTCAAGTATGAAGGCACTCACAGGACTTGATTCTGCAAAGGTTATTTATTTATATACATACTATTTCCATAACGTTTTGGCTTATTACTTAAAGGGACACTAAACCCTTTTTTTTTTCTTTCATGATTCAGATAGGGCATGCAGTTTTAAGCAACTTTCTAATTCACTCCTATTATCAATTTTTCTTCGTTCTCTTGCTATCTTTATTTAAAAAGCAGGAAGGTGATGCATAGGAGCCGGCCCATTTTTGGTTGAGAACCTGGGTTATGCTTGCTTATTGGTGGGTAAATGTAAGTCTCCAATAAGAAAGTGCTATCCATGGTGCTGACCCTAAAATGGGCTGGCTGCTAAGATTTATATTCCTGCTTTTAAAATAAAAATAGCAAGAGAACGAAGAAAAATTGATAATAGGAGTAAATAAGAAAGTTGCTTAAAATTTCATGCGCTACCTGAATCGTGAAAATTTGGGTTCAGTGTCCCTTTAAGCCTTTATCAAGACCATCTAAAATACAAACAATGTATTACATCGCTGTACAAAAAACAGTATTAATGTCTTATATAAAAAAACAAATTTCCTTCTAATTCCAAATTATTCTCTGTTATTTAGGCATAAGAGGATAGTATATGAAACTGTTAAAATATTTGTGAGATAAGCACTAGTCATTCCTAATATTATCACCTTAGACGTTATCCATTAAAGGGACAGTCTAGTCAAAATGAAACTTTAATGATTCAGAAAGGGCATGACATTTTAAACAACTTTCCAATTGACTTTTATCATTCAATTTGCTTTGTTCCCTTGGTGGTATTTTTGAAAAGCTAAACCTAGGTAGGCTCAAACTGATATCTAAACCGTTGAAAACCACCTCTTAGCTCAGAGCATTTTGAAAGTATTTCACAGTTAGACAGTACTAGTTCATGTGTGTCATATAGATACCATTGTGCTCACTGCCGTGGAGTTGCACTGATTGGCTAAATTGCATACCTGTCAAAAGCACTGCGATAAGAGGACAGTCTGCAGAAGCTTAGATACATGGTAATCACAGAGGTAAAACATATATTAATATAACTGTGTTGGTTATACAAAACTGGGGAATGGGTAATAAAGGGATTATCTATCTTTTTAAACAATAAAAAT
Source organism: Bombina bombina (assembly GCF_027579735.1). Classification (NCBI taxonomy): domain Eukaryota; kingdom Metazoa; phylum Chordata; class Amphibia; order Anura; family Bombinatoridae; genus Bombina; species Bombina bombina. The sequence goes on from NC_069505.1 coordinate 209,759,936, forward strand.
TCTGGTGTAGACTGTCCCTTTAAGGGTCACAAAGCTTTATGAACATGTATGTTTAATGGGTTTTACCAAATTTTCAAACAAACATTTAAATTCAGATGTCTACGGATAGACATTCACATACCTTAGAAATATCGGTTCAGGAGCTCAGCGTATCAAAATCACATCATAGCACATTTACATACACATAATTGAGTTGTAAATGTGCTATGACGTGATTTCAAATATAATCACATGTACAGTTATTATATAGTACGATCTAGAAATCATCTTTAGGTGTATAATCAATATCTGACCCAAGTAGTTATATTCTACCAAGTAGACACTATTGTGTCCGAAATGTAGTATGCAAATTCTGATGTATACATTGTAAATATGTATAGTAACACAGAGGGGGGGCACGTCACCAAATCCCTCCTCCTGGATGCGTCATTTGACGTCATAGCCTATCGGCGCAAAGCAACATTACCTACAGCACACAAACATGCAGCTCCGTAATGGCCTTTGATACGCTGAGCTCCTGAACCGATATTTCTAAGGTATGTGAATGTCTATCCGTAGACATCTGTTTGTATGTATGTATGTATGAATTTAAATGTTTGTTTGAAAATGTGGTCAAACCCATTGAACCTATATGTTCGTAAAGCTTTGTGAACCTGATTGGATAATGTCTAAGCTGATAATATTAGAAACGTCTAGTGCTTATCTCACAAATATTTTAACAGTTTCATATCCTCTTATGCCTAAATAACAGAGGATAATTTGGGATTCACTACACATGTGGGGATTAGAAGGAAATTAGTTTTTTATACACGGTTTGGTGTTTCTGTATAAGACATTAATACAGTTCTTTGTACAGCAGCTACGTATGCAATATGTTGTTTGTATTATAGATGATGTTGATAAAGGCTTAAATAATAAGCCAAAAATCTGTGTGTGTGTGTATATATATATATATATATATATATACATATACACATATACAGGGGCGGAAATACCATTGGTGGTGCAGTTGCACCGGGGGCCCAAGTGCTGGGGGGGGGGGGCAATAGCAGCCAGTCTATGCATACATATGTGCAGAATGTGTTGCAGGTCTATCTATCTATTTATCCATCATGTTGAGTAGGTCCGCTACTGTATACATACTTACATAGACAGGAGTTAAAGTATATACTTTCTACTAGTCCCATAAAATTTTTTTATATATATATACTAGGGATGCACCGAAATTTCGGCCGCAGAAAGTTTCAGCCGAAAATGGCATTTTTGGCTATTTCGGTTTTCGTTTTTTTAGCCTGTTATTTTCGGTAAAATTATTGTGTAGCATGTTTCAAATTTGATGCTAGCCTAGAGCTGCTGTTTAAGTTTATTACTTGACTTACTGTTCTGCATATAATGAGTTTTCTAGGACTATACTTTATTTGGATAATTAGTAAAAAAAAAACCTGTTAAATATGATTCTGTTATATAGAACTAAATGAAGAATAATACAGTATATTGATATTTATAATTGTTTTAAGTAAGGATGCACCAAAATTTTGGTCGCAGAAACATTTTGGCCGAAAATGGCATTATTGTTTGCCTGTTTTTTTTTTTTCTTGGTAAAATTGTGTAGCATATTATTGTTTTAAGATATTTTTGTCCAATTTTAGTGTGTTACTTTCAATAAAAGTGTGGGATTTTTTTATTGTCTCTAATTATGCAAAAAAAAAAATTAAAAATTTTTTTTTTTTTAAAAATACATTTTCGGTATCCGTTTCGGTTTTCGGTCAAGTGCATCCTGGATTTTCGGATTCGGTTTCGGTCCAGAATTTCCATTTCGGTGCATCACTAATATATACATAAACAGACACACTGTGTATATATGTATATGTGTGTGTGTATGTATATATATGTGTGTGTGTTTTATATATATATATATATATATATATATATATATATATATATATATATATATGTATGTATGTGTGTGTGTAAGCAAAAACAGGGGTTATTAGCGCACATCCTTTTGCAAATAAACAACACATTTTTAAATGCTGCAATAAATTGCCTGCAAAAAACATCTATGCTTTTATATAAAATTGGGATCTTAATCACACAATATGGCCATATTCTGCTTAGCCATTCACCAATTTACAAGGTGTCCCAATGTTGATTGGTCCTAACACTATACAAAAGTTATAGTCTCTGCTATACATATCTATTTATGTTTTGTTCTCAATTCATATACAAATTATACCTAAATGTTGAAGCACTTGAAAATAATGCAGCATACCAATAAAAAAAACAGACTATAAAATATCACCTGAACAATCTCTATGTAAAAAAGGAACATGTTTCTCCAACATAGGTGTGTCCGGTCCACGGCGTCATCCTTACTTGTGGGATATTCTCCTCCCCAACAGGAAATGGCAAAGAGCCCAGCAAAGCCGGTCACATGATCCCTCCTAGGCTCCGCCCACCCCAGTCATTCTCTTTGCCGTTGTACAGGCAACATCTCCACGGAGATGGCTTAGAGTTTTTTAGTGTTTAACTGTAGTTTTTATTATTCAATCAAGAGTTTGTTATTTTAAAATAGTGCTGGTATGTACTATTTACTCTGAAACAGAAAAGAGATGAAGATTTCTGTTTGTAAGAGGAAAATGATTTTAGCAACCGTTACTAAAATCGATGGCTGTTCCACACAGGACTGTTGAGAGGAATTAACTTCAGTTGGGGGAACAGTGAGCAGACTTTTGCTGCTTGAGGTATGACACATTCTAACAAGACGATGTAATGCTGGAAGCTGTCATTTTCCCTATGGGATCCGGTAAGCCATTTTTATTACAGAGTAAATAAGGGCTTCACAAGGGCTTGTTAAGACTGTAGACATTTTCTGGGCTAAATCGATTCATATATAACATATTTAGCCTTGAGGAATCATTTAATATGGGTATTTTTGTAAAATAATATCGGCAGGCACTGTTTTAGACACCTTATTCTCTAGGGGCTTTCCCTAATCATAGGCAGAGCCTCATTTTCGCGCCGGTATTGCGCACTTGTTTTTGAGAAGCATGACATGCAGTCGCATGTGTGAGGAGCTCTGATACATAAAAAAGACTTTCTGAAGGCGTCATTTGGTATCGTATTCCCCTTTGGGCTTGGTTGGGTCTCAGCAAAGCAGATACCAGGGACTGTAAAGGGGTTAAAGATAAAAACGGCTCCGGTTCCGTTATTTTAAGGGTTAAAGCTTCCAAATTTGGCGTGCAATACTTTTAAGGCTTTAAGACACTGTGGTGAAATTTTGGTGAATTTTGAACAATTCCTTCATATTTTTTCGCAATTGCAGTAATAAAGTGTGTTCAGTTTAAAATTTAAAGTGACAGTAACGGTTTTATTTTAAAACGTTTTTTGTACTTTGTTATCAAGTTTATGCCTGTTTAACATGTCTGAACTACCAGATAGACTGTGTTCTGAATGTGGGGAAGCCAAGGTTCCTTCTCATTTAAATAGATGTGATTTATGTGACACTGAAAATGATGCCCAAGATGATTCCTCAAGTGAGGGGAGTAAGCATGGTACTGCATCATTCCCTCCTTCGTCTACACCAGTCTTGCCCACTCAGGAGGCCCCTAGTACATCTAGCGCGCCAATACTCCTTACTATGCAACAATTAACGGCTGTAATGGATAATTCTATCAAAAACATTTTAGCCAAAATGCCCACTTATCAGCGTAAGCGCGACTGCTCTGTTTTAGATACTGAAGAGCATGAGGACGCTGATGATAATGGTTCTGATATGCCCCTACACCAGTCTGAGGGGGCCAGGGAGGTTTTGTCTGAGGGAGAAATTTCAGATTCAGGGAAAATTTCTCAACAAGCTGAACCCGATGTGATTTCATTTAAATTTAAGTTGGAACATCTCCGCGCTCTGCTTAAGGAGGTGTTATCCACTCTGGATGATTGTGAGAATTTGATCATCCCAGAGAAACTATGTAAAATGGACAAGTTCCTAGAGGTCCCGGGGCCTCCAGAAGCTTTTCCTATACCCAAGCGGGTGGCGGACATTGTAAATAAAGAATGGGAAAGGCCCGGTATACCTTTCGTCCCTCCCCCCATATTTAAAAAATTGTTTCCCATGGTCGACCCCAGAAAGGACTTATGGCAGACAGTCCCCAAGGTCGAGGGGGCGGTTTCTACTTTAAACAAACGCACCACTATACCCATAGAAGATAGTTGTGCTTTCAAAGATCCTATGGATAAAAAATTAGAAGGTTTGCTTAAAAAGATGTTTGTTCAGCAAGGATACCTTCTACAACCAATTTCATGCATTGTCCCTGTCACTACAGCCGCGTGTTTCTGGTTCGATGAGCTAGAAAAGGCGATCGATAGTGATTCTCCTCCTTATGAGGAGATTATGGACAGAATCCGTGCTCTCAAATTGGCTAATTCTTTCACCCTAGACGCCACTTTGCAATTGGCTAGGTTAGCGGCGAAAAATTCTGGGTTTGCTATTGTGGCGCGCAGAGCGCTTTGGTTGAAATCTTGGTCAGCGGATGCGTCTTCCAAGAACAAATTGCTTAACATTCCTTTCAAGGGGAAAACGCTGTTTGGCCCTGACTTGAAAGAGATTATCTCTGATATCACTGGGGGTAAGGGCCACGCCCTTCCTCAGGATAGGTCTTTCAAGGCCAAAAATAAACCTAATTTTCGTCCCTTTCGTAGAAACGGACCAGCCCCAAGTGCTACGTCCTCTAAGCAAGAGGGTAATACTTCTCAAGCCAAGCCAGCCTGGAGACCAATGCAAGGCTGGAACAAGGGAAAGCAGGCCAAGAAGCCTGCCACTGCTACCAAGACAGCATGAAATGTTGGCCCCCGATCCAGGACCGGATCTGGTGGGGGGCAGACTCTCTCTCTTCGCTCAGGCTTGGGCAAGAGATGTTCTGGATCCTTGGGCACTAGAAATAGTCTCCCAAGGTTATCTTCTGGAATTCAAGGGGCCTCCCCCAAGGGGGAGGTTCCACAGGTCTCAATTGTCTTCAGACCACATAAAGAGACAGGCATTCTTGCATTGTGTAGAAGACCTGTTAAAAATGGGAGTGATTCATCCTGTTCCATTAGGAACAAGGGATGGGGTTCTACTCCAATCTGTTCGTAGTTCCCAAAAAAGAGGGAACGTTCAGACCAATCTTGGATCTCAAGATCCTAAACAAGTTTCTCAAGGTTCCATCGTTCAAAATGGAAACTATTCGAACAATTCTTCCTTCCATCCAGGAAGGTCAATTCATGACCACGGTGGATTTAAAGGATGCGTATCTACATATTCCTATCCACAAGGAACATCATCGGTTCCTAAGGTTCGCATTCCTGGACAAGCATTACCAGTTCGTGGCACTTCCTTTCGGATTAGCCACTGCTCCAAGGATTTTCACAAAGGTACTAGGGTCCCTTCTAGCGGTACTAAGACCAAGGGGCATTGCAGTAGTACCTTACTTGGACGACATTCTGATTCAAGCGTCGTCCCTTCCTCAAGCAAAGGCTCACACGGACATAGTCCTGGCCTTTCTCAGATCTCACGGATGGAAAGTGAACGTAGAAAAGAGTTCTCTATCTCCGTCAACAAGGGTTCCCTTCTTGGGAACAATAATAGACTCTTTAGAAATGAGGATTTTTCTGACAGAGGCCAGAAAAACAAAACTTCTAAACTCTTGTCAAACACTTCATTCCGTTCCTCTTCCTTCCATAGCGCAGTGCATGGAAGTAATAGGTTTGATGGTAGCGGCAATGGACATAGTTCCTTTTGCGCGCATTCATCTAAGACCATTACAACTGTGCATGCTCAGTCAGTGGAATGGGGACTATACAGACTTGTCTCCGACGATTCAAGTAAATCAGAGGACCAGAGACTCACTCCGTTGGTGGCTGTCCCTGGACAACCTGTCACAAGGGATGACCTTCCGCAGACCAGAGTGGGTCATTGTCACGACCGACGCCAGTCTGATGGGCTGGGGCGCGGTCTGGGGACTCCTGAAAGCTCAGGGTCTTTGGTCTCGGGAAGAATCTCTTCTACCGATAAATATTCTGGAACTGAGAGCGATATTCAATGCTCTCAAGGCTTGGCCTCAGCTAGCGAAAGCCAAGTTCATACGGTTTCAATCAGACAACATGACGACTGTTGCGTACATCAACCATCAGGGGGGAACAAGGAGTTCCCTGGCGATGGAAGAAGTAACCAAAATCATTCAATGGGCGGAGACTCACTCCTGCCACCTGTCTACAATCCACATTCCTGGGGTGGAAAATTGGGAAGCGGATTTTCTGAGTCGTCAGACATTACATCCGGGGGAGTGGGAACTCCATCCGGAAATCTTTGCCCAAATTACTCAATTGTGGGGCATTCCAGACATGGATCTGATGGCCTCTCGTCAGAACTTCAAGGTTCCTTGCTACGGGTCCAGATCCAGGGATCCCAAGGCGACTCTAGTAGATGCACTAGTAGCACCTTGGACCTTCAAACTAGCTTATGTATTCCCGCCGTTTCCTCTCATCCCCAGGCTGGTAGCCAGGATCAATCAGGAGAGGGCGTCGGTGATCTTGATAGCTCCTGCGTGGCCACGCAGGACTTGGTATGCAGATCTGGTGAATATGTCATCGGCTCCACCATGGAAGCTACCTTTGAGACGAGACCTTCTTGTTCAAGGTCCGTTCGAACATCCGAATCTGGTCTCACTCCAGCTGACTGCTTGGAGATTGAACGCTTGATCTTATCAAAACGAGGGTTCTCAGATTCTGTTATTGATACTCTTGTTCAGGCCAGAAAGCCTGTAACTAGAAAAATTTACCACAAAATATGGAAAAAATATATCTGTTGGTGTGAATCTAAAGGATTCCCTTGGAACAAGGTAAAGATTCCTAAGATTCTATCCTTTCTTCAAGAAGGATTGGAGAAAGGATTATCGGCAAGTTCCTTGAAGGGACAGATTTCTACCTTGTCTGTGTTACTTCACAAAAAGCTGGCAGCTGTGCCAGATGTTCAAGCCTTTGTTCAGGCTCTGGTTAGAATCAAGCCTGTTTACAAACCTTTGACTCCTCCTTGGAGTCTCAACTTAGTTCTTTCAGTTCTTCAGGGGGTTCCGTTTGAACCCTTGCATTCCGTTGATATTAAGTTATTATCTTGGAAAGTTTTGTTTTTGGTTGCAATTTCTTCTGCTAGAAGAGTTTCAGAATTATCTGCTCTGCAGTGTTCTCCTCCTTATCTGGTTTTCCATGCAGATAAGGTGGTTTTACGTACTAAACCTGGTTTTCTTCCGAAAGTTGTTTCTAACAAAAACATTAACCAGGAGATAGTCGTGCCTTCTTTGTGTCCGAATCCAGTTTCAAAGAAGGAACGTTTGTTGCACAATTTGGATGTTGTTCGCGCTCTAAAATTCTATTTAGATGCTACAAAGGATTTTAGACAAACATCTTCCTTGTTTGTTGTTTATTCTGGTAAAAGGAGAGGTCAAAAAGCAACTTCTACCTCTCTCTCTTTTTGGATTAAAAGCATCATCAGATTGGCTTATGAGACTGCCGGACGGCAGCCTCCTGAAAGAATCACAGCTCATTCCACTAGGGCTGTGGCTTCCACATGGGCCTTCAAGAACGAGGCTTCTGTTGATCAGATATGTAGGGCAGCGACTTGGTCTTCACTGCACACTTTTACCAAATTTTACAAGTTTGATACTTTTGCTTCTTCTGAGGCTATTTTTGGGAGAAAGGTTTTGCAAACCGTGGTGCCTTCCATTTAGGTGACCTGATTTGCTCCCTCCCTTCATCCGTGTCCTAAAGCTTTGGTATTGGTTCCCACAAGTAAGGATGACGCCGTGGACCGGACACACCTATGTTGGAGAAAACAGAATTTATGTTTACCTGATAAATTACTTTCTCCAACGGTGTGTCCGGTCCACGGCCCGCCCTGGTTTTTTAATCAGGTCTGATAATTTATTTTCTTTAACTACAGTCACCACGGTATCATATGGTTTCTCCTATGCAAATATTCCTCCTTTACGTCGGTCGAATGACTGGGGTGGGCGGAGCCTAGGAGGGATCATGTGACCGGCTTTGCTGGGCTCTTTGCCATTTCCTGTTGGGGAGGAGAATATCCCACAAGTAAGGATGACGCCGTGGACCGGACACACCGTTGGAGAAAGTAATTTATCAGGTAAACATAAATTCTGTTTTTACTTTAAAATTTCCTCAGTAGCCACATCCCATTGAAAAGGACTTTAAGCAGCCAATCAGGATGCTAGTCCTGGGACTTGCAAGGAAACGTGCATCTGGCATGTGCAGGCACAGTCATGTTATTTCCCTGCTCAGTTTAAGAAACTTTGCTATGAAATCCCACAAGATCACCATAAAAGAAAGTATGACCTCAGCACTGATTAAGCTGATTGGCTGTTTTTATTTTTTCGTCTGGATAACTTTTCACAGAACACTTACTCTTGTAAGCTGAAGGAGTTTTGAGGTACAGCTATTCAGGTGATATTTTCTTGTCAGCTTTTTACAGATATGCTGCATAGTTTTTAAGTTTTTAGCATAAAAGTATTATGTTCCTTTAACCAAACTAAGCTTTCTGTTTAGCCTTCCAGCAGAATCTTACATGTAACAGTTAACTTCCCTCCAGAGTAACGGTAATTTAAATGATTTAAAGTGTAATTAGAGAAAAACACAAGATATATTTCTCTCCTATCGCAAATAAAGCACCAGTTTTCTCATCATTTCTCTCGTCATAAGAATATTTTTGGAAAGGGAGGAGTTTCTATCTTTGAACATTTTAATTGCGAGATGAAGTAAAGTTGTGGGGTGCTTTGTTTTTTGTGTGTAATATTTGGATCTTCATATTTTTCTCATTAGCTCGGCTGGTATCTACCTAGTGTCCTTTTTATGGTTTTAAAATGTGTGTATATCTCTCTTTCTGATTCCTCTAGTGGGAGAGCAGACCGTCATCCGAAGTGTCCCAATCTCTTCCATAACGCGAGAAAAAAAGATAAACATTCAGAATCATCTCCAGCAAAATATGCAAGAGGGTCTCCAGATCAGATCAGCAACATTCCAGGTACATAGGAACCATCTGTTATTATTGCATTCTTCTTATCCAATAGAACAAGGGAGATAGAATGCTCCCACAATGCTGAAGAAGAAAAGAACACAACTATATCAAAGTAATATTAAAATCTGGTAACGAGATATAAATACACAATGCTTTAACATGCTAGAGAATTGTATTATTACACTTACGCTGTATAGAATTCTCTGTTTAACCCTTGCAAAGGCATTAAACACATAGTTAAAGGGACAGTAAATAACTTGAGATTTGTATCTAAAATTTTAATTATGGGCAATAAAATAACTTTGCAATATACGTTCGTTATTTATTTTGCCACCCTTTCATGTTATTTAGCTCTGAAAATTGATCAATTTCCAATTTGTAGAATTTAAACTGCACCCTGCTGACTTTTCAAGGCTAACCCTGCTACATATACTCTTAATATGTTGATACACAGTATGACAAATCACAAGAATAGATCAATGGACAATAGTCCCAATCAATCTTAGCTGTTCAGGCAGTCAGTCCTTGGATGAATCCATAGATAACTCCGACCTAAAGTGGTGTTGACAAAATGCAAGCAGGTCTCGATTAGGCGCACACCCAGTGGGAGTCTGCTCCTTGCCTTCAAATTAGATCTGGATACAAATTCTTTCTGTGAAAAACAATCACAAGACAAGGGCGCCTCCTAGTGTGATATAGTAGCGACAAGGTGGTTTAAGATGATACAAATGAATACTCACAAATGGAGCAGCACCCAATTGTGCTAAGTAAAGCAGACTGTGGAATTGCAGTGTCCCAGCTCACTGGCCCAGTACCGGTATCCCAGGTGTCCTCAAAGGGTTAATAAAGCTCAGACTCTCCATTAAAATTGTAAAGTCACAATTTAATATAAAACTTAAAAACAGAAGTCAAAGATATGACTCTATTTTAAAACACAGAAAGCAACGCGTTTCTCAGATCTGTCTGTTTCATCAGGCTTCTGTTAACTGAATGAGAGTACAGGCTAATACCTAATAATAATAATAAAGTCTGAGTTTTATTAACCCTTTGAGGACACCTGGGATACCGGTACTCACGCTGGGCCAGTGAGTTGGGACACTGCAATTCCACAGTCTGCTTTACTTAGCTCAATTGGGTGCTGCTTCATTTGTGAGTATTCATTTGTATCATCTTAAACCACCTTGTCGCTACTATATCACACTAGGAGCCCTTGTCTTGTGATTGTTTTTCACAGAAAGAATTTGTAACCCTGCTACATACCTGTCCCTAATTGGCTTTATCAAATAACAACTGCAAAACAATGCTCTCTATACTAACATTATAACAAGGGCTAGCCTGTTTTTTTTTTTGCCAGATTGGCAACTCCAAATTCAGCAAATAGTGGGTTAAGTTTGGCTTTTGATACATTTTAAAAAACGTCAAAGGGACACTAAAGTCAAACCTTTCATGATTCAGAGTAGTGAATGCATTTTTAAGAGACTTGACATTTTGCTTCTATTATCAAATTTTGCAGTCTTTGTATATTCACACTTTCTGAGGCACCAGATTTTATGGAGCATGTGCACAAGCTCACAGGGTAAACGTATATTAGTTTGTGATTGGCTGATGGCTATCACATAACACAGTGGCTGGCAAATATGGGGAAATAAATTTGTCAGAAAAAAATCTACTGTTTCTCCAACATAGGTGTGTCCGGTCCACGGCGTCATCCTTACTTGTGGGATATTCTCTTCCCCAACAGGAAATGGCAAAGAGCCCAGCAAAGCTGGTCACATGATCCCTCCTAGGCTCCGCCTACCCCAGTCATTCTCTTTGCCGTTGTACAGGCAACATCTCCACGGAGATGGCTTAGAGTTTTTTAGTGTTTAACTGTAGTTTTTATTATTCAATCAAGAGTTTGTTATTTTGAAATAGTGCTGGTATGTACTATTTACTCAGAAACAGAAAAGAGATGAAGATTTCTGTTTGTATGAGGAAAATGATTTTAGCAACCGTCACTAAAATCCATGGCTGTTCCACACAGGACTGTTGAGAGCAATTAACTTCAGTTGGGGGAACAGTGAGCAGTCTCTTGCTGCTTGAGGTATGACACATTCTAACAAGACGATGTAATGCTGGAAGCTGTCATTTTCCCTCTGGGATCCGGTAAGCCATGTTTATTACGATTGTAAATAAGGGCTTCAAAAAGGGCTTATTAAGACTGTAGACTTTTTTTGGGCTAAATCGATTGATTATTAACACATATTTAGCCTTGAGGAATCATTTTATCTGGGTATTTTGATATAATAATATCGGCAGGCACTGTTTTAGACACCTTATTCTTTAGGGGCTTTCCCAAAGCATAGGCAGAGCCTCATTTTCGCGCCGGTGTTGCGCACTTGTTTTTGAGAGGCATGGCATGCAGTCGCATGTGAGAGGAGCTCTGATACTTAGAAAAGACTTTCTGAAGGCGTCATTTGGTATTGTATTCCCCTTGGGGCTTGGTTGGGTCTCAGCAAAGCAGATACCAGGGACTGTAAGGGGTTAAAGTTCAAAACGGCTCCGGTTCCGTTATTTTAAGGGTTAAAGCTTCCAAATTTGGTGTGCAATACTTTTAAGGCTTTAAGACACTGTGGTGAAAATTTGGTGAATTTTGAACAATTCCTTCATGTTTTTTCGCATTTGCAGTAATAAAGTGTGTTCAGTTTAAAATTTAAAGTGACAGTAACGGTTTTATTTTAAAACGTTTTTTGTACTTGTTATCAAGTTTATGCCTGTTTAACATGTCTGAACTACCAGATAGACTGTGTTCTGAATGTGGGGAAGCCAGAATTCCTATTCATTTAAATAAATGTGATTTATGTGACAATGACAATGATGCCCAAGATGATTCCTCAAGTGAGGGGAGTAAGCATGGTACTGCATCATTCCCTCCTTCGTCTACACGAGTCTTGCCCACTCAGGAGGCCCCTAGTACATCTAGCGCGCCAATACTCCTTACTATGCAACAATTAACGGCTGTAATGGATAATTCTGTCAAAAACATTTTAGCCAAAATGAACACTTATCAGCGTAAGCGCGACTGCTCTGTTTTAGATACTGAAGAGCATGACGACGCTGATATTAATATTTCTGAAGGGCCCCTAACTCAGTCTGATGGGGCCAGGGAGGTTTTGTCTGAGGGAGAAATTACTGATTCAGGGAACATTTCTCAACAAGCTGAACCTGATGTGATTGCATTTAAATTTAAGTTGGAACATCTCCGCATTCTGCTTAAGGAGGTATTATCCACTCTGGATGATTGTGACAAGTTGGTCATCCCAGAGAAACTATGTAAAATGGACAAGTTCCTAGAGGTGCCGGGGCTCCCAGAAGCTTTTCCTATACCCAAGCGGGTGGCGGACATTGTTAATAAGGAATGGGAAAGGCCCGGTATTCCTTTCGTCCCTCCCCCCATATTTAAAAAATTGTTTCCTATGGTCGACCCCAGAAAGGACTTATGGCAGACAGTCCCCAAGGTCGAGGGAGCGGTTTCCACTTTAAACAAACGCACCACTATACCCATAGAGGATAGTTGTGCTTTCAAAGATCCTATGGATAAAAAATTAGAAGGTTTGCTTAAAAAGATGTTTGTTCAGCAGGGTTACCTTCTACAACCAATTTCATGCATTGTCCCTGTCGCTACAGCCGCATGTTTCTGGTTCGATGAGCTGATAAAGGCGGTCGACAGTGATTCTCCTCCTTATGAGGAGATTATGGACAGAATCAATGCTCTCAAATTGGCTAATTCTTTCACCCTAGACGCCACTTTGCAATTGGCTAGGTTAGCGGCTAAGAATTCTGGGTTTGCTATTGTGGCGCGCAGAGCGCTTTGGTTGAAATCTTGGTCGGCTGATGCGTCTTCCAAGAACAAGTTACTTAACATTCCTTTCAAGGGGAAAACGCTGTTTGGCCCTGACTTGAAAGAGATTATCTCGGATATCACTGGGGGTAAGGGCCACGCCCTTCCTCAGGATCGGCCTTTCAAGGCAAAGAATAAACCTAATTTTCGTCCCTTTCGTAGAAACGGACCAGCCCAAAGTGCTACGTCCTCTAAGCAAGAGGGTAATACTTCTCAAGCCAAGCCAGCTTGGAGACCAATGCAAGGCTGGAACAAGGGAAAGCAGGCCAAGAAACCTGCCACTGCTACCAAGACAGCATGAAATGTTGGCCCCCGATCCGGGACCGGATCTGGTGGGGGGCAGACTCTCTCTCTTCGCTCAGGCTTGGGCAAGAGATGTTCTGGATCCTTGGGCGCTAGAAATAGTCTCCCAAGGTTATCTTCTGGAATTCAAGGGACTTCCCCCAAGGGGGAGGTTCCACAGGTCTCAGTTGTCTTCAGACCACATAAAAAGACAGGCATTCTTACATTGTGTAGAAGACCTGTTAAAAATGGGAGTGATTCATCCTGTTCCATTAAGAGAACAAGGGATGGGGTTCTACTCCAATCTGTTTATAGTTCCCAAAAAAGAGGGAACGTTCAGACCAATCTTAGATCTCAAGATCTTAAACAAGTTTCTCCAGGTTCCATCGTTCAAGATGGAAACCATTCGAACTATTCTTCCTTCCATCCAGGAAGGTCAATTCATGACCACGGTGGATTTAAAGGATGCGTATCTACATATTCCTATCCACAAGGAACATCATCGGTTCCTGAGGTTCGCATTCCTGGACAAACATTACCAGTTCGTGGCGCTTCCTTTCGGATTAGCCACTGCTCCAAGGATTTTCACAAAGGTACTAGGGTCCCTTCTAGCTGTGCTAAGACCAAGGGGCATTGCTGTAGTACCTTACTTGGACGACATTCTGATTCAAGCGTCGTCCCTTCCTCAAGCAAAGGCTCACACGGACATTGTCCTGGCCTTTCTCAGATCTCACGGATGGAAAGTGAACGTGGAAAAGAGTTCTCTATCTCCGTCAACAAGGGTTCCCTTCTTGGGAACAATAATAGACTCCTTAGAAATGAGGATTTTTCTGACAGAGGCCAGAAAAACAAAACTTCTAGACTCTTGTCGGATACTTCATTCCGTTCCTCTTCCTTCCATAGCTCAGTGCATGGAAGTGATCGGGTTGATGGTAGCGGCAATGGACATAGTTCCTTTTGCACGCATTCATCTAAGACCATTACAACTGTGCATGCTCAGTCAGTGGAATGGGGACTATACAGACTTGTCTCCGAAGATACAAGTAAATCAGAGGACCAGAGACTCACTCCGTTGGTGGCTGTCCCTGGACAACCTGTCACGAGGGATGACATTCCGCAGACCAGAGTGGGTCATTGTCACGACCGACGCCAGTCTGATGGGCTGGGGCGCGGTCTGGGGATCCCTGAAAGCTCAGGGTCTTTGGTCTCGGGAAGAATCTCTTCTACCGATAAATATTCTGGAACTGAGAGCGATATTCAATGCTCTCAAGGCTTGGCCTCAGCTAGCGAGGGCCAAGTTCATACGGTTTCAATCAGACAACATGACAACTGTTGCGTACATCAACCATCAGGGGGGAACAAGGAGTTCCCTGGCGATGGAAGAAGTGACCAAAATCATTCTATGGGCGGAGTCTCACTCCTGCCACCTGTCTGCTATCCACATCCCAGGAGTGGAAAATTGGGAAGCGGATTTTCTGAGTCGTCAGACATTGCATCCGGGGGAGTGGGAACTCCATCCGGAAATCTTTGCCCAAGTCACTCAGCTGTGGGGCATTCCAGACATGGATCTGATGGCCTCTCGTCAGAACTTCAAAGTTCCTTGCTACGGGTCCAGATCCAGGGATCCCAAGGCGGCTCTAGTGGATGCACTAGTAGCACCTTGGACCTTCAAACTAGCTTATGTGTTCCCGCCGTTTCCTCTCATCCCCAGGCTGGTAGCCAGGATCAATCAGGAGAGGGCGTCGGTGATCTTGATAGCTCCTGCGTGGCCACGCAGGACTTGGTACGCAGATCTGGTGAATATGTCATCGGCTCCTCCTTGGAAGCTACCTTTGAGACGAGACCTTCTTGTTCAGGGTCCGTTCGAACATCCGAATCTGGTTTCACTCCAGCTGACTGCTTGGAGATTGAACGCTTGATCTTATCGAAGCGAGGATTCTCAGATTCTGTTATCGATACTCTTGTTCAGGCCAGAAAGCCTGTAACTAGAAAGATTTACCACAAAATTTGGAAAAAATATATCTGTTGGTGTGAATCTAAAGGATTCCCTTGGGACAAGGTTAAGATTCCTAGGATTCTATCCTTCCTTCAAGAAGGATTGGAAAAAGGATTATCTGCAAGTTCCCTGAAGGGACAGATTTCTGCCTTGTCTGTGTTACTTCACAAAAAGCTGGCCGCTGTGCCAGATGTTCAAGCCTTTGTTCAGGCTCTGGTTAGAATTAAGCCTGTTTACAAACCTTTGACTCCTCCTTGGAGTCTCAATTTAGTTCTTTCAGTTCTTCAGGGGGTTCCGTTTGAACCCTTGCATTCCGTTGATATTAAGTTATTATCTTGGAAAGTTTTGTTTTTAGTTGCAATTTCTTCTGCTAGAAGAGTTTCAGAATTATCTGCTCTGCAGTGTTCTCCTCCTTATCTGGTGTTCCATGCAGATAAGGTGGTTTTACGTACTAAACCTGGTTTTCTTCCAAAAGTTGTTTCTAACAAAAACATTAACCAGGAGATTATCGTACCTTCTCTGTGTCCGAAACCAGTTTCAAAGAAGGAACGTTTGTTGCACAATTTGGATGTTGTTCGCGCTCTAAAATTCTATTTAGATGCTACAAAGGATTTTAGACAAACATCTTCCTTGTTTGTTGTTTATTCCGGTAAAAGGAGAGGTCAAAAAGCAACTTCTACCTCTCTCTCTTTTTGGATTAAAAGCATCATCAGATTGGCTTACGAGACTGCCGGACGGCAGCCTCCCGAAAGAATCACAGCTCATTCCACTAGGGCTGTGGCTTCCACATGGGCCTTCAAGAACGAGGCTTCTGTTGATCAGATATGTAGGGCAGCGACTTGGTCTTCACTGCACACTTTTACCAAATTTTACAAGTTTGATACTTTTGCTTCTTCTGAGGCTATTTTTGGGAGAAAGGTTTTGCAAGCCGTGGTGCCTTCCATTTAGGTGACCTGATTTGCTCCCTCCCTTCATCCGTGTCCTAAAGCTTTGGTATTGGTTCCCACAAGTAAGGATGACGCCGTGGACCGGACACACCTATGTTGGAGAAAACAGAATTTATGTTTACCTGATAAATTACTTTCTCCAACGGTGTGTCCGGTCCACGGCCCGCCCTGGTTTTTTTTTAATCAGGTCTGATAATTTATTTTCTTTAACTACAGTCACCACGGTACCATATGGTTTCTCCTATGCAAATATTCCTCCTTAACGTCGGTCGAATGACTGGGGTAGGCGGAGCCTAGGAGGGATCATGTGACCAGCTTTGCTGGGCTCTTTGCCATTTCCTGTTGGGGAAGAGAATATCCCACAAGTAAGGATGACGCCGTGGACCGGACACACCGTTGGAGAAAGTAATTTATCAGGTAAACATAAATTCTGTTTTTATTTGAAATTCAGAGTAAGTGTAATTTCCTTTTTATTATGCACTTGTTTATTATTTAAAGGACCACTCAATGTAGTAGAGTTGAATAATTAACAAGTGTATAATAAAAAGACAATGCACTAACTCCTACTCTGGATTCCAAATAAGTAGTAGATTTTTTTCTGGCCACTTTATTTTTTTCTCCCATTTCTGGCCCCCTGTATCATGTGATAGACTTCAGCCAATCACAGACTAGTATACATATACCCTGTGATCTTGTGCACATGCTCAGTAGGATCTTGTTCCCCAGAAAGTGTGCATATAAAAAGACTGTGCAAAATTTGATAATGGAAGTAAATTGGAAAGTCTTAAAACTGCTGCTCTGTCTGAATCATAAAAGTTTATTTTGACTTGAGTGTCCCTTTAAATATACTGTATTTAATGGTCCTTTAAGATTCGTCTGATGTTATTTTATATCAACACAACGCAAATGTCTTGTAATTGCAATGTATTAACTGTCCCTTTAAAGTCAGCTCCAGAGCAGCAGTACTGGTAGCTAGCTGAACACGTCTGGTGAGCCAATGACAAGAGACAAGTGTTTGCAGTCACCAATCACAGTCTAGCTTGCAGTGTAAGATATGTATGTGTTGTTTTCAACAAAGGATACCAAGAGAACAAAGTTTATTTGATAATAGAAGTGAATTTAAAAGTAACATAGTAGATGAGGTTGAAAAAAGACCATCGAGTTCAACCTATACAAATCTTAAATACTTACAAAAAGCTCCAGTTAAACTTAAATAATCCCACTTAAAGGTGACCCATTTAATACTAGCAATCATATCCATGAATTTTGATTCTAGACAGAAATGTATCCAAACAATGTTTAAATGTATCTAAGGTATTGACATTCACTACCTCCTTTGGTAATGAGTTCCACAATTTTATTGCTCTTACAGTGAAAAATAGTTTCCATTACAGGAGATTAAATCTCCTTTCCTCGAACCTTAAATTGTGACACCTTGTCACAAACAATTTTCTTGGAATAAACAGAGCTTCTGACATCTCTGTATATGGGCCTTGACTATATTTATATAAAGTAATCATGTCACCTCTCAAGCGCCTTTTTTCTAAAGAAAACATACCCAGTTTGGCTATCCTCTCCTCATAGCTTAAATTCTCAATTCCCCTTATTAGCTTTGTGGCCCTTCTCTGAACTTTTTCTAGTTCTACAATATCTTTTTTGGGGATTGGTCCCCAGAACTGCACTCCATACTCAAGGTGAGGTCTTACTAGGGATTTATAAAGTGACAGAATTATGCTTTCCTCCCTTGAATCAATGCCTCTTTTAATACATGCTAGTATCTTATTAGCCTTTGTAGCCGCTGCCCTGCATTGTGTACCAATATTTAGCTTGTTATCTATTACTACTCCCAAATCCCTTTCCTCCTCTGTTTAGTCTTGTCCCATTTAAATAATACGTTGCCTGCTTATTTTTACTTCCAAAATGTAGAACCTTGCATTTTTCCGTATTAAATCTTATTTTCCATTTACCTGCCCATACTTCTAATTTTTGCAGATCCTTTTGTAACGAAAGTTCATCCTGCTCTGACCTAATGACCTTACTTAACTTAGTATCTATCATCTGCAAAAATAGAGATGTCACTATTTAATCCTTGCTCCAAATCATTTATAAAAATATTAAAAAGAACAGGGCCCAGTACTGATCCCTGGGGGGGGGGACTCCACTGATTAACTTTGTCCAATCTGAGTATGATCCATTCACTACTACTTGTTGCTCCCTATCTTTTATCCAGTTTTTTTAATCCATAAACTAACATTTTCAGATATTCCCAGTCCCTTAATTTTGTGCATTAATCTCTCATTTGACACTATATCAAATGCCTTTGCAAAATCTAAGTATATCACATCAACTGATTTCCCTTTATCTATATTTTTACTTACTTCCTTATATAATCTAATTATATAAGTTTGACGTGATCTATTTCTCATGAAGCCATGCTGATTTGGACTCATAATCTTGTTTACACGAATGTGCTCATCAATATAATCCTTTATAATTCCTTCAAATATCTTCCCCACTATTGATGTCAGACTAACTGGTGTATAGCTTCCTAGTTCATCCCTGCTTCACTTTTTGAAGTGTGGCACCACATCCGCTTAAGCCAATCCTGGGGTACCATGCCTGAGGATAATGAGTCTTGAAAAATGAACAGTAGAGGGTTGTCTATAACAGTGCTAAATTCCCTTAACACCACTGGGTGTATTCCATCTGGGCCTGGAGTTTTATTTACCTTAATATTATCCAGTTTTTTCCTGATATCCTCTATACATAACCCAGTTAATGTTATGGGCTGGCGTGTTCTAGTTTGTTCCAAAGTATCGTCTATTGGTTCCTTTCTTGTTTCTGGTTTAGTACCTCAGCCTTCTCCCTGTCACTCTTAACCATGCTACCCTCCACGCATTTTATGTTTAAATATTTTTTATTAAGTTTTACACCTTTTATAGGTTGCTCTTACATCAAGGTGGGTATATCACATTTTCAAACAAATACAAAAGTGGAACAGATTTCCAAAGAAAACATTTCTCGAGCTTTCGGAACTCAAGAATTCATGAACTTAACATTAGTTCTCTGCACCTATGATGTAATACGGTGTAAAATCTCTCACAAGCCTTTCAAAACATTGTAAGGAAGAGGAGAGGGGATAATAGATCCCCTCCCTAGTGTAAGACACTTGAAGCCAGTGGTTCCAGGCATATGTGTGTAGGGGTGGAGAGGGGGCGAAGGGGAGAAAGTGATAACAGGAATGAAAGTGACAACATAATAAATACCGAAAGTGAGCTCTTCAGTAAAGCAATTTGCAATGTATGTCTAAACCGTTAAAGGGCCCTAAAGGAGTGATCCTTGGGTTTATTCTCCCTGAGCTATCCAATAGAACCAGATCTGATTGACTGTTTCTCTATTATTTAATATTCCAGATGCTACCTCGTGCATCCTGTATGTGTGTTGCACTTTATGATATATTTCGGTCCATGTAGGGGTACCTGTCTTCCAGTGTTTAGCAATACATGTTCTTCTGACTGTGCATAGAATGTTGAGAAAGGTGTTAAAGTGTTTGTTATATGTAGTATTGTGGTAATGAAGAAGAGCTTGTTGTATATTGAGTGTAATCTCCGTACCTACTAGTTGACTAATAAAGTAGGCAAGTCGCTTCCATATTGGATTGACCTCAGTGCAATCCCACCACATGTGTCGATATGAGCCTACCTCTCCACATCCCCTATAACACAATCTGCTACCCTGTGGATACATATGAGTGGTTTTCACCGGCGTCAAGTACCATCTGAAAAGTTTTTTCATGACATTCTCCTTCATGTCTGCACTCAGAAGTCCTCTGTCGGCAGTCTGGAATATTTGTTCCCAGTCCTAAAGATCTTTAGTTATGTGTAAGTCTTTTTCCCAAGCTAGCATTACCGAAGACTTTGTCTTGTGTGGGCCGGATTGGATGGCTACGTAAAGTCTAGAAATGGAGTGTTTAGAACGTTGGGGATTATTACAGAGTAATTCTAGACCAGTGGGGCCTCCCTTTGGGGCTCCTCTGATAAATGATCCCACAGAGGAGCTTATTTGTAGGTACAAGTACCAGTGTAGTTTTATTGGTGTTATTTTTTCTTGTAATTGACAGGAGATTAGCTTTCCGTTCTCCAGTATATCTGCTACCCTGTAAAGTCCTGTGTTTTCCCACTTCTGAATTTGTGTCCACAGCTCGCTAGGTAGTAAATATTGGATTGGGGTGTAAAGGGAAGATTCTGGCATCAGAGCATGTTTCACCACCGCCCTCAACCATGTATGTAGGGTATTCTTAGACATAGGAGATAAAATAATACAAAAAAAGAAAACAATATACAGAGGTGCAAGATGGAAAAAACACACAATATTCTGTACAAATGAACTAAGAACTGATACTCTCCTTTAGGTCAGACCGCAGCCTTCTTGCAGTCTCTCCCTTGTGACTGTGTATAGGTAGATAGTAGTGGTAGATGGTGCTGGTTTATTGAATGATTTTCTCTAGTAAGTGAAGAGAAAACAGGCTTGATGCATATATTGAAGCCAATTAATATGGGTGCAGTATACTCACTCCATTAGATGAATCTGTACAGCTGAAAGGGAGCGTAACATCCAATGGCAAGAGTCCACAGGTTCCTGGAGTCAAATACTGAATTTTCAGGTTTATCCAAAAGTGGACTATAAATGAATAGAGACCCAAATAACAAAAATATCCAGTATATAGTTGAAAAAAATGTAGTAACATACTCCATAGATAAGGAGATTCCAGCTCAGCACAGCAAAACAAGATCTTGACAATCTTTCAACAAAGGATAAAAGGTTTTATTTGCTCAACGCGTTTCAACGTATTACACGTCTTAATCAAGAGCATACATTAAAACAAGTAAAACAGGTAAGTAAAACGAAATATTGAGTGTGTTTGCCTCCTGTGGAATAAATTGTTCACCTGTATATAAACCAGCCCTGTAGCCACAGCAAACACACTCAATATTTGGTTTTACTTACCTGTTTTACTTGTTTTAATGTATGCTCTTGATAAAGACGTGTAATACGTTGAAACGCGTTGAGCAAATAAAACCTTTTATCCTTTGTTGAAAGATTGTCAAGATCTTGTTTTGCTGTGCTGAGCTGAAATCTCCTTATCTATGGAGTAAGTTGCTACATTTTTTTCAACTATATACTGGATACTTTTGTCATTTGGGTCTCTATTAATTTATAGTCCACTTTTGGATAAACCTTAAAATTCAGTATTTGACTCCAGGAACCTGTGGACTCTTGCCATCGGATGCTACGTTCCCTTTCAGCTGCACAGATTCATCTTACGGAGTGAGTATACTGCACCCATATTAATTGGCTTCAATATATGCATCAAGCCTGTTTTCTCTTCACTTATTAGAGAAAATCATTCAATAGACCAGCGCCATCTACCACTACTATCTATGTATGTAGGGTAAGCTCAAGAGTGAAGGGTATAGGGAGGGTCTTATTGGATTGTGTTGTTCTTTTGTCCCAAAAAATTGTGTCTGAATCTCTCCAGCCTCCTATCTCTGCCTCTAGTGAGGGCCA
Organism: Bombina bombina; assembly: GCF_027579735.1. Lineage (NCBI taxonomy): Eukaryota > Metazoa > Chordata > Amphibia > Anura > Bombinatoridae > Bombina > Bombina bombina. Next base: position 209,781,673 of record NC_069505.1, read on the forward strand.
TAGCACATCTTTTGACCTCTGTAGGATCATCCCGTCTTGTGCTGTGTAATAGTCTATTAAATTTCGGCCACCTATGTCACCTAGTGATTTGTGTCTATTTATTAAGGATTTCGCCACCCTAGCCGATTTGTTCCCCCTAATGAAGGAGAGCAGGTCAGTCTGCAGTTTATCTCTGATCTGATAATCCTTATAGGGAGTGTTCTAAATAGGAATAATACTCGTGGTAAAATAGTAATTTTAACCGCTGCTAGTCTACCAAGCCAAGAGAAATTATAGCTTCTCCATTTCAGTATGTCTCGTCTAATCTGTTTAATAAGAGGGGTGTAGTTAGATTTATATAGCAGGTGAGTTTGCATTGGTAAGTGTATCCCCAGGTATTTGAGTGTGTGCTTCATCCATTTAAAATCAGAATTGGATTCTAGCAATTTTTGGGTTTGTGTGGGAATAGCAATAGGTAGGGCCTCACATTTATCTGCATTTATCTTAAATCCTGAAATCGTCGAAAATATGTCCAAGATCCCATAAAGATTGGGGAGTGAAATTAGTGGCTTAGTGATAGTCAGTAGGATGTCGTCCGCAAACGGTGAAAGTTTATACTCCGACTTTGCAACAGGGACTCCCGCGATGTCTGTGTGTGATCTAATCCTAGCTGCTAGTGGCTCGATACACAGGACAAAGAGGAGTGGTGAGAGAGGGCAACCCTGTCTTGTGCCATTTAATATTGGGAAAATTTTGGATTTATAGCCTGCAGAGGCTACCCTAGCGCTTGGTGAGGAATATATTGCCTGTAGGGCCGTTATAAACGTACCGTCGAAGCCCATCCTCCTGAGGGTAGTAAACATATACCCCCAGTCTATTCTGTCAAACGCCTTCTCCGCATCCAGTGATAGGAGCAGAGAAGGTGTCTTATCCAAGCAGTGTATTAGGTTAGTCACCCTTCTGATGTTGTCTGGGGCTTCCCTATCTTTTATAAATCCCACCTGATCAGGGTGCACCAGGTGGGGCATCATTTCTTTAAGGCGATTCGCCATGATTTTCGTGAAGATTTTCCAGTCCTGATTTATCAGGTAGATTGGGCGATAATTTTGACAGAGTTTGTGATTTCTGTCTGGTTTGGGAATTACCAGTATTTTAGCATCCAAGAGTTCCGGCGGGACAGGGTTGCCCTCCAAAATGTGGTTACAAAATTTAGTAAGGTGGGGGACTATTGTGCTCCTAAATAATTTGTAGTATTCCCCTGGGAATCCGTCCTGACCTGCCGCTTTACCTGTTTTGAGATCTCGTATTGCTCCTATAACTTCTGTGGCAGGTACTGGGGCATTAAGGATTTATTTATGTTCCTCTGATATAGTTCTTAGGGGAGAATTTGCAAAGAATTCTATAGTAAGGGACTCTGTTACTGTGTTGTGTGTGACTTTGTCTCCATTATATAAGTTTCCGTAGTAGTTAGCAAATGTGTCTACAATTTCTTGGGGGTGTGATGTTGTGGTGCCTTGGGATGTTTCTATGATAGGGATAGCTGACGCTCTGCATCTCTCTCTAATTTTATAAGCCATGAATTTATCTGGCTTATTAGCATAAATAAAGTATCGGGATTTCAGTCTCACATAGCCCTGGCTGCTTGAGAATTAAGCAGCAACGTCAGTGAGATTTTTTTTAGCGTGGAGTGCATGCAAGGTCAAGGTCTGCTTCGTCAGTCTATGCTGCCTTTCTAATAGCTCTATTTCCCTGTATAACTGTGCTAAGTGGTTTTTGTATTTCTTACTTTGCATTGCTTTTTCTTTTATAAGCAACCCCCTAAGTACTGCTTTGTGTGCTGCCCATGTATTTATTGGGTTTAACCCTCCACGCATTTTAAAGGAACAGTCTTGACTTTCATGATTCAGATAGGGCATGTCATTTTAAACAACTTTCCAATTTACTTTTATCATCAAATTTTCTTTGTTCCCTTGGTGGTATTTTTGAAAGATAAACCTAAGTAGGCTCAAACTGATTTCTAAAACCGTTGAAAACCGCCTCTTAGCTCAGAGCATTTTGAAAGTTTTTCACAGTTAGATAGTACTAGTTCATGTGTGTCATATTAGATAACATTGTGCTCACTCCCGTGGAGTTATTTAGGACTCTGCACTGATTGGCTAAACTGCATGTCTGTCAAAATCACTAAGGTAAGGGGCAGTCTGCAGAGGTTTTAGATACAAGGTTATCACAGAGGTAATATGTGTATAAATAGAACAGTGTTGGTTATGCAAAACTGGGGAATGGGTGATAAAGGGATTATCTATCTTTCTAAACAATAAAAATTCTGGAGTAGACTGTCCCTTTAATGTACCTATATTGCCCTTCTTATATTTTTTGCTATTTATGTACTTAAAGAACCTTTTAGGGTTAGACTTAGAATCCTTTGCAATTAATTTTCATTTTCAATTTTGTATAATTTTGATTCTCTTTTGCATGCTTTGTTATAATCCTTATAGATATGGTATGTTGAGTCTGTACTATTTTATTTGAATAATTTAAATGCCCTATGTTTTTTCCTAATTTCTCTTAACACATTTTTATTTAGACACATTGGCTTGGATTTTTTTATTTTTATAACCATATGGTATTTGTTGATTTGTATATTTATTTGACAACGTTTTAAATCTTATCCATTTAGCCTCTGTTTTTTTTATTAGGGAATTCTTTGTCCCAATTTGTTATTTAAAAGATTTCCTTAAATCGTTGAATTTTGCTTTCTTAAAATTAAAAGTCTTAGTTAAACCTTTAAGACACTGCTTATGTAAAGAGATTTCAAATGTGACCAAGTTATGCTCACTGTTACCCAAATGTTCATTGACTTCTATGTTAGATATTATATCTATATCTGTATCATTTGATAGCACTAAATCCAAAATAGCTTTACTCCTAGTTGGCTTCTCTATTAATTGTGACAAGAAGTTATCCCTGAGAACTTTTAAAAATCTATCCCCCTTAGCTGAATTACTAGTTTTATTGGCCCAGTTTATATCAGGGTAGTTACAATCTCCCATAATTTACAGCACTGTTATTAGCAGCCTTACCTATTTGCATTAGTAGTTGAGTTTCCTCCAGGTCACTAATGTTGGGGAGCTTGTAGCATGTTCCAAGTAATTTTTTTTATGATTTTTCCCCCCACTCTTTATTTCAACCCACAGGTTCTCTACATTGTCAGTTGTATCATAAATATCTTCCCTTATTGTAGGTTTAAGGTTAGGTTTAATATACATGCAGATTCCTCCACCCCATTTATTATTCCTGTCCCTCCTAAATAAAGTATACCCCTAGAATGGATGCTCTAACTAAATCATGCCTTCCCTATCCCCTTTGAACAGGGTAGTTTCACAACTTTAGTGGAATGAGACAGAAATAAATTAAACTGCCTATAATTTCACATTTTCTGCCTCCTATTTGTATGTTACTATTCAACGGATGTAAAGAACTCCCAGTCAAGATGGAGCCCATCTCAAAACTGATACATTACAGTTTACATTAGTCCCGGAAGCACAATGTCAGTACATTTTCCTGTCTTGTTCCAGTGAGAACTTAAATGGACATGAAACCCAAAGTTTTTCTTTCATGATTCAGATAGAGAATTCAATTTTAAACAACTTTCCAATTTACTTCTATTATCTAATTTTCTTTATTCTTTAGGTATCCTTTGTTGAAGAAAAAACAATGCACATGTGTGTGCCAATTACACAAGGCATATATGTGAAGCCGCAAATCGGCAGCTAGTGAGCCTATTTAGATATGCTTTTCAACACAGGATATCAAGAGACTGAAGCAAATTAGATAATAGAAGTAAATTGGAAAGTTGTTTAGAAAATTTTGAGTTTCATGTCCCTTTAAATTACACAGCTGTTCTTATATGTAAGCCAGAAAAAATGTTTTACTTCTGAAAAGATTTTAGACTTGAAATACAAAAATACACAGTTTTTATCAAGATGTTTATTTAAAGAGAGAGAAAATATATCAATGTATTTGTGTTCAGTAGTGGGCGCAGATGGCATTTAGTGATGGGTAAGAGCACAGGTCAGGGTCATCATATCTCCCAGAGTTCTTTAGGTGTGTCTCCTCTTCCTAAATGCAGCTTCAGTTCTGTTTTTTACTAATTATTGTTTTCATTTCTGTATTTCTAGGTAATTAAAGTATTGTGTTTACTGATACTGAAATTATACAGATTTTTTTTATAAATTAATGTACCTTCCCTTATCAATGCATAATACATATGTTGTTTGTACCATCTTTATTAAAGAGCAACATTTAAACCTAGACATTTATTGCTTTTAAAATATGAAGTAAAAGCAGTTCAAGATTAAATTACTGTATCAGCTGTGCATTTCCAACTAATGCTGATTGGCTTATAAGTACTTCCTACTACTCAGGAAGTTTATTTGAACCAATGAGAATTAACAGGAAGTACCTATCAGCCATTGACCATTATTAGGTAGTACCTAACTCATACACTTGTGTTTTAATTCAAATTTAAAAATATTTTACTTTAGATTTTATTCATGAAAAAATGCTATTCTTTTATATGGATTCCAGAAAATGTTTTGAGTATAGTGTCCCTTTAAATACATGTTTTTATTCTTAACTGATATTTTCTACCTAATGGTGCATTTGCTAACGAACATAAATACAAAAGGTGCTACATGATCTAGCCTTGATCTTAGAATGTAGGCAGTGGTGATTCTACCAAAGGTGGGGAACATAATACAAGGAGTTCTTTGCAGCTCATCAGGGGTGCTGCACATGTATTTGGAGTCACATAGCACCCTCATAGAACCGCCACTGAATGTAAGTGATATAAAACCATACTTCTCAACTCCAGTCCTCATATACCCCTGACAGGCAAGAGTTTCAGGATTTCTTAAAGGGACAGTAAATGTTGTTTAAGATGTCACATAATGCTGCAGGATTATGTAACATAAGGATAGCCTTTCCTTGAAACATATTTTAAAATACCAAATTTGGCAGCTGAAATGTTACCTTGTAAGCGTAATTGGGTGCACTGTTAATACAATCGAGCACTAAACAGCTTCAGTTAGTGAATAAACAAAAGCTATGCAGATTCTCAATATATTACTCAAGATATATTCATTTATTATAAATGTCCAGCTGCAGCCGAGTATTCAATTACATCTTCTGTTTGCTTTTACATTTTCTAACGTTATTCTGAGAAGAAGACAATCTGTAGCCATATTTTCTAATGTAATTGTAATACATTGTTTAGAAAGTAAAGTCTATGATACAGAAAGAATTGGCACGCCGTTGCTGGCGTTTTAGGATATAAAGACAAAGATTGTTTGACATGTTGTTTTTCTGGTTCCTTAACTTTGTTCACACAATGTGTTTCCATTTTAATAGGAATTTTTCTATTTACATATGAAATTGCTGTAATAATTAAACTTGTGTTCTGATTGCACTAGATGTGACTTATCTAATAAGCAGCATCATCTATAAACAGCAACCAGTTCTAGTTTCTATAAGCTTCGTCTTGTCATCTTACAGTATTTTTTTTAATAAACTTAAAGGGACATAATACCGCCCAAAAATTATTTCACGACTTATTTCTTTGTATCCTTTGTTGAAAAGCAGCTAGGAAGGTGTAGGAGAATGCACATGAATAGGGCACTATATTTCAGCAGTTTTTTTTTAACTGTAATGCGTTTGCAAGAACCGTAGATGGCAGCATTGTTTCCTGTCATGTTTTTTCCAGAAATGTGCACTCTGCCTATCTAGATATCTCTTCAACAAGAATGCCATATGAAACAAAGCTAATTTGTTAATAGAACTAAATTAAATACTTTTTTTTAAAATTACATGCTCTGTCTGAATCACGAAAGAACATTTTGGGATTTCATGTCCCTTTAATTTTTAAACTTTCTGTCCTGTTTGTTTTAAAAATATTTTCCTATTTGATTTTCATGTTTGGGACATTTTTTTTTGGCTACATTTTTTCATAGTGCTTCATGGCATCTCCCAAAAGGTTGTTAATTGCCTAATCACATGGTTATTCCAAAGTCGTCAAACCTAAGAAGCAAGGATCACAGTTTTTTATTTCCCTTTTCCCCATCGTATAGTTTGTGTCTGTACTTAGGAATGTCATTTGTCCTGTACTGAACAGTCCCTCCAGTAAAAAATAAATTAAATAAAAATAAATGTCGCCGAGGTTATATCCCGGGATCTGTTGGTGAAATGGGGTTGTAGGGCTGTGAGGCTCATCTTGAGGGTCTGATGTGGCTTTATAAAAACGGAAATCTTTCAATGGCTTCGCTTCTGCATTTTCAATGTTTGATATAGTTCATTATTTCCACTCTAAGAAACCATGAAAGTAACTGGTTATGTAGCGATGCCCTCGATTCCATAGAACTTACCAACAATGGACTTAATCAGAGACACAAGTGGTTTGTTGTGCTTACTGATTTAAACGTGTTGTATTCTTTTTCTGTGCAGTTAATTAAAGTAGCATTTGATGAAGAAGTAAGCCCTGAAATGGTGGACCTCTTTAAGAAGCAGCTAATGAAGTTCCGGTATCCCCTTTCCATCTTCAGCACGTTTGCATTTGCAGCAGGTCAGACAGCGCCTCAGATAATCTTACCAAAGCAGAAGGAAAAGAACACATCCTTTCGGTAATATAATGCAGTACCTGCTATCTGTAGCAAGCAAGGATGGCTTATTAGTGGCGTCAGCTCACCAATTGTAAATACATACCTTACCCCCAAGGACATGCATTCCCAATTCAACTTTCATGATTCCTATGGAACGTAAAATATTATAAAATCTTCTAATTCACTTCTGTTATCAAATTGAACTTTTTTCTTAGTATCCATTATTAAAACGTATCTTGTTTGCATAAGCGCATACCTACATAGGCTCACATGTACAACATTGTTATTGATACTGATTGCCAAATAGTGTTCAAATTACGTGCATACTACTGAATGCACCCCAGTATACTCTACCAGGCAAAAAGTTAAATTTGACAATAGAAATGAATTGGATTTTTTTTTTTAAATAAATGTTTTTTATATTCTATCTGAGTCCTGAAACCTTAATTGTTACTTTCATGTCCCTTTTACATAATGTAATCCTGTAAAACTTGCATGGTTTATTGGTCTATATATAAACGTCCATCTTGTTCCTGCCTTTCTGTACTTGTTTGTGAAGATACAGACATGTAACCTTTATTTAATATGTCTCTTTCAGAACTCTTTCTAAGACAATTGTGAAAGGTGCTAAACGAGCTGGTAAAATGACAATTGGGCGCCAGTATGCTGCAAAGAAAAAAAACAGCATAATATTAGAAGAGAGAGGGAGCCGATCAGGGGGATTTGAAGATGATGATATATCTGGTATGATGGTGGTGTTTTTCTCAGTTTTACACAAATGCAGCACTCAGTTTCTGGTTTATTTATTATGTGTCATTATTTATTATAGAGACGAATAAAACAGATAAAGCCAGCCCTTGCTAGTCTGATGACATATAACTCAGTATTCTGTGTCATCATTTTAGAGACAAAGCCATTCTTTGCTAGTCTGATGACATATAACTCGGTATTCTGTGCCATTATTCATTATAGAGACAAATAAAGCCAGTCCTTGCTAGTCTGACATATAACTCAGTATTCTGTATCATTATTCGTTATATAGACACATGAAACCGTTTCTCTTGTTAAGTGTATCCAGTCCACGGATCATCCATTTCTTGTGGGATATTCTCCTTCCCAACAGGAAGTTGCAAGAGGATCACCCACAGCAGAGCTGCTATATAGCTCCTCCCCTCACTGCCATATCCAGTCATTCTCTTGCAACTCTCAACTAAGATGGAGGTCGTAAGAGGACTGTGGTGTTTTATACTTAGTTTATTTCTTCAATCAAAAGTTTGTTATTTTTAAATGGTAACGGAGTGTACTGTTTATCTCAGGCAGTATTTAGAAGAAGAATCTGCCTGCGTTTTCTATGATCTTAGCAGAAGTAACTAAGATCCTTTGCTGTTCTCACATATTCTGAGGAGTGAGGTAACTTCAGAGGGGGAATAGCGTGCAGGTTTTCCTGTAATAAGGTATGTGCAGTTAAAATATTTTTCTAGGGATGGAATTTGCTAGAAAATTCTGCTGATACCGAAGTAATGTAAGTAAAGCCTTAAATGCAGTGATAGCGACTGGTATCAGGCTTATTAATAGAGATACATACTCTTATAAAAGTGTATTTTAAAACGTTTGCTGGCATGTTTAATCGTTTTTTACATATGTTTGGTGATAAAACTTATTGGGGCCTAGTTTTTTCCACATGGCTGGCTTGAATTTTGCCTAGAAACAGTTCCCTGAGGCTTCCCACTGTTGTAATATGAGTGGGAGGGGCATATTTTGGCGTTTTTTTGCACAGCAAAAATTACAGACACAGACATCCAGCTTCTTCCTGCATGATCCAGGACTTCTCTGAAGGGCTCAAAAGGCTTCAAAAGTCGTATTGAGGGAGGTAAAAAGTGGCAGTTGTTGTGACTGTTTAAAAAAAAACGTTTTTGTCATTTGTTATTCCGTTTTTGGTATTAAGGGGTTAATCATCCATTTGCAAGTGGGTGCAATGCTCTGCTAACTTATTACATACACTGTAAAAATTTTGTTAGTGTAACTGCATTTTTTCACTGTTATTTCAAAAGTTGGGAAAATTTGTGTTTCTTAAAGGCGCAGTAACGTTTTTTATATTGCTTGTAAACTTGTTTTAAAGTGTTTTCCAAGCTTGCTAGTCTCATTGCTAGTCTGTTTAAACATGTCTGACACAGAGGAACCTACTTGTTCATTATGTTTGAAAGCCATGGTGGAGCCCCATAGGAGAATGTGTACTAAATGTATTGATTTCACCTTAAACAGTAAAGATCAGTCTTTATCTATAAAAGAATTATCACCAGAGGGTTCTGTCGAGGGGGAAGTTATGCCGACTAACTCTCCCCACGTGTCAGACCCTTCGCCTCCCGCTCAGGGGACGCACGCTAATATGGCGCCAATTACATCAGGGACGCCCATAGCGATTACCTTGCAGGACATGGCTGCAATCATGAATAATACCCTGTCAGAGGTATTATTTAGATTGCCTGAATTAAGAGGCAAGCGCAATAGCTCTGGGGTTAGGAGAGATACAGTGCGCGCAAATGCTGTTAGAGCCATGTCTGATACTGCGTCACAGTATGCAGAACATCAGGACGGAGAGCTTCAGTCTGTGGGTGACATCTCTGACTCGGGGAAACCTGATTCAGAGATTTCTAATTTTAAATTTAAGCTTGAGAACCTCCGTGTATTGCTTGGGGAGGTATTAGCTGCTCTGAATGACTGTAACACAGTTGCAATTCCAGAGAAATTGTGTAGGCTGGATAGATACTATGCGGTGCCGGTGTGTACTGACGTTTTTCCTATACCTAAAAGGCTTACAGAAATTATTAGCAAGGAGTGGGATAGACCCGGTGTGCCCTTTTCCCCACCTCCTATATTTAGAAAAATGTTTCCAATAGACGCCACTACACAGGACTTATGGCAGACCCTAAGGTGGAGGGAGCAGTTTCTACTTTAGCAAAGCGTACCACTATCCCGGTTGAGGACAGTTGTGCTTTTTCAGATCCAATGGATAAAAAATTGGAGGGTTACCTTAAGAAAATGTTTATTCAACAAGGTTTAATTTTACAGCCCCTTGCATGCATTGCGCCTGTCACTGCTGCGGAGGCATTCTGGTTTGAGGCCCTGGAAGAGGCCATCCAGACAGCTCTATTGAATGAAATTATTGACAAGCTTAGAACGCTTAAGCTAACTAACTCATTTGTTTCTGATGCCATTGTTCATTTGACTAAACTAACGGCTAAGAATTCCGGATTCGCCATCCAGGTGCGTAGGGCGCTATGGCTTAAATCCTGGTCAGCTGACGTGACTTCAAAGTCTAAATTACTCAACATTCCTTTCAAGGGGCAGACCTTATTCGGGCCTGGCTTGAAGGAAATTATTGCTGACATTACTGGAGGCAAGGGTCATACCCTTCCTCAGGACAGGGCCAAATCAAAGGCCAAACAGTCTAATTTTCGTGCCTTTCGAAATTTCAAGGAGCAGCATCAACTTCCTCCGCTTCAAAACAAGAGGGAACTGTTGCTCATTCCAGACAGGCCTGGAAACCTAACCAGTCCTGGAACAAGGGCAAGCAGGCCAGAAAGCCTGCTGCTGCCCCCAAGACAGCATGAAGGAACGGCCCCCTATCCGGAAACGGATCTAGTGGAGGACAGACTTTCTCTCTTCGCCCAGGCATGGGCAAGAGATGTTCAGGATCCCTGGGCGTTGGAGATCATATCTCAGGGATATCTTCTGGACTTCAAAGCTTCTCCTCCACAAGGGAGATTTCATCTTTCAAGGTTATCAGCAAACCAGATAAAGAAAGAGGCATTCCTAAGCTGTGTGCAAGACCTCCTAGTAATGGGAGTGATCCATCCAGTTCCGCGGACGGAACAAGGACAGGGATTTTATTCAAATCTGTTTGTGGTTCCCAAGAAAGAGGGAACCTTCAGACCAATCTTGGATCTAAAGATCTTAAACAAATTCCTCAGAGTTCCATCATTCAAAATGGAAACTATTCGGACCATCCTACCCATGATCCAAGAGGGTCAGTACATGACCACAGTGGACTTAAAGGATGCCTACCTTCACATACCGATTCACAAAGATCATCATCGGTTCCTAAGGTTTGCCTTTCTAGACAGGCATTACCAATTTGTAGCTCTTCCCTTCGGGTTGACCACTGCCCCAAGAATTTTTACAAAGGTTCTGGGCTCACTTCTGGCGGTTCTAGGACCGCGAGGCATAGCGGTGGTTCCGTATCTAGACGACATCCTGATACAGGCGTCAAGCTTTCAAATTGCCAAGTCTCATACAGAGATAGTTCTGGCATTTCTGAGGTCGCATGGGTGGAAAGTGAACGTGGAAAAGAGTTCTCTATCACCACTCACAAGAGTCTCCTTCCTAGGGACTCTTATAGATTCTGTAGAGATGAAAATTTACCTGACGGAGTCCAAGTTATCAAAACTTCTAAATGCTTGCCGTGTCCTTCATTCCATTCCACGCCCGTCAGTGGCTCAGTGCATGGAAGTAATCGGCTTAATGGTAGCGGCAATGGACATAGTGCCATTTGCGCGCCTGCATCTCAGACCGCTGCAATTATGCATGCTAAGTCAGTGGAATGGGGATTACTCAGATTTGTCCCCTCTACTAAATCTGGATCAAGAGACCAGAGATTCTCTTCTCTGGTGGCTTTCTCGGGTCCATCTGTCCAAGGGTATGACCTTTCGCAGGCCAGATTGGACGATTGTAACAACAGATGCCAGCCTTCTAGGTTAGGGCGCAGTCTGGAACTCCCTGAAGGCTCAGGGATCGTGGACTCAGGAGGAGAAACTCCTCCCAATAAATATTCTGGAGTTAAGAGCAATATTCAAGGCTCTTCTAGCTTGGCCTCAGTTAGCAACACTGAGGTTCATCAGATTTCAGTCGGACAACATCACGACTGTGGCTTACATCAACCATCAAGGGCGAACCAGGAGTTCCCTAGCGATGTTAGAAGTCTCAAAGATAATTCGCTGGGCAGAGTCTCACTCTTGCCACCTGTCAGCGATCCACATCCCAGGCATAGAGAACTGGGAGGTGGATTTTCTAAGTCGTCAGACTTTTCATCCGGGGGAGTAGGAACTCCATCCGGAGGTGTTTGCTCAACTGGTCCATCGTTGGGGCAAACCAGAACTGGATCTCATGGCGTCTCGCCAGAACGCCAAGCTTCCTTGTTACGGATCCAGGTCCAGGGACCCGGGAGCAACGCTGATAGATGCTCTAGCAGCTCCTTGGTTCTTCAACCTGGCCTATGTGTTTCCACCGTTTTCTCTGCTCCCTCGACTGATTGCCAAAATCAAACAGGAGAGAGCATCGGTGATTCTGATAGCGCCTGCGTGGCCACGCAGGACCTGGTATGCAGACCTAGTGGACATGTCATCTCTTCCACCATGGACTCTGCCTCTGAGGCAGGACCTTCTAATACAAGGTCCTTTCAATCATCCAAATCTAATTTCTCTGAGACTGACTGCATGGAGATTGAACACTTGATTCTATCAAGGCGTGGCTTCTCCGAGTCAGTCATTGATACCTTAATACAGGCTCGGAAGCCTGTCACCAGGAAAATCTACCATAAGATATGGCGTAAATATCTTTATTGGTGTGAATCCAAGAGTTACTCATGGAGTAAGGTTAGGATTCCTAGGATATTGTCCTTTCTCCAAGAGGGTTTGGACAAAGGCTTATCAGCTAGTTCTTTAAAAGGACAGATCTCTGCTCTGTCTATTCTTTTGCACAAGCGTCTGGCAGAAGTTCCAGACGTCCAGGCATTTTGTCAGGCTTTGGTTAGGATTAAGCCTGTGTTTAAAACTGTTGCTCCCCCGTGGAGCTTAAACTTGGTTCTTAAAGTTCTTCAGGGAGTTCCGTTTGAACCCCTTCATTCCATTGATATTAAACTTTTATCCTGGAAAGTTCTGTTTTTGATGGCTATTTCCTCGGCTCGAAGAGTCTCTGAGTTATCTGCCTTACATTGTGATTCTCCTTATCTGATTTTTCATTCAGACAAGGTAGTTCTGTGTACCAAACCTGGGTTTTTACCTAAGGTGGTTTCTAACAGGAATATCAATCAAGAGATTGTTGTTCCATTATTGTGTCCTAATCCTTCTTCAAAGAAGGAACGTCTTTTGCATAATCTGGACGTAGTCCTTGCCTTGAAGTTTTACTTACAGGCTACTAAAGATTTTCGTCAAACATCTGCCCTGTTTGTTGTTTACTCTGGACAGAGGAGAGGTCAAAAAGCTTCGGCAACCTCTCTCTCCTTTTGGCTTCGGAGCATAATACGCTTAGCCTATGAGACTACTGGACAGCAGCCCCCTGAAAGGATTACAGCTCATTCTACTAGAGCTGTGGCTTCCACCTGGGCCTTTAAAGATGAGGCCTCTGTTGAACAGATTTGCAAGGCTGCGACTTGGTCTTCGCTTCACACCTTTTCAAAATTTTACAAATTTGACACTTTTGCTTCTTCGGAGGCTGTTTTGGGAGAAAGTTTCTACAGGCAGTGGTTCCTTCCGTTTAAGTTCCTGCCTTGTCCCTCCCATCATCCGTGTACTTTAGCTTTGGTATTGGTATCCCACAAGTAATGGATGATCCGTGGACTGGATACACTTAACAAGAGAAAACATAATTTATGCTTACCTGATAAATTTATTTCTCTTGTAGTGTATCCAGTCCACGGCCCGCCCTGTCATTTTAATTAAACTACAGTCACCACTGCACCCTATGGTTTCTCCTTTCTCGTCTTGTTTCGGTCGAATGACTGGATATGGCAGTGAGGGGAGGAGCTATATAGCAGCTCTGCTGTGGGTGATCCTCTTGCAACTTCCTGTTGGGAAGGAGAATATCCCACAAGTAATGGATGATCCGTGGACTGGATACACTACAAGAGAAATAAATTTATCAGGTAAGCATAAATTATGTTTTTTTGCTAGTCTGATGACATATAACTCAGTATTCTGTGTCATTATTCATTATAGAGACAAATAAAGCAGGTCTTTGCTACTCTGAGGACATATAACTCAGTATTCTGTGCCATTATTCATTATAGAGACAAATAAAACCAGTCCTTGCTAGTCTGATGACATATAACTCAGTATTCTGTCTCATCATTATAGAGACAAATAAAGCCGGTCCTTGCTAGTCTGAAGTCATATAACTCAGTATTCTGTGTCATTATTCATTATAGAGACAAATAAAGCTGTTCTTTGCTAGTCTGGTGACATATAACTTTGTATTCTGTGTCATTATTTATTATAGAGACAAATAAAGCCGGACCTTGCTTCTCTGAGGACATATAACTCAGTATCAGTTTGCATTATACTTCCTTTTTAATATATGCTTTAGTTTAAAGGGACAGTCTACTCCAGAATTGTTATTGTTCAAAAAGATAGATAATCCCTTTATTACCCATTCTCCAGTTTTGCATAACCAACACGGTTATATTAATACACTTTTTACCTCTGTGATTACCTTGTATCTAAGCCTCTGCAGACTGCCCTTATTTGAGTTATTTTGACAGACTTGCATTTCAGCTAATCAGTACTGACTCCACGGGCATGGGCACAATGTTATCTACATTGCAGACATGAGATAACTCCCTCTAGCTGTTAAAAACTGCCAAATGCATTCAGATAAGAGGTGGCCTTCAAGGGCTTAGAAATTAGCTTATGAGCCTAACTAGGTTTAGCTTTCAACTAAGAATACCAAGAGAACAAAACAAATTTGATGAGAAAAGTAAATTGGAAAGTTGTTTAAAATTGCATGCCCTGTCTTTGTCATGAAAGTTTAATTTTTACTAGAATGTCCCATTTAATATTTTACATTGTCAGGGACAGTTATTTATTTACAATGCACAGTGAGGTATTTAGTTTTTGTGCTGGTCTAGGCACTGGATAATGTTCGCTTGTTTTTGCCTTGCATACAGCCAGGATCACTAATTTATAATAATGCTAATAAATAGAAGATTTTTAGAGCATAGGGGTGGAAAGGCATTATGCCATAAAACTACCCCTATAAATGTGTTGTCCCCTTAAAGGGACACTGAACCCAATTTTTTTCTTTTGTGATTCAGATAGAGCATGACATTTTAAGCAACTTTCTAATTTACTCCTATTATCAATTTTCTTCGTTCTCTTGCTATCTGTATTTGAAAAAGAAGTCATCTAATTTTTTTTTTTTCAGACCTCTGGACAGCACTTTTTATTGGTGCGTGAATTTATCCACCAATCAACAAGAACAGCCCAAGTTGTTCACCAAAAATGGGCCGGCATCTAATCTTACATTCTTGCATTTCAAGAGAATGAAGAAAATTTGATTATAGGAGTAAATTAGAAAGTTTCTTAAAATACCATGCTCTATCTGAATCACAAAAGAAAAAAATTGGGTTCAGTGTCCATTTAAATCCAGCTGCCTAGAAACAGGCCCTGTTGATCTAGAATAAAAGGTGAATAAAAGTGTTTATTAAAATAACCTAGAGCTGCAACAACTAATCGTCATAATCAATAATAATCGATTATGAAAATAGTTGTCAACGAATCTCATAATCGATTAATCGATTAGTTGGTTTGCAATTAGTTGGTCTGTGCACAACACCAGCTGCTTCACTCCACTGAGCTCCTGCACATGGTATTGTGTTTTACTTTTCATTTTTTCAGGACAGTATAAGTTTACAACAACCCCTGGCTTATGTGCAACCCAGATATAATAGTCATCATTTCGATTGTTTATATTAAATATGGTGATTTGGAGCTATGCTTTTCATGATATAGTGCCAAGCTTGCCAAGCTTGTTGTTTACACCTAGCCCCTAGTGATGGGAATTATTTAAATTGATATACACTAGTATCTGTTTGCACATTTATTAGCATATTGCTGATTATATGTACTGTATAAATAAATGTCTAAGGCTTTATCCTGTTATTGATATACAGTCCTTAGCGCTTTTGATTTTGTTTTTTATAGTTTTTTTTATATTTTTAATAAATTGTGATAATATGTACCAGATTCAACCTTTATAAGTATATATTCGTTATTTTTAGAGCGGACTAGATATTTCCCCTAACCTTATAGCTAGTTATTTACCATTGCATATAGATATTCAAGATATTTTTATGTTAGAATTAAATCAATGGTTACTTTATTGAGAGGCCCCTTGCCAAGGTAGAAAACACTTAGCATTGGTGAACAGCTAGCAAAGATAAATATCCCACTTTGGTGAAATTGGCAAAACCCTACTTATACACCTCAACAGCCTTTTCTCTGCTGCAGGAAATATAGCTGCAAACAGAGAACCAGCCTTAGCCAGAAGCATGTGGACATGTTGAGATTTTTGCATTTCAATGCAAAGTTTCTGAAAGAGTGAATAACAGAATGTTATTAGCAGTGATAGTCTAACTCTTTCTAGTTCTACCTCTTTTGAAACAGTTTGTGGTTTTGTTTTGTTTAATTATAAAACTGTGCTCTGCTGCTTAAAAATTGAAAAAACAGTTGTGTTAATGTGAAGTTTTACTCTGTAGTTTATATTTGTAACACTCATTATGTGGATTTTATTTAAAACATAGAAAACTATTATTGATTCCCTCTTTTTATCCGATTAGTCGATTAATCGAAAAAAATAATCGGCCGATTAATCGATTATGAAAATAATCGTTAGTTGCAGCCCTAAAATAACCTAAGAATGAGGATAAGTAATGCATTTTTCAACCTAAATAGAGTACAGCTGTTTTATCAGACATAAAATAAGTCTTACAATGAGAAACTGTATTGGATTACTTTAGAGTGAAATGCTGATACACTCTTTAGACTGTCTGAGCATCATGGGAAATGTAGTTCCAAAACATCTGGGGGCCCAAGGTTGCTGACCCCTGGATTAAAGGGACATTAAAGTCAAAATTAAATTATACTGATTTGGATACAGCATGCAGTTTTAAGATACTTTCAAATTACTTCCATGATCAAATTGCCCACAGTTTTTTTTTTATATGCACACTTTCTGAGGCACCAGGTACTACTGAGCATGTGCAAAAGTTCAGTGTTTAGGTATATGAGTCTGTGATTGGCTGACGACTGTCTCGTGATACAAGACGCCGGCAAATTGAAGTACATTTTTTAAGTTGTCAGAAAAGAAAATCTACTGCTTATTTAAACTTCAGACTAAATGCTATTCCATTGTCTTTATTTTACTGCTTACTTAAACTTCAGACTAAATGCTATTATTTATTATGCACTTGTTGGTTAAGCATATATATGCCACATATGTAGTAATTGTTGCACAATAATTATAGTCCCCTGTATCTCTTTAAAATAACAGATCCTTTGCAAGTATATTAGCTTCAAGTCACTAGTCAGTATACAATGCATGTGCAGCTACCTGTAGCAATACTTGTAATGAAAACAGTGATCTTTTACAAGCGTTTCTTGTTTTACACCACTTGTCTTCTGGAGACAGAGCGATCTCACTCACCCTCCTCCTCCAGGAAATTGGCTCCGGTGTTATGCTGGGCTCTTAATCCTCTGGTCTTTCAGGTGCTGGCTTAGATTTTTCTTTTTGATGTAAAGACTTCTGATTGTAAAGTGCATAGTGCAATGTGGAGTTCAAATAGAAGAAAACAAAGGACAAAACACCCGCTCTTAGCGTGTATCATGCGCGGGTATTGCTAGGTACCTAGTCTGCAGTTTTGAAAAAAGGTTTGCAGAAAAACAGCTTGTATGCGTTTCACCCGTTGCTTGGGCTTTCTCAAGATAACTGTTCCTGAAGACTGAATTTTTTTCCATATAAGTTCGTTTTATTATGTCCATCTAAAGGGAGGTGGATTAGGAGTGGCAATAATTGTAATATCGTTCTTAGCACTAACTTTTCTCTTTGCCTCTGTAATCTTTTCTTTGAATGCATCATTCTGTCTAGCATTTATTTAGTGTTTAATGTCCCTTTAAATTACCAGTTATTTCCTTGAAAGAAAATAAGTAATCTGACATGCTCCATTTCTTAAGAAAGCTGTAATAACTTTAAATATTAAATAGGCTTGTGCATAAATACATTATTCTGAATAGGACAGCGGCATTCGACTATTTTCGATGCAGGATGTATCTGGATTTATACAGATATCTCTGTGTTATACTTTATCACTAATATAACAGACACTGAAATAGCTGAATGCTGCTGCCCACAGCCATATTCTGTATTCATTATTATTATTATCTGTTATTTGTAGAGCGCCAACAGATTCCGCAGCGCATTTGTAAAACACATGCTAAATTACATATTTATGCATATGCCTAATATTAAACATAAATACAAAATGACCTGTCCTTTAAACTGGATCCCAAGGACTTAATATAAAATGTGCTGTAGGACACAGCAAAGTCATCTTCACATTCTTACATTAAGTTACATAAGTACTAGAACAGTCTACCGTATCACTGAGTGGGATTTTCTATCTCCAGTGTCAGATGATAATGAACTGCCAAGTGGAACATTAAAAGCATCTGAAAAATCGACAATGGAGCAGTTGGTGGAAAGGGCGTGCTTCAGAGATTATCAGCGTCTGGCCCTAGGAACCATTAGCAACTCCTCTTCACGATTAAAAACAGAGCACTTTAGGGTCACAGCGATGAACAGAATGTACTCTCTTTGCAGAAGGTAAATAAACATTTTGCATTGGTGGGTTCTGTGCTGTGGGACATAAGAGAACTAACAACATGAACATATTACTTCGCTCTTATTTGTAATTTAATCCCCTTGGTGCTCCCCAGAAAAGTATATGACAAACTACTTTATTCTAAATATAATGTCCATGTTTTTCTGTGTCCTGCTAATCTAAACGTCTCTGTTATGGCAGAGCCATTGTGTTGAAAGAATTTTGGATAAGTTGGGTGATTAAATATGGTGGTGGGTGGGTTTCCTGTCAAGTGTGGAGGCTAAAATGTTAAGTGTAAAAATATTTTCTTTAGAGGCCAAATAATTTATTGCTTCTATATCTAACAATCTACAATAAAGAGATGATAGTCTTGCTTTATTTATTTGTTTAAAGCTTTGTATCCTGGTAGAAATGAATCAGACATAACATTAAGACAAAGCGATTTCTCCCAGTAATTCATCTTTTTTTTTTTAACTTGAAGTTATCCAGGCCTTCTAGTTATACCTCAGTCTGTCCAGGACAGTAGCCTACATAAAGTCGCCCGCTGTTATCGCCATAACAGACTTCCTGCAGTGTCCTGGAAAAATTCTAAAACCAATGCAGTGTTACTTCGTTCTGGAGGTTTTCATGGAAAGACAGTTGTTGGTCTCTTCAAATCACAAAATACACATACAGCTGGTGAGAATGAACTTTTATATTACTTCCTTTTTTTTATCTTTATTAAATACGTCAAGCAAAGGCATCCACTTCTGCTAGATAGATATCAAATCATTTCAGGTGAAAAGTAACTTTTTATTCAGTTGTGGAAGATGCTTCTGAATAAGGAAATATTTTGTTAAGTTGATGTCACTTATTAGACATTTCTGCCCCTTATTTGCTATAGAATCTGATTATTTTTTATATGTTTACTGAGAAAATTTAACTCTTTCCTACATCAGCAAAGATTATTCCTAAAGTAGAGAAAAAGATGAACAAATGCAAAATAAATAAGCAATAAAAATACAGGTCCCCAATTCCAAAATTTCAAAATCTGAACTTATTCTGAAATCCAAACTTTAATTCATTTTTTTATTTTTTTAATAAAATGATAAAAAAATGACTATTGTTCCCCTCCTGTAAGTCACAATCGTCTCTACCTGTGTCTTTGGTTTGGTTTTTGTGCCTTTAAAAGGCGATAATAGTCTATATTTATTTAAAACAACACATATTCCCTTTCTGATTACAGTACTATAGTATATTTCTGAGGGTGCTATGTATACAAAAGTATAAAAAATGATCTAAAAGTACCTTTAGGTTACATGTATAAGGTGTATTAGGACATCTAAATATTGCATCAATGACATGAGAAAGTGTTGTTTACACTTGGTCCCATCCCGTCACCAAACTGTCCCATTTAACAGACACAAATATTCCAAAATCCAAACCTTTTCCAGTCCCAAACAGTTTGGCTAAAGGGGTTTCTACCTGTATATACTTTTGCTTAGTGAACCAGCTAATCAAATTATAATAATAATACAATCTTCTGACTATTACTTTATAGTTTGCTTTTAGGATTCACGACTTGATTGGTTTTATGTTATAAGTAAATCCTTGTTAAAGGGACATAAATCTCTAAATACATTTTATAGCATAGTATTGGGGTCATTCCCCACCCCCCTCTAGTCATGTATCTTTCACTACATTCCACTGCTGACGTGTTTGCGCATGTGCAGTAACTCTCCTTCAGATACCTGCAGTGTAACTAAAGTAAAAAAAAAATGACGGCACCTGTGATTAGACACAGGTGCATGAAATGTATTTATTGTTTGGTGTCCCTTTAAATAGCTAAAATGGATAAAAGGAGGTAAACTATAAATACATGTTTTATGTATAAATTTAAAGGGGCATAGTACTAAAATGTTCTTTGTTTTATCTGAAAGTATTAAAATATAAAGTGTCAATGCTTTTCCAAAGCATGTTTGTGTTTCTGTGGGATTTGCTAGTAAGCAACAGATACCTAGATATAAGTTGTTGTACACAGACATGCACCGGTTAGTTTCACTTTCAAATTAAAATAGTTTCTTCTTAAAGGGACATTGTGTTCTAAAATGGTCTCCCTTTTAATGTGTTCCTAATGGTTTTATTTATCTGCAGGAATGTAATTTTAATTGTTTGCAAACAGCTCCTTTACCTTTTTTGTTATTTAAAACAGCTGCTTTTGCCTGTAGAAACTGCCAACTATACTTAAAATATGAATAACAAATGTATTAACTTTAGAAAACAGGAGACAATAGCACTAATTAATCTCCCAGTAGTAGGGCAGGATAGAGAGATTTTTGTATCTGAAATATCTGGTTGTGCTCATCAAATCCCCAGCCATAATTAGCATTTCAATACCAAACTATAAGATTGCGCATTTATGCATAGTTAAAATTAGCAGGTCTGCTTTACGTGCAGACTTAGCCCATTGTTGTGAGCTTGTCCTTGAGAACAACAGGTGATGGCTTTAATGAGCAAAACCAGATATCTCAAATACAAAAATAATAATGAAAAAACATTTTTGCATACATTTAACACTTTGCAATAGGTATGACAAGTCATTTGGAAGACTTTGGGCGCAATCCGATAAAGATCGTAGTTTGCGGCGCAAGCGAGGGAACCCCCGCCGCCCGTAGTTTCAGCTCACAACTCGAGCTATCCTATATACGGCGCCGTCAGATGCTAAAGTGCCGTAAGTCGGATAAACCAGCGATGTCCAGAAATCTGCGTGAGTACAAATTTCTGGAGTCGCCAGTGACTTACGGCACTTTAGAAACTGCCGGCGCCTACAAAACCTGACTAAATTATTAAATCTCCCATACTGTCTAACACACCTCCCAAACATAGCCCAACACGTCTAACCCTCTATCCGCTATCCCCCCTCACTATCCTAACAATAAAAAATGTATTAACCCCTAAACCGCCGCTCCCGGACTCGCCGCCACCTAATAAAGTTATTAACCCCTAAACCGCCGCTCCCGGACCCCGCCGACACCTACATTATCTATATTACCCCCTAATGTGAGCTCCTACCCCGCCGCCACCTACATTAACTACCCCCTAATGTGAGCCCCCTACCCCGCCGCCAGCTATATTAAAATTATTAACCCCTAATCTAATCCCCCTACCCCGCCGCCAGCTATATTAAAATTATTAACCCCTAATTTAATCCCCCTACCCCGCCGCCAGCTATATTAAATTAATTAACCCCTAATCTAATCCCCCTATACCGCCGCCAGCTATATTAAATACATTAACCCCTAATCTAATCCCCCTATACCTCCTCCAGCTATATTAAATACATTAACCCCTAATCTAATCCCCCTATACTGCCGCCAGCTATATTAAATACATTAACCCCTAATCTAATCCCCCTATACCGCCGCCAGCTATATTAAATACATTAACCCCTAATCTAATCCCCTGACACCGCCGCCAGCTATATTAACTATATTAACCCTAATTATATTAGGGTTAATATAGTTATTATATATATTAACTATATTAACCCTAATTATATTAGGGTTAATATTGTTATTATATTATATATATTAAGTATAATAATCCTATCTAACTCTAACATCCCTAACTAAATTCTTATTAAAATAAATCTAATTAATATTAATATTATTAATTAAAATATTCCTATTTAAATCTAAATACTTACCTATAAAATAAACCCTAAGATAGCTACAATGTAATTAATAATTACATTGTAGCTATTTTAGGGTTTATATTTATTTTACAGGTAACTTGGTAATTATTTTAACTAGGTACAATAGCTATTAAATAGTTAATAACTATTTAATAGCTACCTAGTTAAAATAATTACCAATTTACCTGTAAAATAAATCCTAACCTAAGTTACAAATACACCTACACTATCAATAAATTAAATAAACTACAAATATCTAAACTAAAATACAATTAAATAAACTAAACTAAATTACAAAAAAACAAACACTAAATTACAAAAAATAAAAAAAAGATTACAAGATTTTTAAGCTAATTACACCTATTCTAAGCCCCCTAATAAAATAATAAAGCCCCCCAAAATAAAAAAAATTCCCTACTCTATTCTAAATTAAAAAAGTTAAAAGCTCTATTACCTTCCCAGCCCTTAAAAGGGCCTTTTGCGGGGCATGGCCCAAAGAAATCAGCTCTTTTGCCTGTAAAAAAAAACACAATACCACCCCCCAACATTACAACCCACCACCCACATACCCCTACTCTAACCCAAACCCCCCTTAAATAAACCTAACACTACCCCCCTGAAGAGCTCCCTACCTTGTCTTCACCTGCTGGGCAGAACTCCTCATCCGATCTGGGCGATGTTTTCAATCAAGCGGCAGAGAAGAAGTCTTCCATCCGGCGATGTCTTCATCCAAGCGGCAAAGAAGAAGTCTTCCATCCGACGATGTCTTCAATCAAGCGGCAGAGAAGAGGTCCTCCATCGGGGCAAAGTTTTCTTCCAAGCGGCATCTTCAATCTTCTTTCTTCGCTCCTCCGTCGCGGAACATCCATCCGGCACAACGACTTCCCGACGAATGAGGTTCCTTTAAATGACGTCATCCAAGATGGCGTCCATCGAATTCCTATTGGCTGATAGGATTCTATCAGCCAATCGTAATTAAGGTAGAAAAATCTGATTGGCTGATTGAATCAGCCAATCAGATTCAAGTTCAATCCGATTGGCTGATTGGTTCAGCCAATCGGATTGAACTTGAATCTGATTGGCTGATTGAATCAGCCAATCAGATTTTTCTACCTTAATTCCGATTGGCTGATAGAATCCTATCAGCCAATCGGAATTCGACGGATGCCATCTTGGATGACGTCATTTAAAGGTACCTCATTCGTCGGGAAGTAGTCGTGCCGGATGGATGTTCCGCGTCGGAGGAGCGAAGAAAGAAGATTGAAGATGCCGCTTGGAAGAAACCTTTGCCCTGATGGAGGACCTCTTCTCTGCCGCTTGATTGAAGACATCGCCGGATGGAAGACTTCTTCTTTGCCGCTTGGATGAAGACATCGCCGGATGGAAGACTTCTGCCGCTTGATTGAAGACATCTCCCGGATCGGATGAAGAGTTCTGCCCGGCTGGGTGAAGACAAGGTAGGGAGATCTTCAGGGGGGTAGTGTTAGGTTTATTTAAGGGGGGTTTGGGTTAGTGTAGGGGTATGTGGGTGGTGGGTTGTAATGTTGGGGGGTGGTATTGTGTTTTTTTTTACAGGCAAAAGAGCCGATTTCTTTGGGGCATGCCCCGCAAAAGGCCCTTTTAAGGGCTGGTAAGGTAATAGAGCTGTTAATTTTTTTAATTTAGAATAGGGTAGGGAATTTTTTTTATTTTGGGGGGCTTTATTATTTTATTAGGGGGCTTAGAATAGGTGTAATTAGCTTAAAAATCTTGTAATCTTTTTTTTATTTTTTGTAATTTAGTTTAGTTTATTTAATTGTATTTTAGTTTAGATATTTGTAGTTTATTTAATTTATTGATAGTGTAGGTGTATTTGTAACTTAGGTTAGGATTTATTTTACAGGTAAATTGGTAATTATTTTAACTAGGTAGCTATTAAATAGTTATTAACTATTTAATAGCTATTGTACCTAGTTAAAATAAATACCAAGTTACCTGTAAAATAAATATAAACCCTAAAATAGCTACAATGTAATTATTAATTACATTGTAGCTATCTTAGGGTTTATTTTATAGGTACGTATTTAGATTTAAATAGGAATATTTTAAT
The DNA here is from genome assembly GCF_027579735.1 of Bombina bombina. Taxonomy (NCBI): domain Eukaryota; kingdom Metazoa; phylum Chordata; class Amphibia; order Anura; family Bombinatoridae; genus Bombina; species Bombina bombina. The sequence goes on from NC_069505.1 coordinate 209,805,717, forward strand.
TAATAATATTAATTAGATTTATTTTAATAAGAATTTAGTTAGGGATGTTAGAGTTAGATAGGATTATTATACTTAATATATATAATATAATAACAATATTAACTATATTAACCCTAATATTATTAGGGTTAATATAGTTAATATATATAATATAATAACTATATTAACTATATTAACCCTAATATAATTAGGGTTAATATAGTTAATATAGCTGGCGGCGGTGTAGGGGGATTAGATTAGGGGTTAATGTATTTAATATAGCTGGCGGCGGTATAGGGGGATTAAATTAGGGGTTAATGTAATTAATATAGCTGGCGGCGGTATAGGGGGATTAAATTAGGGGTTAATGTAATTAATATAGCTGGCGGCGGGGTAGGGGGATTAAATTAGGGGTTAATGTAATTAATATAGCTGGCGGCGGTATAGGGGGATTAAATTAGGGGTTAATGTAATTAATATAGCTGGCGGCGGTGTAGGGGGATTAAACTAGGGGTTAATAATTTTAATATAGCTGGCGGCGGGGTAGGAGCTCACATTAGGGGGTAGGTAATATAGATGGCTGCGGTGTAAGGGGCTCACATTAGGGGGTAGGTAATGTAGATGGCGGCGGTGTAAGGGGCTCTCATTAGGGGGTAGGTAATGTAGATGGCGACGGTGTAAGGGGCTCACATTAGGGGGTATGTAATGTAGCTGGCGACGGTGTAGGGGGATCACATTAAGGGGTTATACTTTTAATGTAGGTGGCGGTGGGGTCCGGGAGCTGCGGTTTAGGGGTTAAATACTTTATTAGGGATTGCGGCGGGGGATCGCGGTTGACAGGTAGATAGACATTGCACATGCGTTAGGTATTAGGTTTTATTTAGCAGATCGCGGTTGACAGGTAGATAGACATTGCGCATGCGTTAGGTGTTAGGTTTTATTTGGCAGGTAGTTTAGGGAGTTACGGGGCTCCAATACACAGCATAAGGCTTACTACAGCTGCATTTTGTGGCGAGGTGAAAATGGAGTAAGATTTCTCCATTTTCGCCATATAAGTCCTTACGCTGTATATTGGATACCAAAGTGCGCGGGTTTGGTATACCTGCCTATGGGCCAAAAAACTACGGCCGAAGGCAGAAATATACGAGCATAACTTCTAGGTTACGCCGTATATAGGATACCAAACCCGCGCAAATTTTGGCGTCGCCGGCTTCTGCGGGCGACGCTGTATATTGGATCGGGCCCTTTAAGGGGAGACCTATTTTAGTCGTATGGCCCTTTACATTCTTTATTAGTATATTGATGAGCTACTCTACAAGCATGAACACAAACGTCCCAGGACATCTTATTTATTTGAGCTTAGACTTTGCTGCAGCTGGAGATAGTAAAGAGATTTATTCCACAATATGAGCCGCCTATACTGCAAAACAATATTCTTGCCGTTTATTGTAAAGATTCTGATGGTGATTTACATTTTGTTTCCCTAGCTCCGGCATCCTCATTAGAGTCATCAAGTAGTATTGAGCAGGAGAAATATCTGCAAGCCTTACTGAACGCTATCTCTGTACACTACAAAATGAACGGCGGTAGTACTCTCACCATCCGACCAACCCTTGCGTTGTCACCAGGTAAAACCATGGTATTCATTTCCATGTGTTTATATATTTATAGGGCAGCCCTTTATCTCATTACATTTGTAGGAAATTATTGTATAAATATATATTAATTTCCTTATATGTAACCTTTAGTGTCTATGTATAGTGCAGCCCTTTATCTCATTACACTTGTAGGAAATTATTGTATAGATATGTATTCATTTTCATTATACCATAATGTCTTTTTTAGAAAAATTACATATCATTTAAAATAAGTGTAAATATTGCAATCTGCACTATGAAGAAACAATCATCGATCTTACTATCTCCAAGATGTTTGATACTACCATGTTAAAGAGACATTAAACACTAATGTAAAGATTACAAGTCGTGTAGCAAATTTAGTTGCGAAAAAAAACGTACGTGTAATGGCTTTTTCGCATATGGGGTTGTGCAGCTTTTACAAGTTGCAAAATTGAGTATAACCCATAGTAGTCCAAGGAGAAGACAAATAGAATGAAAAAAAACACACAAAAACCCTAATATGTTGCGCAAAGCCCATGACGTATTTCCGGCGAAAAGTATACATGAAAATGTGAATATTTCATATTGCAACAATGTTTTGTTTAACAGAATATGTTATATTTACTTGTAAATAAATATTTCTCTATATATGTGATGATTTTTGGACTGATATATCTATTTATAGCGAGATAAGTATATGACTATATGTCTAGATATCTAGAGATCTAAATCTGAATATCTCATTGAAAATAGAGATTGTAATGTGAAATATTTTCCTTATCTCCATAGTTAAACATAACTGTATACATATGAATGCATGTTTTTCTATGTATGTGTATTTATATCAAATCCCCTAGTCCGCTTTTGTTTTTTTCCTAACACCCGAGGTCTCCTATCTTTGAGCGCTTATAACTTTTGTGTGCAATGTTTTTTTTAAATAATTTTTATTAGACAGTGTTAATATGAGTGTGAGTGTACTTTGTAATATATTTTTTAAGTGCTTCGTGAAACTTTTATGTTGCGCAAAATTGTTAACTACAGCTATTTGAGCGCGGAAAGGATTTTTGTGTAAATGGTGAATGTGCAAGCAATCGCGATTTTTCAAAACTTGTAATAGCTGCGCCATGGAAATTAATTGCGAAAATACCACATCACGCATGGAATACTCATAACGTGCGACTTGTAATCTTGCCCTAAATAAATGCTAGATAGAGTAATGCAGTCAAACAAAAGATTAGTCTGAGAATAAAATGAAGATGTAATATTTAAAGTTTTATTAGTTGTTTAAATAGTGATAAAATAAGTGTAAAGTTTCAGTGTCTATAAAACAACGGGAGCTGCCATGTTGTAACTGAGGTTACCTTCTCTGCTGTAGCCAATTAAGAACAGTTATAAATAGGTCACTAGAGTCTGCAGCCAATGTGTTCTGCACTTCCATTTCTAACAGGAACTGAAAATCTCACAATTTCAGAATAGAATTATAGGAAAAGGGGGCAAAATAAATAATGAAAGAATATTGCAGAGGTTTTTTATATATACGATTTATCGTTTTATATTACCATTTCAAAGTGTTTAATGTCTCTTTAATGGCCCTCATTCTTAAAGGGATAGTGTAATACAAAATGTCATAGTTCAATTTGCTGTGTGTATGTATCCGTTGTATTAGAATATGTAATTTTTCTATTACTGAGTCTTACTATGTGTTTAACGTCTACAGATATAAAGCCCAGCTGTGGAGCCACATGCATTAGGCAGCCAGTCAGGAGTGGTAGTCAGTGTATCTGCTAATCAAACCCTTTTTTGGGGGTTAAACACATAGTAAACTTGAGTCAGTAACGAATTAGAGCATGCCATTTTTGCCTTACCGCGTCCCTTTAATTTGATGCTGTCACAACCGTCTGAGGTTTAGTATATTCCTTTTGGCAACTGTTTAAGATGCATCATTGCTTTTTCAGAATTAGGCTGCACAATTTTTTGAGGCCTAGAAACATTAGATGAATGGAAAACCCACCTACATGTATGACTTAAATATGATATATTGTTTCTGCCAAAAACATTATATTATAAACCTAAAAATATCCCCTCTTTTCCAATCAAATACATATTTCCTATATTTTATGCCTTTACATGATTGATGAATGTTTTGGGCTGAATAAAGAAGAAGCAACATTTCATATGTTTATTGCATTTTGCTGTATGAAATGGGAAGATGTGACACATTATTTGGAATCAATTTTATAAATTTTTTAATCTGTGAATGTAATTAGTAAAGGAAAAAATGATTAGACTACCAGTCTTATTCTGGAAAACCTGCACAATTAATATATTGTATTTGGATATAAAATTCTCTTCTGCATTTAATAGTATTGAAACACAAAGATGTGAGCAAACTTGCAAGAAGACTGTATCTTGCCAAATCAGGTAACAGACGTATATTTTATTTCAGTTATCATGTGGTGAAACCAGGTAGGGTTCATTCTAAGGTAACCCTACAATTTCAGACACAAGCATGTGACTGGAAAATTTCTGCCTTTTTTAATCAGTTGGTGGAATCAGCTTAGTTATTCTTTAAATGATCTTTTCATTGTAAAGTAACACCAGTAGAAAATCATGCATGCGTTGCTTTATTTAACATTAATACCAGCCATGTCTAATCTCCTAATCTTGTAAGTGCACATCTTTCATCTTTTAACAATGCAGGAAATGAACTGGGAAACAAATTTGTGTGTAATTTAATATCTACATCACAAAAAAAGTATTTTCACATGTGCATTTCATATTTTGTCTGTGTATCGTTCTACATTTCATGTCTGTTGTTTGTTTGTTCTTGTTTCTGTTGAACTGACTTCAGGCAGTGAAAGAAAGACTTCGAAAATGACCAGTGTGGTTAAACATGTTGTACCCGGTCACTTGGATGGCAGTCTGTCCAATAGCTTTGCTCGTGGAGGTTAGTAAGAATGAGATCAGATTTTATAGATCTTGAAGGAAAAGAAGATTTAATGGTCTCTCTCTACTCCTTTAGACAAATTGTAAATGAAAATGCTTCATATAATTTGTGCAATTTTGGAGCACAATAAGCTTATTTTCTTTGTAAGAAAAATTTGAATTTTAATATACAAATATATAGAGGTCAGGGTGGATTACAGATTTGTGTTTAATGTGACTATGTAATGCTTAAACTAACATTTTGGTGTAATTTCAAAATTAATATGCCAAGATGTATAATTAAGCCCTTAAGGATCTGGCATTTCAGACAAAAACTTCCCCAAAAGACCAGAGCATTTTTAGCATTTTTGCCATCACTACATTTAAACAGAAATAGAGCTTTTTTATATATTTATCTATCAAAACTATATATATATATATTTAGTAGACAACCCAAAGTATTGATCTAGGACCATTTTGGTATATTCCATACCACCATTTCACCACCAAATGCGATCAAATAAAAAAAATCATTCACTTTTTCACAATTTTAGGTTTCTCCCTGAAATTATTTACCAACAGCTTATGCAATTATGGCACAAATGGTTGTACATTCTTCTCTGGGATCCCCTTTATTTAGAAATAGCAGACATGTATGGCTTTGGCATTGCTTTTTGGTAATTAGAAGGCCGCTAAATGCCACTGCGCACCACACTTGTATTATGCCCAGCATAATTTTAGCTTTAGTGTAGAGATCAGCCTTCCACCTTACACATCCCACCCCCTGATCCATCTCTGACCCCTCTCAAACAGCTCTTTTCCCTCCCCCACCCCACATTTGTCACCCCCATCTTAAGTACTGGCAGAAAGTCTGCCAGTATTAAAATAAAAGGCTGCTTTTTTCTTTTTCTGCAGTGTAGGATCCCCTTTTACCCCCCAACCTCCCTGATCCCACTCCCCAAACAGCTCTCTCTCCCTCTATCTATTTGATGCTATCTTAGGTACTGGCAGCTGTCTGCCATTACCCAGTTTGCTGCAAATTAGGCAGATTTCTCCAACATAGGTGTGTCCGGTCCACGGCGTCATCCTTACTTGTGGGATATTCTCTTCCCCAACAGGAAATGGCAAAGAGCCCAGCAAAGCTGGTCACATGATCCCTCCTAGGCTCCGCCTACCCCAGTCATTCTCTTTGCCGTTGTACAGGCAACATCTCCACGGAGATGGCTTAGAGTTTTTTAGTGTTTAACTGTAGTTTTTCATTATTCAATCAAGAGTTTGTTATTTTCAAATAGTGCTGGTATGTACTATTTACTCAGAAACAGAAAAGAGATGAAGAGTTCTGTTTGTATGAGGAAAATGATTTTAGCAACCGTAACTAAAATCCATGGCTGTTCCACACAGGACTGTTGAGAGCAATTAACTTCAGTTGGGGGAACAGTGTGCAGTCTCTTGCTGCTTGAGGTATGACACATTCTAACAAGACGATGTAATGCTGGAAGCTGTCATTTTCCCTATGGGATCCGGTAAGCCATGTTTATTACGATCGTAAATAAGGGCTTCACAAGGGCTTATTTAGACTGTAGACTTTTTTGGGCTAAATCGATTCATTATTAAGTGGATGCACTAGTAGCACCTTGGACCTTCAAACTAGCTTATGTGTTCCCGCCGTTTCCTCTCATCCCCAGGCTGGTAGCCAGGATCAATCAGGAGAGGGCGTCGGTGATATTGATAGCTCCTGCGTGGCCACGCAGGACTTGGTATGCAGATCTGGTGAATATGTCATCGGCTCCACCTTGGAAGCTACCTTTGAGACGAGACCTTCTTGTTCAGGGTCCGTTCGAACATCCGAATCTGGTTTCACTCCAGCTGACTGCCTGGAGATTGAACGCTTGATTTTATCGAAGCGAGGTTTCTCAGATTCTGTTATCGATACTCTTGTTCAGGCCAGAAAGCCTGTAACTAGAAAGATTTACCACAAAATTTGGAAAAAATATATCTGTTGGTGTGAATCTAAAGGATTCCCTTGGGACAAGGTTAAGATTCCTAGGATTCTATCCTTCCTTCAAGAAGGATTGGAAAAAGGATTATCGGCAAGTTCCCTGAAGGGACAGATTTCTGCCTTGTCGGTGTTACTTCACAAAAAGCTGGCAGCTGTGCCAGATGTTCAAGCCTTTGTTCAGGCTCTGGTTAGAATTAAGCCTGTTTACAAACCCTTGACTCCTCCTTGGAGTCTCAATTTAGTTCTTTCAGTTCTTCAGGGGGTTCCGTTTGAACCCTTACATTCCGTTGATATTAAGTTATTATCTTGGAAAGTTTTGTTTTTAGTTGCAATTTCTTCTGCTAGAAGAGTTTCAGAATTATCTGCTCTGCAGTGTTCCCCTCCTTATCTGGTGTTCCATGCAGATAAGGTGGTTTTACGTACTAAACCTGGTTTTCTTCCAAAAGTTGTTTCTAACAAAAACATTAACCAGGAGATTATCGTACCTTCTCTGTGTCCGAAACCAGTTTCAAAGAAGGAACGTTTGTTGCACAATTTGGATGTTGTTCGCGCTCTAAAATTCTATTTAGATGCTACGAAGGATTTTAGACAAACATCTTCCTTGTTTGTTGTTTACTCAGGTAAAAGGAGAGGTCAAAAAGCTACTTCTACCTCTCTCTCTTTTTGGATTAAAAGCATCATCAGATTGGCTTACGAGACTGCCGGACGGCAGCCTCCCGAAAGAATCACAGCTCATTCCACTAGGGCTGTGGCTTCCACATGGGCCTTCAAGAACGAGGCTTCTGTTGATCAGATATGTAGGGCAGCGACTTGGTCTTCACTGCACACTTTTACCAAATTTTACAAGTTTGATACTTTTGCTTCTTCTGAGGCTATTTTTGGGAGAAAGGTTTTGCAAGCCGTGGTGCCTTCCATTTAGGTGACCTGATTTGCTCCCTCCCTTCATCCGTGTCCTAAAGCTTTGGTATTGGTTCCCACAAGTAAGGATGACGCCGTGGACCGGACACACCTATGTTGGAGAAAACAGAATTTATGTTTACCTGATAAATTTCTTTCTCCAACGGTGTGTCCGGTCCACGGCCCGCCCTGGTTTTTTTTTTTTAATCAGGTCTGATAATTTATTTTCTTTAACTACAGTCACCACGGTACCATATGGTTTCTCCTATGCAAATATTCCTCCTTAACGTCGGTCGAATGACTGGGGTAGGCGGAGCCTAGGAGGGATCATGTGACCAGCTTTGCTGGGCTCTTTGCCATTTCCTGTTGGGGAAGAGAATATCCCACAAGTAAGGATGACGCCGTGGACCGGACACACCGTTGGAGAAAGAAATTTATCAGGTAAACATAAATTCTGTTTTTTGTAAATAAAAATTAAAAAAATAACCTTTTTTTCTGCAGGGTAGTTGCCCGTCCCTCATTACCCTACCCCCTCCCAGATCCCTTTCCCTCAATGGATCCCACATAGGATCCCCCTCATTGCCCCTCCTCCCTCCTTCCGCTTCACTTCCCGATTCTTATTTTTTTTTCTTCCCTGCTGCGTAGAGGTCCCGCCCCCTCCAGCGATGGGCCGCCCACCCGCCTCCCTTCTTAAGCTCCCACCCACCAACAATCGTCACCACCACTGTCCAATGCAGAGAGGGCCACTCTGTAAATGAATTTCTGCAGTGCCCCACTCATGGAACATGCAGAAATAGCATGATCTCACTATTTTAAATGAGATTGCTGCAGAGAGAAGCCCAGGACTGGCATAACATTAAGGGCATAACGACCAGCGTCGTATAGGGTACGAAGCTGGTCTTTAAGGGGTTAAAGCATATACATGAATGTTACATATGTAGTCTGTAAATTTATGTTTCTATGTGCACGTTATGCAGTTTTCTGCAGTCTGAACAGAAGTTTGGCTATGCATTATTTTTAATTGGCTGCCTTCTTGGTTAAAGGGACAGTTAAGTCAAAAATATTTTTTCATGATTCAGAAAAACAAATTTCCAATTTACTTCTGTTATCTAATTTGCTTCATTCTCTTGGTATTATTTGTTGAAAAGCATGTGTAGGTTTACTCAGGAAAAGCAATACACTGCTGAGAACTAGATACTGATTAGTGGCTATACATATATGCCTCTTGTTGTCTTACCCAGCTAATTCCCAGTAGTTCATTTCTGTTTCTTCAACAAAGGATACAATTAGAAGGAAGCAAATTTGATAATAGAATTCTGTTGGAAAGTTGTTTAAAACTAGATGCTGTATCTGAATCTTGGGGAAAAAAATTGGGTTCCTTGTCCCTTTAAATACCTCAAACACTACCTCCAGAGAGAAGCAAAAGAAAAACATAAAAACAACAAAACAAAACGTTTCTTTTCTCCCTCTCCTCTCTTCCATATAATCCAATAAAGACAGATTGGATGTCAAAGCACAGATCAGCCCAAGGCACACATTGCTTTTACATAAATATTTAATGGTGGGGGAACAAAATGAAATACCCCAACATAATAGTATTAGGGGCAACCAGACAGTGCAGTAGTAGAGAGTTTCTTGTTTACCCATGAGCACTGCAAGTCATTGCCGTCAGATGAGTGACTCAGATGGCAAATTATTTCTATTGGTCGGTTTAGAGGGTGTGTTCTGCCCCTTCACCCTCAGTTTGTCTTTAGAGGGCAAGTGGTGGAGACTAAACCATAGGATGAGTTTTACATAGTTATCTAATTATATACTAGAATGTTGTTTAAGCATGATCACATTAAGCCCTCAAGTTTGGTTTCACAAGTTTTTGTGTTATCTATGAATCTTTTTTAGATTTTCAGAAGTGTTATTTAACATAGGAATACATTTTACTGGCAACTAATTAAATACATTAAAGAAACATAATAATTTGTTGTTGCTAACATTACAGTTTTTTTAAATTGTTTTACATGTAACATTTTACATATCATATATCTAATTTGGTCTTTAATCCATCATTTCCATGCATTTTAATTTACAGATCACTGAGTTGAATCCACTTAAATTAACTGTGTGTACTGTGCAGATATATTAATCAAATATAAACAGTTTGTAAGGATTATTGGTAAAGTAATATATTCTCAAAACTTAAGGCTTTTCCATGAATTTGTGAGTTCAAGTGATCATATATAATCTCAAATGTATTATTGTAAAGCACTGAAAACTGTTGTTGAATTGATGAAAACACATCCACAATAATCAACCACAAGCGGATCTTAAAATGGGTGACTGAAAATGTATTAATGTATTATTTTTGTCCTATGATTGCAATAGTATATTCTGTGTTGGTAGGTATATAGCCTTTTGTCATGTGCAGTCTAATGTAAACTTTCCAGAAGTTTTTAGAAATATCATGCTTGCATAAACCCCTGCCATCCTTACCTCTGCTTCTAAATAGTGTGGTCTTGTGCTGGCACTTGAAAGGCTTGAAGGACAGTATATCCTTTAAAGAGCCAATGGAGAGGTGTCTGGAGAAAAAACTATTTTCAGGTTGTTGACTCTATATACAGTACAATAACCTCTACTGCATATGTGGCTCTCGCTTTAAACATTTCACTTGAAATACTCAGGGATGGAATAATACAACTTGTGCATGTCGATGAGATTCTGAATATAGTATGACCTTTGGCTGCTAAGATTACACCCTTTTGTGACTTTATGTATATACTTATCACTGTCCCTTTTAAAAGGAAAGTTTTATGTGGGCCTAATCTGGAATAGGTTAGGGGATCACATAACTTGTTTTCAAAATTGAATTCCTAGTGATTCTTGCTTTGGAACAATATAAATTCATGTTTGATATTGGATGCTTATTTTGCTGCCCTCAAACCATTTCAAGTTCCTCTGTTTTGCTGGGGAACCGTTCCATTTTCACATAAGGTCTCTTTTTTTTTTTTCTTTGACACTGGCCTCCGTTCAGAGGATCCCTTTGAGACCACTGGTCTCTGTTTTCAACTCCTAACCTCAACACGTAGGAAAATTACCTGAAACCTTTGCTAAAATGTACAATCGACCATTTAAAGGGCCATGATACCCAAATGTTGAAACACTTGAAAGTGATGCAGCATAGCTGTAAAAAGCTGACTAGGAAATATCACCTGAACATCTCTATGTAAAAAAGAAAGATATTTTACCTCAAAAGTACCCTCAGTAGCCACATCCCATTGTAAAGGACTTCTAAGCAACAAATCAGTATGTCTGTCCCGGGACAGGCAAGGGAGTGAGCCTTGTGCACACTCATGTTATTTCCCTATTCAGTTTAAGGAAGTCAAATCTCATGAGATCACAGTAAAAGAGTTCATTACCTCAGCACTGTTGATGCCGATTGGCTGCTGTTCATTTCTTCATTTTTTTATTTTTTACCTGCAGCTGGACAGTAATTGAAATATATCTTTTTACACAGGACTTGCTCTGGTGAGCTGGGGAAATTGTGAGGTAAAATATCTTCTTTCTCCAACATTGGTGTGTCCGGTCCACGGCGTCATCCATTACTTGTGGGAATATTCTCTTCCCCAACAGGAAATGGCAAAGAGCACAGCAAAAGCTGTCCATATAGCCCCTCCTCAGGCTCCGCCCCCCCGTCATTCTCTTTGCCGCTCTGAACAAGTAGCATCTCCACGGAGATGGTGAAGAGTATGTGGTGTTTAGTTGTAGTTTTTTATTCTGCTATCAAGAGTTTGTTATTTTAAAATAGTGCCGGTTTGTACTATTTACTCTAAAACAGAAAGGGATGAAGAGTTCTGTTTAAAAGAGGAGTATGATTTTAGCAGCAGTAACTAAAATCAATTGCTGTTCCCACGCAGGACTGTTGAGCCCAGAGAACTTCAGTTGGGGGGAACAGTTAGCAGACTTTTCTGCTCAAGGTATGACTAGTCCATTTTCTAACAAGACTGTGTAATGCTAGAAGACTGTCATTTTCCCTCTTGGGGATCGGTAAGCCATTTTCTTAGACTCTTAACAGAATGGGCTATACACTGGTTGACACTCTTGTGGGCTAAATCGATTGCTTTATTTAATTTTTTTATGAAATCTGAGGTGATTTAGAAAACTTTTATTGTGGGGGAACGTTTTTTAGGCGCCAGGCAGTTGTTTAGACACCTTTCCAGTCAGGAAGGGCCTTTCACTATAGTAGGCAGAGCCTCATTTTTGCGCCATAATTGCGCAGTTTCTTTTGGATGCAGTGCATGCAGCTGCATGTGAGAGGGTCTGGTGATCATTGAAAATGTTCCTGGAAGGCTTAATTTGGTATCGTATAACTCCTAAGGACAGGTGAAGTCGCAGCAAACGCTGTGGCTGGGACTGTAGTGGGGTTAAAAATTGTTATTTGATTAAACGGCTCAATACTTTTAAAGCATTAAAACACTGTGGTGAAAATTTGGTAAAGATTGGATATTTCCTTCATAGTTTTTCACACATTCAGAAATAAAGTGTGCTCTGTTTAACATTTAAAGAGACAGTAACGGTTTTGTTTTAAAACGTTTTTTTTGCATTATTAGCCTGTTTAAGCCTGTCTAACATGTCTGTACCTTCAGATAGAACATGTTCTGTATGTATGGAGGCCAAGGTGGTCCCCCCTTCAAATGTATGTGATAATTGTGCCATAGCGTCCAGACAAAGTAAGGACAGTACTGTCACATTTAATAAAGGTTGCCCGCGCATTACTTAAGGAGGTGCTATCTACTCTGGATGATTGTGACTCTTTGGTCATTCCAGAAAAATTGTGCAAGATGGACAAATTCTTAGAGGTCCCGGTGCACCCTGATGCCTTTCCGATCCCTAAAAGGGTGGCGGACATAGTGAATAAGGAGTGGGAGAAACCAGGCATACCCTTTGTCCCACCTCCTATATTTAAGAAATTGTTCCCCATGGTCGACCCAAGGAAGGACACATGGCAAACAGTCCCTAAGGTTGAGGGGGCAGTTTCTACCCTAGCCAAACGCACGACTATTCCCATTGAGGACAATTGTGCTTTCAAAGATCCTATGGATAAAAAATTGGAGGGTTTGCTTAAAAAGATTTTTGTTCAGCAAGGTTACCTCCTCCAACCAATTTCGTGCATTATTCCTGTCACTACGGCGGCGTGTTTCTGGTTCGATGAACTAGAAAAGTCGCTTAATATGGAGACTCCATATGAGGAAGTCATGGACAGAATTCACGCACTTAAGTTAGCTAATTCCTTTATTTTAGATGCCGCTTTGCAATTAGCGAGATTAGCGGCGAAAAATTCAGGGTTTGCAATTGTGGCGCGCAGAGCGCTCTGGCTAAAGTCTTGGTCGGCCGATGTATCTTCCAAGACAAAATTGCTTAATATCCCTTTCAAGGATAAGACCCTTTTTGGGCCAAAATTGAAAGAAATTATTTCAGACATCACTGGGGGAAGGGCCATGCCCTCCCACAGGATAGGCCTTTCAAGGCTAAGAATAAGTCCAATTTTCGTTCCTTTCGCAATTTCAGGAACGGACCGGCTTCTAACTCTGCAGCCTCTAGACAAGAGGGTAACACTTCCCAGGCTAAATTAGCTTGGAAACCAATGCAAGGCTGGAACAAGGGTAAACAGGCCAAGAAGCCTGCTGCTGCTACCAAGACAGCATGAAGGGGTAGCCCCCGATCCGTGACCGGATCTAGTAGGGGGCAGACTCTCTCTCTTTGCTCAGGCTTGGGCAAGAGATGTTCCGGATCCCTGGGCACTAGAAATAGTCTCTCAGGGTTATCTTCTAGAATTCAAGGAACTACCCCCAAGGGGAAGGTTCCACATGTCTCACTTATCTTCAGACCAAATAAAGAGACAGGCATTCTTACATTGTGTAGAAGACCTGTTAAAGATGGGAGTGATACACTAAGTTCCAACTGTGGAACAAGGTCAGGGGTTTTACTCAAACCTGTTTGTAGTTCCCAAAAAAGAGGGAACTTTCAGACCAATTCTGGATTTAAAAATTCTAAACAAATTTCTCAGAGTTCAATCGTTCAAAATGGAAACCATTCGAACAATTTTACCTACAATCCAGGAGGGTCAATATATGACTACCGTGGATTTAAAGGATGCGTACCTACATATTCCTATCCACAAAGATCATCATCAGTTCCTAAGGTTCGCCTTTCTGGACAAACATTATCAGTTTGTGGCTCTTCCATTTGGGTTAGCCACTGCTCCCAGAATTTTCACAAAGGTGCTAGGGTCCCTTCTGGCAGTTCTAAGACCAAGGGGCATTGCAGTGGCACCTTATCTAGACGACATTCTAATTCAAGCATCGTCTCTTTCCAAGGCAAAGGCTCATACAGACATTGTTCTAGCCTTTCTCAGATCTCACGGGTGGAAGGTGAACGTAGAAAAGAGTTCCCTGTCCCCGTCAACAAGAGTTCCCTTTTTGGGAACAATAATAGATTCTTTAGAAATGAAGATCTTCCTGACAGAAGTCAGAAAGTCAAAGCTTCTAAACGCTTGTCAAGTTCTTCACTCTATTCTGCAGCCTTCCATAGCTCAGTACATGGAAGTAGTAGGATTGATGGTTGCAGCAATGGACATAGTTCCTTTTGCTCGAATTTATCTAAGACCATTACAACTGTGCATGCTCAATCAGTGGAATGGGGACTATGCAGACTTGTCTCCACAGATTCAAGTAGACCAGATGACCAGAGACTCACTCCGTTGGTGGTTGACCCAGGATCACCTGTCTCAGGGAATGAGTTTCCGCAGACCAGAGTGGGTCATTGTCACGACCGACGCCAGTCTATTAGGCTGGGGCGCGGTCTGGGATTCCCTGAAAGCTCAGGGTCTATGGTCTCGGGAAGAGTCTCTTCTCCCGATAAACATCCTGGAACTGAGAGCGATATTCAATGCTCTCCGGGCTTGGCCTCAATTAGCGAAGGCCGGATTCATAAGATTCCAGTCAGACAACATGACGACTGTAGCTTACATCAACCATCAGGGTGGAACAAAGAGTTCCTTGGCGATGAGAGACGTATCCAAGATCATCAAATGGGCGGAGGATCACTCCTGCCATCTATCTGCAATTCACATCCCAGGAGTAGACAACTGGGAGGTGGATTATCTGAGTCGTCAGACTTTCCATCCGGGGGAGTGGGAACTCCACCCGGAGGTTTTTGCCCAGTTGACTCAATTATGGGGCATTCCAGACATGGATCTGATGGCGTCTCGTCAGAACTTCAAGGTTCCTTGGTACGGGTCCAGATCCTGGGATCCCAAGGCGACTCTAGTGGATGCATTAGTGGCGCCTTGGTCGTTCAACCTAGCTTATGCGTTTCCACCGTTCCCTCTCCTTCCCAGGCTCGTAGCCAGGATCAAATAGGAGAAGGCCTCGGTGATTCTGATAGCTCCTGCGTGGCCGCGCAGGACTTGGTATGCAGACCTGGTGAATATGTCATCGGCTCCACCATGGAAGCTACCTTTGAGACAGGATCTTCTAGTACAAGGTCCATTCGAACATCCAAATCTAGTCTCTCTGGAGCTGACTGCTTGGAAATTGAATGCTTGATTTTATCCAAGCGTGGGTTTTCAAATTCAGTGATAGATACTCTGGTTCAAGCCAGAAAACCTGTGACTAGAAAGATTTACCATAAAATATGGAAAAAATATATCTGTTGGTGTGAATCCAAGGGATTCTCCTGGAGTAAGATTAAAATTCCTAAGATTCTCTCCTTTCTCCAAGAAGGTTTGGATAAAGGGTTGTCAGCGAGTTCTCTAAAAGGACAGATTTCTGCTTTATCTGTCTTGTTACACAAACGACTGGCAGCTGTGCCAGATGTACAAGATTTTGTACAGGCTTTGGTCAGAATCAAGCCTGTTTACAGACCCATGACTCCTCCTTGGAGTCTAAATTTAGTTCTTTCAGTTCTTCAGGGGTTCCGTTTGAACCTTTACATTCCATAGATATCAAGTTACTATCTTGGAAAGTTCTGTTTTTGGTTGCTATTTCTTCTGCTAGAAGAGTTTCTGAATTATCTGCTTTGCAGTGTGATCCACCGTATCTGGTGTTCCATTCAGATAAGGTCGTTTTGCGTATTAAGCCTGGTTTTCTTCCGAAAGTTGTTTCCAACAAGAATATTAACCAGGAAATAGTTGTTCCTTCTCTGTGTCCGAATCCAGTTTCAAAGAAGGAACGTTTGTTACACAATTTAGATGTAGTTCGTGCTTTAAAGTTCTATTTAGAAGCAACAAAGGATTTTAGACAAACCTCATCTTTGTTTGTCGTTTACTCTGGTAAGAGGAGAGGACAAAAAGCTACTGCTACCTCTCTTTCTTTCTGGCTGAAAAGCATTATCCGATTGGCTTATGAGACTGCCGGACGGCAGCCTCCTGAACGAATCACAGCTCACTCTACTAGGGCTGTGGCTTCCACATGGGCCTTCAAGAACGAGGCTTCTGTTGATCAGATATGTAAGGCAGCGACTTGGTCTTCTCTGCACACTTTTGCCAAATTCTACAAATTTGATACTTATGCTTCTTCGGAGGCTATTTTTGGGAGAAAGGTTTTGCAAGCCGTGGTGCCTTCCATTTAGGTAACCTGATTGCTCCCTTCATCCGTGTCCTAAAGCTTTGGTATTGGTTCCCACAAGTAATGGATGACGCCGTGGACCGGACCAATGTTGGAGAAAACAGAATTTATGCTTACCTGATAAATTACTTTCTCCAACGGTGTGTCCGGTCCACGGCCCGCCCTGGTTTTTTAATCAGGTTTGAAAAATTTCTTTCTCTATACACTACAGTCACCACGGCACCCTATAGTTTCTCCTTTTTTTCTCCTAACCGTCGGTCGAATGACTGGGGGGCGGAGCCTAAGGAGGGGCTATATCGACAGCTTTTGCTGTGCTCTTTGCCATTTCCTGTTGGGGAAGAGAATATTCCCACAAGTAATGGATGACGCCGTGGACCGGACACACCGTTGGAGAAAGAATTTTATCAGGTAAGCATAAATTCTGTTTTTTTTTACATAGGGGTGCTCAGGTGATATTTTGCTGTCAGCTTTTTACAGTAATACTGCATCAGTTTCAAGTGATTTAGCATATGAATATTATGTCCCTTTAAGTCAAAATTAAACTTTCATGAATCAGTTTGGGCACACAATTTCCAATTCACATGTGTTATCTAAAAATACACAATCTTTTTATATGCACAGTTTCTGAGGCTCCAGCTCCTACTGAGCATGTGCAAGATTAATGGAATATACGTATATACATTTTGCGATTGGCTGATGGCTGTCACATGATGCAGGGGGAACGATAATAAAACTAAAATTTGTCAGAAAGAAATCTACTACTCGTGTGAAATTCAAACACATACCCCTAGATTACGAGTTTTGTCTGTAAAAACCAGCGGAGCTAACGCTCCTTTTTTTCTTACCGCTCCCTTTAAACAACGCTGGTATTACGAATTTTCTGAATGGCTGCGTTAGCCTCAGAAAAGTCAGCGTTGAGCAAAATTTAGCTCCACTTCTAACTTCAATACCAGCGTTGCTTACGGTAGCAGTAAGCTGGAAAAACGTGCTCGTGCACGATTTCCCCATAGGATACAATGGGGCTGAGCTGGCTGAAAAAAACCTAACACATGCAAAAAAGCAGCGTTCAGCTCCTAACACAGCCCCATTGTTTCCTATGGGGAAACACTTTCTAAGTCTACACCTAACACCCTAACATGAACCCCGAGTCTAAACACCCCTAATATTACACTTATTAACCTCTAATCTGCCGCCCCCGCTATTGCTGACACCTACATTATATTATTAACCCCTAATCTGCCGCTCCGGACACCGCCGCCACCTACATTATACCTATGAACCCCTAATCTGCTGCCCCCAACATCGCCGACACCTGTATTATATTTTTTAACCCCCTAATCTGCCGCCCCCAATGTAGTCGCCACCTACCTACAATTATTAACCCCTAATCTGCCGACCGGACATCGCCGCCACTATAATAAATGTAGTAACCCCTAAACCGCCGCACTCCCGCCTCGCAAACACTATAATACATTTTATTAACCCCTAATCTGCCCTTCCTAACATCGCTGCCACCTACCTACAATTATTAACCCCTAATCTCCCGCCCCCAATGTCGCCGCTACTATAATAAAGTTATTAACCCCTAAACCTAAGTCTAACCCTAACACCCCCCTAAGTTAAATATAATTTAAATAAAACTAACTAAAATTACTATAATTAAATAAATTATTCCTATTTAAAACTAAATACTTACCTATAAAATAAACCCTAAGATAGCTACAATATAACTAATAATTACATTGTATCTATTTTAGGATTTATATTTATTTTACAGGCAACTTTGTATTTATTTTAACTAGGTACAATAGCTATTAATTAGTTAAAATAATTACAAAATGACCTGTAAAATAAATCCTAACCTAAGTTACAAATACACCTAACACTACACTATCAATAAATTAATTAAATAAATTAACTAGAATTATCTAAATTAAAATACAATTAAATAAACTAAACTATAGTACAAAAAAACCCCACTAAATTACAAAAAATAAAAAAATATTACATTTTTTATTTATTCATTTTTTAAAAGAAAACTAAGCATATACCATGTGAGAGGAGCTTTTGCAAAAGATGAGACAGTGATACCTTGATAGTGCCTTTCTTCCAAAGTTTTTTGTTATCCAAAAGTTTTACCCAGGGAGACCAGAGCTTTCTTCATTTTATATTTTCTTATCTTAAAAGTGTGAGGATTTTCATATATAAACAGAACACGATTTGGTTGTTTAGAGCTTTATTTTTATGTCTGTCATGGTTTTCAGATCTTGTTCTATTCCTCAATTATTGCTTCTTTTTTTTTTATTTAAATGTCTTGCCAATGGTACCTGAAAGCTCTTAATCAAGCAGGTTGGTTTTTAAAATTGAATTCCTAATTCTGAAGCCTAAAGCGTTCCCAGACAAGATGGTTTCCTTTTTGTCACAGGCTTGTAAACCAATTACAACTAAAGCTTATTGTTGGCTTTGACCAATTTTCATGAAATGGTGAGACGAAATGTCTTAACTGGCTTTGTTCACTGACGATGTTTACCAGAGCTAGTAGCAATTTTGCTTCACATTCCCATTTTTCTGGCAGCTACTAAGAAAACCAAAAAGAATGCCACCATTCATGTTCCAGAAAGTTTCTGAAGGCTTTTATGGTTTCCTTGTTTGTCCCTCCTTATGGTTTGTGAGTTTGGAAAGAATGCCCCTCCTTAAAGGGACATTAAACCCAATTTTTTTCTTTCATGATTCAGATAGAGAATACCATTTTAAACAACTTTCTAATTTACTTCTATTATCTAATTTGCTTCTTTCACTTGATATTCTTTACTGAAAAGCATATCTAGATAGGCTCAGTAGCTTCTGATTGGTGGCTGAACATAGATGCCTCATGTGATTGGCTCACCAATGTGCATTGCTATTTCTTTAACAAAGGATATCTAAAGATTGCCCCAAATTAGATAATAGAAGTAAATTGGAACATTGTTTAAAGTTGTATTCTCTATCTGAATTGTGAAAGACATTTTTTGGGTTTAATGGCCCTTTAAGGTGAGAGCTTAATCTATCTTTATGACCTTATCCATGCGCCAGGTAAAATAAAGCATATTTTACTCTTGTAAGGAGGTTTAGTCGCCATCTATGTCTATTTTTTACAAACAAAACGATTTAGCTTGGCTATTCATGAGCTGCAAGTAGCCATAATGGAGGGAGAGTGGAAGGGAAAGAAAAAACTTCTGGGAAGATCCTACATTACTCCAAGGGATAATGAGCTTATATAACCACCAATGCAGACTATTACCATTTTGAATGTGAAGTAATTTTATTAAATATTGTTATAAAATGTGTACTGGAAACTGGTCCAAGGTTAAGTGACTTATTACAATCTAGTAAAACGTTTGATAATGTATATTGGTCTTTGTCTATAGAGCCAACTAAATGCTTTCACATATGTTTGTACTCATTTTCAGTATAAAGAATAACAATTTGATGCCTCAAAACATGTGTCTTCATTTTGAATATATGTGTTTGTTTCTTTGTTTGTTTGTTTTTTAAGGTAAGTTAGATAAACAGCAAAATTCTTTTAGAATACATCTGCTTAAATATTCTTGTGTTACTTGGTTTAGTTTGTCTCTCACTAGGAAATCCTATCCATTCTTCCTTCTCTCTTATCCTACTGTCCAGTACTTAGGTACAGGGGTTATTTTTTCCTCAATTCAAATCCAAAACCAGCACTTAAGGGAAGAATACAAAATGCAGGTACTTGCAAACGTTCTGTGTTCTACATATTTCATCATAACAGATAATCTTTCATTCCACTGGTAGGACAGAAACATTTTAACATTAGAATTAACCAAATGGCTTTTTTTTTCTAAATTTTTCATTTATTTATTAGCTTTGGAAGTTACCACAAAATATTAGAATTGTCCTAAAAGTTTTACTGCAGCTTTATCTTTTGAAACTCACAGGATTAAGTAAATATCAAGCATTTTCAAATAAAAGTTGCTACACTAAGTGTGCAGAATAGAATGTTATTCTGGTGCAACAGTTTTAGTCAGATAGGTAAAAGAAAAAAAAAACTATTAGCTGTTAGCCACCTTTTTAAAACAAAATGAAGGATTTTCATACTGCCTAGTACCTAAAACCATTTTCTCCAACATAGGTGTGTCCGGTCCACGGCGTCATCCTTACTTGTGGGATATTCTCTTCCCCAACAGGAAATGGCAAAGAGCCCAGCAAAGCTGGTCACATGATCCCTCCTAGGCTCCGCCTACCCCAGTCATTCTCTTTGCCGTTGTACAGGCAACATCTCCACGGAGATGGCTTAGAGTTTTTTAGTGTTTAACTGTAGTTTTTCATTATTCAATCAAGAGTTTGTTATTTTCAAATAGTGCTGGTATGTACTATTTACTCAGAAACAGAAAAGAGATGAAGAGTTCTGTTTGTATGAGGAAAATGATTTTAGCAACCGTAACTAAAATCCATGGCTGTTCCACACAGGACTGTTGAGAGCAATTAACTTCAGTTGGGGGAACAGTGTGCAGTCTCTTGCTGCTTGAGGTATGACACATTCTAACAAGACGATGTAATGCTGGAAGCTGTCATTTTCCCTATGGGATCCGGTAAGCCATGTTTATTACGATCGTAAATAAGGGCTTCACAAGGGCTTATTTAGACTGTAGACTTTTTTGGGCTAAATCGATTCATTATTAACACATATTTAGCCTTGAGGAATCATTTTATTTGGGTATTTTGATATAATAATATCGGCAGGCACTGTATTAGACACCTTATTTCTTAGGGGCTTTCCCAAAGCATAAGCAGAGTCTCATTTTCGCGCCGGTGTGGCGCACTTGTTTTTGAGAGGCATGGCATGCAGTCGCATGTGAGAGGAGCTCTGATACTTAGAAAAGACTTCTGAAGGCGTCATTTGGTATCGTATTCCCCTTTGGGTTTGGTTGGGTCTCAGCAAAGCAGATACCAGGGACTGTAAAGGGGTTAAAGCTTAAAACGGCTCCGGTTCCGTTATTTTAAGGGTTAAAGCTTCCAAATTTGGTGTGCAATATTTTTAAGGCTTTATGACACTGTGGTGAAAATTTGGTGAATTTTGAACAATTCCTTCATGTTTTTTCGCAATTGCAGTAATAAAGTGTGTTCAGTTTAAAATTTAAAGTAACAGTAACGGTTTTATTTTAAAACGTTTTTTGTACTTTCTTATCAAGTTTATGCCTGTTTAACATGTCTGAACTACCAGATAGACTGTGTTCTGAATGTGGGGAAGCCAGAATTCCTATTCATTTAAATAAATGTGATTTATGTGATAATGACAATGATGCCCAAGATGATTCCTCAAGTGAGGGGAGTAAGCATGGTACTGCATCATTCCCTCCTTCGTCTACACGAGTCTTGCCCACCCAGGAGGCCCCTAGTACATCTAGCGCGCCAATACTCCTTACTATGCAACAATTAACGGCTGTAATGGATAATTCTGTCAAAAACATTTTAGCCAAAATGAACCCTTGTCAGCGTAAGCGTGGCTGCTCTGTTTTAGTTACTGAAGAGCATGACGACGCTGATATTAATATCTCTGAAGGGCCCCTAACTCAATCTGAGGGAGCCAGGGAGGTTTTGTCTGAGGGAGAAATTACTGATTTAGGGAACATTTCTCAGCAGGCTGAATCTGATGTGATTACATTTAAATTTAAGTTGGAACATCTCCGCATTTTGCTTAAGGAGGTATTATCCACTCTGGATGATTGTGAAAATTTGGTCATCCCAGAGAAACTATGTAAAATGGACAAGTTCCTAGAGGTGCCGGGGCTCCCAGAAGCTTTTCCTATACCCAAGCGGGTGGCGGACATTGTTAATAAAGAATGGGAAAGGCCCGGTATTCCTTTCGTCCCTCCCCCCATATTTAAAAAATTGTTTCCTATGGTCGACCCCAGAAAGGACTTATGGCAGTCAGTCCCCAAGGTCGAGGGAGCGGTTTCTACTTTAAACAAACGCACCACTATACCCATAGAGGATAGTTGTGCTTTCAAAGATCCTATTGATAAAAAATTAGAAGGTTTGCTCAAAAAGATGTTTGTTCAGCAGGGTTACCTTCTACAACCCATTTCATGCATTGTCCCTGTCACTACAGCTGCATATTTCTGGTTTGATGAACTGATAAAGGTGCTCGATAGTGATTCTCCTCCTTATGAGGAGATTATGGACAGAATCAATGCTCTCAAATTGGCTAATGCTTTCACTCTAGACGCCACTTTGCAATTGGCTAGGTTAGCGGCTAAGAATTCTGGGTTTGCTATTGTGGCGCGCAGAGCGCTTTGGTTGAAATCTTGGTCGGCTGATGCGTCTTCCAAGAACAAGCTACTAAACATTCCTTTCAAGGGGAAAACGCTGTTTGGTCCCGACTTGAAAGAGATTATCTCTGATATCACTGGGGGTAAGGGCCACGCCCTTCCTCAGGATCGGCCTTTCAAGGCAAAAAATAGACCTAATTTTCGTCCCTTTCGTAAAAACGGACCAGCCCAAGGTGCTACGTCCTCTAAGCAAGAGGGTAATACTTCTCAGGCCAAGCCAGCTTGGAGACCAATGCAAGGCTGGAACAAGGGAAAGCAGGCCAAGAAACCTGCCACTGCTACCAAGTCAGCATGAAATATTGGCCCCCGATCCGGGACCGGATCTGGTGGGGGGCAGACTCTCTCTCTTCGCTCAGGCTTGGGCAAGAGATGTTCTGGATCCTTGGGCGCTAGAAATAGTCTCCCAGGGTTATCTTCTGGAATTCAAGGGACTTCCCCCAAGGGGGAGGTTCCACAGGTCTCAGTTGTCTTCAGACCACATAAAAAGACAGGCGTTCTTACATTGTGTAGAAGACCTGTTAAAAATGGGAGTGATTCATCCTGTTCCATTAAGAGAACAAGGGATGGGGTTCTACTCCAATCTGTTCATAGTTCCCAAAAAAGAGGGAACGTTCAGACCAATCTTAGATCTCAAGATCTTAAACAAATTTCTCAAGGTCCCATCGTTCAAGATGGAAACCATTCGAACTATCCTTCCTTCCATCCAGGAAGGTCAATTTATGACCACGGTGGATTTAAAGGATGCGTATCTACATATTCCTATCCACAAGGAACATCATCGGTTCCTAAGGTTTGCATTCCTGGACAAACATTACCAGTTTGTGGCGCTTCCTTTCGGATTAGCCACTGCTCCAAGGATTTTCACAAAGGTACTAGGGTCCCTTCTAGCGGTGCTAAGACCAAGGGGCATTGCAGTAGTACCCTACCTGGACGACATTCTGATTCAAGCGTCGTCCCTTCCTCGAGCAAAGGCTCACACGGACATCGTCCTGGCCTTTCTCAGATCTCACGGCTGGAAAGTGAACGTGGAAAAGAGTTCTCTATCCCCGTCAACAAGGGTTCCCTTCTTGGGAACAATTATAGACTCCTCAGAAATGAGGATTTTTCTAACAGAGGCCAGAAAAACAAAACTTCTGGACTCTTGTCGGATACTTCATTCTGTTCCTCTTCCTTCCGTAGCTCAGTGCATGGAAGTGATCGGGTTGATGGTAGCGGCAATGGACATAGTTCCTTTTGCGCGCATTCATCTAAGACCATTACAACTGTGCATGCTCAGTCAGTGGAATGGGGACTATACAGACTTGTCTCCAAAGATACAAGTAAATCAGAGGACCAGAGACTCACTCCGTTGGTGGCTGTCCCTGGACAACCTGTCACAAGGGATGACATTCCGCAGACCAGAGTGGGTCATTGTCACGACCGACGCCAGTCTGATGGGCTGGGGCGCGGTCTGGGGATCCCTGAAAGCTCAGGGTCTTTGGTCTCGGGAAGAATCTCTTCTACCGATAAATATTCTGGAACTGAGAGCGATATTCAATGCTCTCAAGGCTTGGCCTCAGCTAGCGAGGACCAAGTTCATACGGTTTCAATCAGACAACATGACGACTGTTGCGTACATCAACCATCAGGGGGGAACAAGGAGTTCCCTAGCGATGGAAGAAGTGACCAAGATTGTTCTATGGGCGGAGTCTCACTCCTGCCACCTGTCTGCTATCCACATCCCGGGAGTGGAAAATTGGGAAGCGGATTTTCTGAGTCGTCAGACATTGCATCCGGGGGAGTGGGAACTCCATCCGGAAGTCTTTGCCCAAGTCACTCAGGTGTGGGGCATTCCAGACATGGATCTAATGGCCTCTCGTCAGAACTTCAAAGTTCCCTGTTACGGGTCCAGATCCAGGGATCCCAAGGCGGCTCTAGTGGATGCACTAGTAGCACCTTGGACCTTCAAACTAGCTTATGTGTTCCCGCCGTTTCCTCTCATCCCCAGGCTGGTAGCCAGGATCAATCAGGAGAGGGCGTCGGTGATATTGATAGCTCCTGCGTGGCCACGCAGGACTTGGTATGCAGATCTGGTGAATATGTCATCGGCTCCACCTTGGAAGCTACCTTTGAGACGAGACCTTCTTGTTCAGGGTCCGTTCGAACATCCGAATCTGGTTTCACTCCAGCTGACTGCCTGGAGATTGAACGCTTGATTTTATCGAAGCGAGGTTTCTCAGATTCTGTTATCGATACTCTTGTTCAGGCCAGAAAGCCTGTAACTAGAAAGATTTACCACAAAATTTGGAAAAAATATATCTGTTGGTGTGAATCTAAAGGATTCCCTTGGGACAAGGTTAAGATTCCTAGGATTCTATCCTTCCTTCAAGAAGGATTGGAAAAAGGATTATCGGCAAGTTCCCTGAAGGGACAGATTTCTGCCTTGTCGGTGTTACTTCACAAAAAGCTGGCAGCTGTGCCAGACGTTCAAGCCTTTGTTCAGGCTCTGGTTAGGATTAAGCCTGTTTACAAACCCTTGACTCCTCCTTGGAGTCTCAATTTAGTTCTTTCAGTTCTTCAGGGGGTTCCGTTTGAACCCTTACATTCCGTTGATATTAAGTTATTATCTTGGAAAGTTTTGTTTTTAGTTGCAATTTCTTCTGCTAGAAGAGTTTCAGAATTATCTGCTCTGCAGTGTTCCCCTCCTTATCTGGTGTTCCATGCAGATAAGGTGGTTTTACGTACTAAACCTGGTTTTCTTCCAAAAGTTGTTTCTAACAAAAACATTAACCAGGAGATTATCGTACCTTCTCTGTGTCCGAAACCAGTTTCAAAGAAGGAACGTTTGTTGCACAATTTGGATGTCGTTCGCGCTCTAAAATTCTATTTAGATGCTACGAAGGATTTTAGACAAACATCTTCCTTGTTTGTTGTTTACTCAGGTAAAAGGAGAGGTCAAAAAGCTACTTCTACCTCTCTCTCTTTTTGGATTAAAAGCATCATCAGATTGGCTTACGAGACTGCCGGACGGCAGCCTCCCGAAAGAATCACAGCTCATTCCACTAGGGCTGTGGCTTCCACATGGGCCTTCAAGAACGAGGCTTCTGTTGATCAGATATGTAGGGCAGCGACTTGGTCTTCACTGCACACTTTTACCAAATTTTACAAGTTTGATACTTTTGCTTCTTCTGAGGCTATTTTTGGGAGAAAGGTTTTGCAAGCCGTGGTGCCTTCCATTTAGGTGACCTGATTTGCTCCCTCCCTTCATCCGTGTCCTAAAGCTTTGGTATTGGTTCCCACAAGTAAGGATGACGCCGTGGACCGGACACACCTATGTTGGAGAAAACAGAATTTATGTTTACCTGATAAATTTCTTTCTCCAACGGTGTGTCCGGTCCACGGCCCGCCCTGGTTTTTTTTAATCAGGTCTGATAATTTATTTTCTTTAACTACAGTCACCACGGTACCATATGGTTTCTCCTATGCAAATATTCCTCCTTAACGTCGGTCGAATGACTGGGGTAGGCGGAGCCTAGGAGGGATCATGTGACCAGCTTTGCTGGGCTCTTTGCCATTTCCTGTTGGGGAAGAGAATATCCCACAAGTAAGGATGACGCCGTGGACCGGACACACCGTTGGAGAAAGAAATTTATCAGGTAAACATAAATTCTGTTTTTCTTCACTGCGCAACCTGTTTTGCATTTAGTTTAATTTAATATAGGAATAATCCAAGAGGACATACCATGATCCTACCTGACTTTATTCAAAAGACAAAGGACAATCAGTTTTGAGAGTTTTTGAAATGTATTAGTTAGGTTAGCGGAACTGAAATCAAGCGAATAGTGTTCAAGAGGATGTGATGCCAGATGTCATGGTATGGGGGTTGCCACATGTAGTTGGAAGGAGGGATGATTCCGTTTTGTTGTGGTCCTAGGTATAAGTAGGAATCCTGGAGCTAGGAGTAACTGGCCAGAAGAAGCACTCAGTGTGTCTTGGAGAAAAGTACCATGAATCTAGCATGTTATCTTCAGCACCATGTCAGTGGACAGAGCCTTGTAATCTGGACTGATGGACAACCTGACATCCTAGGAACCTTCATTTCATGCAAGCAAACACTCGGCTAGATTACGAGTTTTGCGTTATGAGTAAAAAAGCAGCGTTAAGGCTCATAACGCTGCTTTTTTACTACCACTGCTATTACAAGTCTTGTAGGTACAGCTGTCCCGCACACTTTTTTGGCCGTATCGCAAATCAACTTACGCAATTTTCATAATTTTTTTTTTTCAATGGGACTTCCATTGCGCCAGTATTACAAGCTTTTTTTGAGGCCAAAAACTGAGCGTTACAGCCTATCCCGCAAGATTCGTAACGTATTCTAAAGTCAGTAGTTATGAGTTTTACACTACAGAGCTGTAGCATAAAACTCATAACTAAAGTGTAAACTAACACCCATAAACTACCTATTAACCCCTAAACCAAGGCCCTCCCACATCGCAAACACTAAAATAAAGTTATTAACCCCTAAACCACCGCACTCCCGCCTCGCAAACACTAGTTAAATATTATTAACCCCTAATCTGCTGTCCTTAACATCGCTGCCACCTACCTACATTTATTAACCCCTAATCTGCCGCCCCGAACGTCGCCGCCACTATACTATATTTATTAACCCCTAAACCTAAGTCTAACCCTAACACCCCCTAACTTAAATATAATTAAAATAAATCTAAATAAAATCTACTATTAATAACTAAATAATTCCTATTTTAAACTAAATACCTGTAAAATAAACCCTAAGCTAGCTACAAAATAACTAATAGTTGCATTGTATCTAGCTTAGGGTTTATTTTTATTTTACAGGCAAGTTTGTATTTATTTTAACTAGGTAGAATACTTACTAAATAGTTATTAACTATTTAATAACTACCTAACTAAAATAAATACAAATTTACCTGTAAAATAAAACCTAACCTGTCTTACACTAACAAAAAAAATTTACAAGATTTTTAAACTAATTACACCTAATCTAATAGCCCTATCAAAATAAAAAAGCCCCCCAAAAAAAAAAAAAAATCCTAGCCTAAACTAAGCTACCAATAGCCCTTAAAAGGGCCTTTTGCAGGACATTGCCCCGAAGAAATCAGCTCTTTTATCTGTCAAAAAAATACAAACAACACCCCAACAGTAAAACCCACCACCCACACAACCAACCCCCCAAATAAAACCCTAACTAAAAAAAAATAATCTCCCCATTGCCCTGAAAAGGGCATTTAGATGGACATTGCCCATAAAAGGGCATTTTGCTCTATTGCAGCCCAAAGCCCTAACCTAAAAATAAAACCCACCCAATAAACCCTTAAAAAAACCTAACACTAACCCCTGAAGATCCACTTACAGTTTTGAAGAGCCCACATCCATCCTCAACGAAGCCGGGAGAAGTCCTCAACGAAGCCGGGAGAAGTCCTCAACGAAGCCGGGAGAAGTCTTCATTCAAGCCGGGAGAAGTGGTCCTCCAGATGGGCAGAAGTCTTCATCCAGGCGGCATCTTCTATCTTCATCCATCCGGCATGGAGCGGGTCCATCTTCAAGACATCCGATGCGGAGCATCCTCTTTTTCCGACGACTACCCGACGAATGAAGGTTCCTTTAAGTGACGTCATCCAAGATGGCGTCCCTTAGATTCGGATTGGCACGTCATCCAAGATGGCGTCCCTTAGATTCCGATTGGCTGATAGAATTCTATCAGCCAATCGAAATTAAGGTTGAAGAAATCCTATTGGCTGATTGGATTGCCAATAGAATGCAAGTTCAATCCTATTGGCTGATTGCATCAGCCAATAGGATTTTTTCAACCTTAATTCCGATTGGCTGATAGAATTCTATCAGCCAATCGGAATGTAAGGGATGCCATCTTGAATGACGTCACTTAATGGAACCTTTATTCGTCGGGTAGTCGTCAGAAGAAGAGGATGCTCCGCGTCGGATGTCTTGAAGATGGACCCATTCCGCGCCGGATGGATGAAGATAGAAGATGCCGTCTGGATGAAGACTTCTGCCCGTCTGGAGGACCATTTCTCCCGGCTTCGTTGAGGATGGATGTCGGCTCTTCAAAACTGTAAGTGGATCTTCAGGGATTAGTGTTAGTTTTTTTAAGGGTTTATTGGGTGGGTTTTATTTTTAGGTTAGGACTTTGGGCTGCAATAGAGCTAGATGTCCTTTTAAGGGCAATGCCCATCGAAATCCCCTTTTCATTGCAATGGGGAGCTTAGTTTTTTTTAGTTAGGATTTTTATTTGGGGTGTTGGTTGTGTGGGTGGTGGGTTTTTCTGTTGGGGGGGGTTGTTTGTATTTTTTTTACAGGTAAAAGAGCTGATTTCTTTGGGGCAATGCCCCGCAAAAGGCCCTTTTAAGGGCTATTGGTAGTTTAGTTTAGGCTAGGGGATTTTTTTTATTTTGATAGGGCTATTAGATTAGGTGTAATTAGTTTAAATATCTTGTAATTTGTTTTTTATTTTGTGTAATTTAGTGTTTTGTTTTTTTGTAATTTAGATAATTGTATTTAATTTAGTTAATTGTATTTAATTTAGGTAATTTATTTAATTGTAGTGTAAGGTTAGGTGTTAGTGTAAAGCAGGTTAGGTTTTATTTTACAGGTAAATTTGTATTTATTTTAGCTAGGTAGTTATTAAATAGTTAATAACTATTTAGTAACTATTCTACCTAGTTAAAATAAATACAAACTTGCCTGTAAAATAAAAATAAACCCTAAGCTAGATACAATGTAACTATTAGTTATATTGTAGCTAGCTTAGGGTTTATTTTACAGGTAAGTATTTAGTTTTAAATAGGAATTATTTAGTTATTAATAGATTTTATTTAGATTTATTTTAATTATGTTTGTTAGGGGGTGTTAGTGTTAGACTTAGGTTTAGGGGTTAATAAATTTAGTATAGTGGCGGCGACGTTGGGGGCGGCAGATTAGTGGTTAATAAATGTAGGTAGGTGGCAGCGATGTTAGGGGCAGCAGATTAGGCGTTAACAATATTTAACTAGTGTTTGCGAGGCGGGAGTGCGGCGGTTTAGGGGTTAATATGTTTATTATAGTGGCGACGATTCCGGAGCGGCAGATTAGGGGTTAATAAATAGAATGTAGGTGTCGGCGATGTCGGGGGCGGCAGATTAGGGGTTAATAAGTGTAAGATTAGGGGTGTTTAGACTCAGGGTTCATGTTAGGGTGTTAGGTGTAAACATAAAATGTGTTTCCCCTTAGGAATCAATGGGGCTGCGTTACGGAGCTTTACGCTGCTTTTTTGCAGGTGTTAGGCTTTTTTTCACCCTGCTCTCCCCATTGATGTCTATGGGGAAATTGTGCATGAGCACGTACAACCAGCTCACCACTGACTTAAGCAGCGCTGGTATTGGAGTGCGGTATGGAGCTCAATTTCGCTCTATCTCACTTCTTGTCTTTTAACGCCGGGTTTAGGAAAACCTGTAATATCAGCGCTGTAGGTAAGTGAGCGGTGACAATAACGTGCAAGTTAGCACCGCACCCCTCATAACACAAAACTCGTAATTTGGCCGACTGTGAATTAAGATCATTAAAACCACTGTTAACTTTTGTCAATCTGAGTGAACTACAGGGGTATTGATCCAAATTTTACTATATGTACAATAAAAACAATAAAAAAACTTCCCTTTCTTAGTCACAGATCATTTGTAGAATTGAGGAACGGTATTAATTCTGCAGCCTGATGGTCACTTTACCAATAGAATGTAGGCAGCAAATTGATAACTGATTCATTAGAACAGTAACCAATCAGATGCACCTACTGTCTCCTTTTAACGGCTTAACTTCTATTCGACTGGCAGCTTCTACCTTCCCTGGTACTAATAATACAATAAAACAGAATTCAGAGAACTAAAATAACGGAGCTGCTATCTTGGAGACACATAAATTCTAGAAGGTCACTCGTAAGCTATGGAGACAATATAAATTGCTAAAGTGACTCAGTTAACAGCCTCTTGATGTGTCCTGAAACTTATAATATATATATATATATATATATATATATATATATATATATATATATATATATATATATATAATAGTAAACGGTACAGAGGGGGAGTAAATAATTCTGTGATTGGACAATTAATGCTTTTTAAATCTAAAGATACAGTTTAGCGACAGTAAGCAAAACTAGCAGGATCCTAATTTGGACAGGACCAGCTCATCAAGATTTTTAACCTTGGGCTAGAGGAAAGTTTCATAGAAAGCTAGTAAACCCAAGAAGGAAAGTGGTTAGATTGGGACTGCCCCCACAACATCATTTTTATTTTTTATTATGGTTTCATCTAAGAATATTGTAGACAAAAAGATTCATACCACATACACATGTTAGGAACAAACATCACAAGCATCAGTGGTGCCTAGCAGACATAATTTAGACATACCCATAGTTATGATATCTAACATCAATATACTAAAAATGACTTAACTCTGCATAAACAGAGTCATTATTATCATCTAGGCTGTATCAGTTCTGAAAGAGAAACTATACAGTTTTGACATTTTGCATTTTAAAGCCTGGATTCTAATAGGTACACAGCAAACTTTGTTTAAGCCACGCCCCTCAATGGATACCAAATATCTCCACATCCCCTAACAAATGACTCAGTACAAGATCCCAAAGCCCCCATGGTAAATCCAGGCAGAATGGTGAGATTTTGCAAAAAGATACCTGGAACCTTTCTATATACTGTATCTACTGCTGATAACTCCACATGGTATAACCAGCGGGGGACTTTCCACATATCTCACCTGAAGATTTACAACTGAAGCTGAGTTCCAGCAAACAGAACTACTGCCATAACCTTGGTGTGCGGATGCATGGATGTCAGTGTGTTGGGACACCAGGCAAACAAAGCTGACACGTCAGCAATGTTATTTCCCTTGTGGTCCTCTGTTCCCCAGACCTTAAAGGGACAGTGTACACCAATTTTCATATAACTGCATTTAATAGACACTACTATCAAGAAGAATATGCACAGTTACAGATGTAAAAATCCTGTATAAAACCTTTTAAAATGTACTTCGAAGCTCCCAATTTAGCACTGTTAATGAGGTTAGGCTTGTTCACCCAGTGAAAGGGGCTAGGAAAGCAGAAAGAGTAGACAACCCCCTCACCTTCCCTGCATATGAAAAAACAGATTACACAAACAATGGCAGAAAGAATCTTTAGACCTGGGTCTATATCTGATACTTTGGGACTTAGTTAGGAGTCTAAAAATCAGCACATTCGGCTAGATTACGAGTTTGGCGTTAGCCTTAAAAAGCAGCATTAAGGGGTCCTAACGCTGCTTTTTAATGCCCGCTGGTATTACGAGTCAGGCAGGTACAGGTGTACCGCTCACTTTTCTTCCGCGACTTTTCCATACCGCAAATCCCCTTACGTCAATTGCGTATCCTATCTTTTTAATGGAATTTTCCTGACGCTGGTATTACAAGTCTTGGAAGAAGTGAGTGGTACAGCCTCTACCTCCAAGACTCCTACCGCATATAAAAGTCAGTAGTTAAGAGTTTTATGGGCTAAGGCCGGAACACAAAGCTCTTAACTAAAGTGCTAAAAAGTACACTAACACCCATAAACTACCTATTAACCCCTAAACCGAGGCCCCCCACATTGCAAACACTATAATAAAATTATTTAACCCCTAATCTGCCGACCGGACATCGCCGCCACCTACATTATACCTATGAACCCCTAATCTGCTGCCCCTAACATCGCCAACACCTACATTATATTTATTAACCCCTAATCTGCCGTCCCCAACGTCGCCACCTAACTACAATTATTAACCCCTAATCTGCCGACCGGACATCTCCGCCATTATAATAAATGTATTAACCCCTAAACCGACACACTCCCACCTCGCAAACACTATAAAATTTGTTATTAACCCCTAATCTGCCACCTCCAACGTCGCCGCTACTATATTAAATGTATTAACCCCTAAACCTAAGTCTA
This sequence comes from Bombina bombina, assembly GCF_027579735.1. Taxonomy (NCBI): domain Eukaryota; kingdom Metazoa; phylum Chordata; class Amphibia; order Anura; family Bombinatoridae; genus Bombina; species Bombina bombina. The sequence goes on from NC_069505.1 coordinate 209,838,098, forward strand.
ACCCTAACACCCCCCTAACTTAAATCTATTTTTAATAAATCTAAATAAAATTACTATAATTAAATAAATGATTCCTATTTAAAACTAAATACCTATAAAATAAACCCTAATATAGCTACAATAAAACTAATAGTTACATTGTAGCTATTTTAGGATTTATTTTTATTTTACAGGCAACTTTGTATTTATTTTAACTAGGCACAATAGTTATTAAATAGTTATTAACTATTTAATAACTACCTAGCTAAAATAAATACAAAAGTACCTGTAAAATAAACCCTAACCTAAGTTACAATTACACCTAACACTACTCTATAATTAAATTAATTACCTAAACTACCTACAATTAAATTAAATAAACTAAATTACGAAAAGAAACAAACACTAAATTACAGAAAATAAAAAAGAAATTACAATATTTTAAACTAATTACACCTAATCTAATCCCCCTAATAAAATAAAAAAGCCCCCCAAAATAATAAAATGCCCTACCCTACACTAAATTACAAATAGCCCTTCTAAGGGCCTTTTGCGGGGCATTGCCCCAAAGTAATCAGCTCTTTTACCAGCCCTTAAAAGGGCTTTTTGCGGGGCATTGCCCCAAAGTAATCAGCTTTTTTACCTGTAAAAAAAAGAAATACAATACCCCCCCAACATTACAACCCACCACCCACACACCCCTACTCTAAAACCCACCCGATCCCCCCTTAAAAAAAACTAACACTACCCCATTGAAGATCACCTTACCTTGAGCCATCTTCATCCTATCCGGGCACAAGTCTTCATCCTATCCGGGCAGAAGAGGACATCCGGACTGGCAGACATCTTCATCCAAGCGGCATCTTCTATCTTCATCCATCCGACGAGGATTGGCTCCATCGTGAAGACCTCCGGCGCGGAACATCCTTCTAGGCCGATGACTACACGACGAATGGCTGGTCCTTTAAATGACATCATCCAATATGGTGTCCCTCGAATTCCGATTGGCTGATAGGATTCTATCAGCCAATCGGAATTAAGGTAGGAAAAATCCGATTGGTTGATTTAATCAGCCAATCGGATTGAAGTTCAATGCCCCGTAAAAAGCCCTTTTAAGGGCTGATAAAAGAGCTGATTACTTTGGGGCAATGCCCCGCAAAAGGCCCTTTTAAGGGCTGGTAAAAGAGCTGATTACTTTGGGGCAATGCCCCGCAAAAGGCCCTTTTAAGGGCTATTTGTAATTTAGTGTAGGGTAGGGAATTTTATTATTTTGGGGGGCTTTATTATTTTATTAGGGGGATTAGATTAGGTGTAATTAGTTTAAAATATTGTAATTTCTTTTTTTAGTTTCTGTAATTTAGTGTTGTTTTTTTCATAATTTAGTTTATTTAATTTAATTGTATTTAATTGTAGGTAGTTTAGGTAATTAATTTAATTATAGAGTAGTGTTAGGTGTAATTGTAACTTAGGTTATTGTTTATTTTACAGGTAATTTTGTATTTATTTTAGCTAGTTAGCTATTAAATAGTTAATAACTATTTAATAACTATTGTGCCTAGTTAAAATAAATACAAAGTTGCCTGTAAAATAAAAATAAATCCTAAAATAGCTACAATATAACTATTAGTTATATTGTAGCTATATTAGGGTTTATTTTATAGGTAAGTATTTAGTTTTAAATAGGAATAATTTAATTAATTATAGTAATTTTATTTAGATTTATTAAAAATAGATTTAAGTTAGGGGGTGTTAGGGTTTGGGTTAGACTTAGGTACGTAGGTGGCGGCGACGTTGGGGGCGGCAGATTAGGGGTTAATAAATATAATGTAGGTGTCGGTGATGTTAGGGGCAGCAGATTAGGGGTTCATAGGTATAATGTTGGTGGCGGCGGTGTCAGGAGCAGCAGATTAGGGGTTAATAATATAATGCAGGTGGCGAGGATGTCGGGGGCGGCAGATTAGGGGTTAATAAATGTAAGGTTAGGGGTGTTTAGACTCGGGTTCATGTTAGGGTGTTAGGTGTAGACATAAAATTAATTTCCCCATAGGAAACAATGGGCTGCGTTAGGAGCTGAACGTTGCTTTTTTGCAGGTGTTAGTTTTTTTTTTTCAGCCTTCTCAGCCCCATTGTTTCCTATGGGGAGATCGTGCATAAGCACGTTTTTGCCAGCTTACCGCTACCGTAAGCAACGCTGGTATTACAGTGAGAAGTGGCACTAAATTTGCTCAACGCTCACTTTTCTGAGGCTAACACAGCCATTCAGAAAACTTGTAATACCAGCGTTGTTTAAAGTGAGCGCTGGAGAAAAAAGGAGATTTAGCAACGCAAGTCTTTACCGACAAAACTCGTAATCTAGCCGATTGTTATTAAAAAAAGACAAAAAACTGTACATTGTTGCAAAAAAACTCTCCCACATGGACTATATAAATGTATCATCTACAAAACATTTATGCAAAGAAAAATGTCTACAATGTCCCTTAAAAACTTGCATCCACTTTTAGAGCCCTCCCCACCCAGGTCTCACCCAATCACTTCTTTGCAATGTCTGGGCTGTTACATGCACAGGGCCACCCCAGCCTGTGAAGCTCAGATGACAGAAATGTTGTTAGTGAGAGAATAATCCACCATAGCACTCCTTTCTGCTGCGTTCCCTGGCTCAGGTGGCAGGACCTACAGTTAAAGGTTCCAGTTGCTGGGATACCTCATCTAATTAACAGGAGAAGTGCAAATAGTTCCAGAGGCTGCAGCAGTCTCCCCTATAAACTGATCTTGATAAGCCTCCAATAAGCATGTCTGCTCCTATAATATCTATCATGGCGTCTCCATGACGATCCTTTAGTACATGTAGTTACCGGCTCAGTATTGAAGCGCTATTAAGCAATGTTAGCGTGAGACACAGACCCGTGCAGTGCTATTACCCCATATACAGTGAGGAGGGGTTGCAGGCCTAACCGCTTGCGTGCTGCTGAAGGCTCCAGTAGTGAAAATTGTAAAAAAGCAGGACGGTACCTTACAAGAGTGGTATCAATCAATCAATTCACACAAAGCTACTTAATTGGTCTCAGTTTTAAATCACTCCCGGGTTACCTGATATACAGCAGATTTATAGCTGCACTCCCTCTGCTTACAACATTGCTATCATGGCAGCAGCCAGACCCCCTCCCCGTTTGTAAAGACTTTAAACGTTTTATAGAAAGAAAAAGATAAAGCAGCATGAAACAAATAGAATCTTAAATTAAAAATAAATCCAATTTACTTCTGTGGTAAAATCCACCTCTGTCTCTTGGTCTCTTTTGTAGTTCCTTTCCATGCAAGCATACTGAGGTAGGCCCAGACGTGTGCACCGCTGTGTATAATTTTTTTACAAACATTTCTGCAAACACTGCTTTTTCTAATGAAAAGGTGCTAAATTTACAAATCAAGGATACCAAGATGAAGTAGATTTGATATAATAAGTAAAAGTTTTTTTTAATTCCGCTCTAAGTCACGTTTCCTTTTTAATTTCTACGTCCTTTTTATGTCAGTGCAGTGCTTTAGATACCAGGTGTGTTTGTAAGTATACAGTGTATAGTGAGATCTCAGTAAAATTAGATGTCTGGCTTTAGGGAACGGGGACCATGTTTGTGGCCTACAAGTTCATTTTGTGAAAGCAGGAGAATTTAGTATCTAAGATCTTTTCCTCATTATAAGCAAATCTCCAAATAAATCTTCTCCACAGAAGGATTTAGACGGTGAATATTTTGAACTACATGTGTCCATATAGTTTTAGATAGTCAAGGGGATTATATTTGTTTTATTTCTGTTTTTTTACAGGAAAACAGAAAGAGGCAGTTATTCTAGTCTACAAATAACAATATATGAAGATGGTGTTATCTAGAGCCTTGGGGCATGGTAGTGCCCTTCTTGCCCTAGCTAAAAGCAGGCAAGTGTCACCTAATAGTGCTATACATATTGAAGATGCCAGTACTAATGGGCTGATCTATGGCAGATGTATATTTAGAAACCCAATAAAAAAAAAAACATGCCCTACGTTAGTGCAAATTGGATGGATTGCTGCTTTATTGGTGCAAATCATGACATCCTTGCCCTAGGTTAAGGAAAGCCTTGTGTTTTTCTATGCATGTTACTAGTGTGAGTAGAGAAGTACTCATCTTGCTTTCATGCCTCTGCAAATGTATTTACCAGGTCAAATATTAAAAAAAATCCCCTCATAGAATGCTTGTTATATTTACATGGATACACAGTCATGGTGTATGTTATGGTATCACTTTATTCCATCCATATTTAATTCTAGTAGACTTTAAATTAGTACTAAATATTGTTTCCATTTTTGTAAACAGTTTTTTTCCTCTTTAAGTATGAAATGGACATGTCCCAAATGAATAAATGGCTTCTCAAATTCATGGCAGCTTTTAACTTGCATTGCTTTGTCCAAATGTCATTGATATTTATTACTTAATTATAAATATTTTATGCATCACACTAGGAGTCTGTTAGAATAACCATCGTTTTGTTATTTTGGGCACCAGATATGACACTCCATATTTAACCTAGATCTACATATGAGACCTAACATAGTGTTTTTAGTTTTTATCCTTGTGAAATTGTCTTGTTATAAACTAAAACGTTATTAATGTGAAGAACAATCATCAATTCATTCCTTTTGTAACATGTCTGACCGGTTTATCAAGGTGTATGGGCAAGTCTTCGTTCAAGCAATCGCTTAATCACGACCCAGACTCCCCTTATTGATGTTGGAGCACGGCTGGCTGGAAAGGATCATGTCGTACCCTACAGTGACAACTCCGCTTTGCAGAATCAGCTATTGAAGCGCCAGGCAGCTCTCTATATTTTTGGGGAGAAATCTCAATTAAGGGTAAATTTTAATTTTTTTTAGTGGATGCATAAATGAAGATCATAACATATCAAATAGAAATGAATGCTAAGTTTAGAGCATTGTTTCTCAATCGCGGCTCTCAAGTACCCCCAACAGGGCAGGTTTTCATTATAGCTGAACCAGTGCATAAGTGAATTAATTAGCTGATGGGTGAGAGCAGGTTAGTAACCATGGTTACTGATCAGCTGATTATTTCACCTGTGCACTGGTACTTGAGGATTGAGGTTGAAAAAACACTGGTTCAGAGGAATCAAATTTATCTCCTCCAATAAGTAAAAAGTATGTTGTCCTTTATAAAATATGCAATTAAAGATACTATAAAAACATTCCTTAATTAGAATTAATCTAAAAATATGCCACCTATGTAATTTAAATTTACATCTGGACAGTGAAGCTGAGTTTATTCTAACATGTTTATTGGAACATTTGTGTATACTTTAGTATGTTTACACTCACTTCATTAATTTAATATTCCCTGCAAATACAACAAAAGATGTAATCACTAAAGTCTCTGAATAGTTGCTGAATATTTGCTCAGGGTTTATAATTGAGGTTCACTTAAACATACAATTTGATAATCCCACGACCCATATTCTTAATCCATCCTGCATTTTTTCGCCTCTTGTAATGTTTAAAGGACATTGCTCTGCGTGTGACTCCACTAAAATCCTTTCTGCACAGTTATTTGCTTCATTCATATCACACGTCCGTTCCTAGAAAAGAATGTGCCCCATCTTCTATAACCCTAACACATTAAATTCTTTATTTGAGGAATTTCTGCCCTGTAATTTGTGTCATGGTTCTGTAGCTTCATGTATTTGTCTTATCAGGCTGTTCATTTGCCTTTATCACTTGACCCAGAGGTCTGTTGACACATGTGGAGCACGCTGTAAGACGATGATTTGGCTTCAGTAATTTCCAGTATTTTTATCCAGTAGGAATGGAGAACAAATTACTTAAATGGACAGGCTAGTCAAAATGAAATGTTCATGATTCAGATAGGACATGCAATTTTATCCAACTTTCCAATTCATTTTTAGCATCAAATTTGCTTTGTTCTCTAAACTCATCATTTTCTGAAATAAGGGGTCAGTCTGCAGGGACTTAGATACAGGTAATCACAGAGGTAAAAAGTATATTAATATAAACGTGTTTGTTATACAAAACTGGGGAATGGGTAATAGAGGGATTATCTATCTTTTAAAAAAATGACAATTCTGGAGTAGACGGTCCCTTTAATAAGGGCTATTCTGCAGACATACATTGTTTTATTTTGGTATGTTTTCATGGTGTTGCTTTTGGTTTTTGTTCCAAGTATCCGAACATTAAGTTTTATCATAGATTATTCTTCTAAACAAGGATACACTGGCTAAGCAGGTAGAACATACTATTTTAAACAACTTTCTAAATTCATTTTTGTTGTCTATTTTGTTTTATGCTCTTGCTATCCTTTGTTGAAAATAATTTCTAGGTAGGTTCAGGAGCAGCAATACATTACTGGGAGGTAGCTGGTGATTGGTGGCCACACATATATGCCTTTTTTTCATTGGTTCGCATGATGTGTTCAGCTAGCTCAGTAGTGCATTGCTACTCCTTAAACAAAGGACACCAAGAAAATGAAGCACATTTGATAGTAAAAGTAAATTGTAAAGTTGTTTAAGATGGTGTGCTTTATCTGAATCATGAAAGACAAATTTTCTGTTTCATCTCCCTTTAACTGTTTTTATACATACCTGCTTGGGTATTGTTTATTATTTCTTATCTGCTGTGGCCAGTTAAGCACATGTCTATATAATGATATAGGGTTAGGCTAGGGGAATTTATATATTTTTGGCAGAAGCTGTTTATTCCAAGAATATTGTTTGTGACAAGAGGTCACAATTTGGCTGGAGGAAAAGATTTTTAATCTCCAGCAACATAAATATTTTTTCACTGTAAGAGCAATCAAATTGTGGAACTCATTACCTAAGGAGGTAGTAAATGCCAATACCTTAGATACATTTAAAAATGGTTAGATACATTTCTGGTTAGAAACAAAATCCAGGGATATGATTGCTTGTGTTTAATTTGTCACCTTTGTTAATGGGATTAATTTAAGATCAACTGGGGATTTTTTGTAAATTTTTAAGATTTGTATAGGTTGAACTCAATGGACTTATGTCTCTACCAGTGTTTCCTCTAAGGCCAGTTTTGTGTGCGGCCCAGCAGTGAAACAGTTAATAAGAGAACCATACCTTCCAGTCTGCATTGTGCAATGTTTGCTAATTGCAGGGTGTGGTTACTTGATTAACTGTTTCACTGCTGGACCGCACACAAAACTGGTTTTAGGGGGAACAGTGGTCTCTACTATATTATAGTAAAATAAGGCAATCTAAAGTATATTAAAATATATTTTACTGCCTTAAAAAAAAATATTAAGCATTTCGAGTTTTTCTCCCTTTAACAAGGGCTGTGTAAACAGAGTCATTATGGACTGTAAATGTAGTAGCCTTTTCTTAATGTATTGTTGGAGTGATATGAATGAGGATTGCTACATGCTGTCTTCCTTAGCTTGTCCAACACAGAGATGAGGAACGTGTGATCATTTCACCCGTGCAAGCGAGTAGGTTGTATAGAAGTAACTTATAGGTACTTATATTGAGACACTGATACTGCCAAGAAAAGGTGACATTAAATACCTCTTGCTTTTGTGTAAAAGCAAACTCTGTAACTTGCAAATACTGCAAATAAAATAGCTGGTTTAGGTAATTTGCAGCATTTTGCTTTTTGACCTTTCTAGGTGATAAAGCAAACACTTTATACAATTTAAGTTAAAGGCACTTAAAACCCATAATATATTTCTCTTATAAATGTTTAATTATTCCAGTTATGCATCGTTAGAATATACTTTACCTTAACATTCTTATACCTTAAAGGGACATAATGCTCATATGCTAAATCACTTGAAACTGATGCAGTATAACTGTAAAAAGCCGACAGCAAAATATCACCTGCGCATCTCTATGTAAAAAAGGAAGATATTTTACCTCGGCTCACCAGAGTAAATTCTGTGTAAAAAGTTATACTCAGCTGCTGCCCAGCTGCAGGTAAAAAAGAATTAAAAAAAAATAAGAAATGAACAGCAGCCAATCAGCATCAGCAGTGCTGAGATCATGAACTCTTTTTTTTTTTTTTTTTTTTCTTTTGTAAATGTTTTTATTGAACATTATATCTGATAATACATATCATTGGAGACGCAGCTCCGCATTGTGACATTTCCATTCATTGTCATCTTAAATTACCATATGTTAAATTCTAAAAATTATACTATACCAGTTTTAAACTAACTCAACATTCTGAAAAGATTCTTTGAACCAACCCGACAACAGATTTAAGAAAAAAGAAAAACTGAAAAACGGAGACCAACAAAATAATAACACATTAGGAACATCAATACATTGAATCAAATATCCTTTCCCCCGGGTATCCCCGGGAAATAAGACCTATGATATTCCTATCCAATTCACTTCCTGACCTAATAAAGGCCATCCCGGTACACAATACTTAATTGCCAGTCTTATTCTCTGTCTTCCAATACATACATTTGTCCATGTTCATTTTTACTCTTAAACCTGGGATTAATGACCACTCTGAGATGACGACCTTTATCTGGTGTTTCTATAACTACCACCCTGCGGGTATCCAATACTTCTCTCAGACCCTTCATATCTTCTATCCGATCTATTGGGGCTACTTTCTCAACATCTTCTATATCTACTTTTCGTCAATGTCCGCGCAACATCTACCATTTTTATCTAAGAAAAACTTATTTACTACGGGCGAGAGTGTCGAAGGCCGGGGGGGGGGGGGGAGACACACAAAAAAAAAAAAAAAAAAAAAAAAAACCCCTCTTGTACTTTTCTTTTATTTATATCCAGGATGGATGTGTTGCCTCATCTCCTCACCCAATGTGCCGGTAAAGTTCCTGCTACTACTAGATTTAGAAAAGGAACTGAGCTTTGTAAAGGATCAAGAAACTGCAGCTGTAACGCCCTCGGCCAGGCTTCGATATATTTTTCCCACTTGCTGAAATACCTTTTGTAATGTTTCTCTGTGCTTTTTAGATCCTGTCTTTCCACTATCATTTGAAATTTCATGCTGTTTATAAACTCCTTCATATTTGGCACCTCTTTATGTTTCCATTTCTGGAATATGAGACTGCGTGCTGCCAAAATGGCCAAATTTGTAAGATTTTTATCTCCTATATTTTCCGTCTGATACAAAAAAAATATCTGTATTGCTTCCAAATTTATTTTAACAATTAAATATTTGTTGAGCCAGAACTGAATTTTTCGCCAGAATTGCTGTACTTTCGGGCAGCTCCATAAACAATGCATCAGATCTGCTTTTACGTGGTTACATTTATAACAGCTTATTGGAGTTGTTCTGGCCCAACCACTAATTCTCTCTGGCGTCAAATAAAAATTATTTATCAATTTTGCATGCGACTCCCGCCAACTAATTCTCTCCGTGGCTTCCTCCGCCCTTTTAATACTATCCACTATATTTTCGCTTTGTATGGAAGGAAAATATCTGAGAAATTTTTCCGTATTCAAATTTATTTGTCTCATTCCTAATCTCTGTATTATATTCTGATACCATATAGCTATAGACCGCTTTCCAGCCTGATATAGCTTTAGACCCGGCTCAATCCCGGGCTGACACCAGTCCGCACCATATCTCATAATATAAGTGTTTATATAGTGTCTTATCTGGAGGTATGTATAAAAATGTTTAGCGGGTAAATTATATTCTGTCGCCAAGCTCTCGAAGGTTCGTATTAATCCCTCCGGCCCCGTTGTTATTTGTGAGAAGTATTCCAATCCCATGCCTTGCCATTCACGAAAGATCCTGTTATGTAGCCCCGGTGAAAAATCTACACACCCAACAATCGGCAGCAGTGCTGACACTTGGTATTCTTGACCCACTGTATCACAATATTTTTGCCATGCCCAAACTATACTAGTGAATGTTACTAAATTCACCACATTACTTGGTAAATTCCTATACGGACAATGCAGTATTGCTTTCAGATTGAAAGGTTTGACTATCTCAGTTTCTAGTTTATAATAGGTAATATATTCTGACTCGGTTAACCAGTCTATTCCGAATTTAATCAAAGTTACATAATTGTAATACCTAATATTAGGGAAGGCAAATCCACCATGTTTTTTTGCATAACTCAGTTTTTCAGTTGATATACGGGCCTTCTGCTTGCCCCAGATAAATAATGAACATGCTCTATTATATTTGTCAATATCTTTCTTTTTAATCACTAATGGTAAATTTTGCATGCGAAATAATATCTTTGGGAAGAAAATTGTTTTTATCAGTATGATACGGGCAGATAGTGACAAATAATACATGTTCCACTTTCCTATTTCTGATTCCATATTATCGAATAGTTCTTTATAATTCAACTGATACCACTCACCAGGGTTCCGTGAAATTTTGATCCCTAGATAACTAATATACTGGACCTCTTTAAAAATTGTGTTTTGACTCGCCTTAGTTTTATTTATCCATAAGATTTCGGATTTCGCGGGGTTTATTTTGTAGCCTGTGAATGAGCTAAATACCTTGATAATCTGTAGAAGTTGTGGGATACAGGTAACTGTGTCATACAAAAAAAGTAAAATGTCATCCGCGTAGAGCGAGATCGTCATTCTTTCTGCCCCTATCTTCAGTGGGGCTACTTTATGTCTAATATATATGGCAAGTGGTTCGAGCGCAATGTCAAACAATAAAGGGGAAAGTGGACACCCTTGACGAGTTCCCCTTTCAAGAACTACTGGTTTAGATAATTCCCCATTGATTAGCAGCTGTGATTTCGGTGTCTTATAGATCAGTTTAATCAGGTCGAGCAGGGCACCGGCAAGGCCAAACTTCTCCAGAGATTCAAAGAGGTGGTCCCATCCTATAGAATCAAATGCCTTTTCGGCGTCTATTGTTACTATTGCAATATCTTTATCTCCCCGTTTCCTTCTCTGCCCCGCGGTGCCCTGCCCGGCCCAAAAAAAGTGCTCCACCGTTGCTAACACCCGTCTCATATTACGTACAGAATTCCTTCCTGGTACGAACCCGACCTGATCTGGATGTATTAGATCTGATATTGCTTTTTTTAATCTATCCGCTATTATAGACATTAATATCTTGTAGTCATGATTTAATAATGAGATAGGGCGATATGATGATAAATTTGTAGCATCTTTCCCTTTTTTTAATATTAATGATATAATTGCGTCCGAAAAATAAGGGGATTTCATTTCTTTCTTAATATAATAACCGTTATATAACTTAGTTAACGTCCCTATTATTATTTCTGAAGTCATCTTATAAAATTCAGCCGAGAGGCCATCCGGCCCAGGAGCTTTTCCTGATTTGGCTTTTTGAATAGCTCTTAACACCTCTCCTTCCAGAATTGGAGAATTAATCTGCTGTAGTGCCTCAGGCGTTACTTTAGGAATTTTTATCTGCTCCCAAAATTGTTGCTTACTTTCTGTGTTTACTTCCTCCTTCGAGTATAGCTTTTGATAAAATTGAAAAAATGCTTCTTTAATTGCTGTAGGGCTGGTGTATGTATTCTTACCTTCCTTAATTGTGGAGATTATATTTTGTTTCTTACGAAACTTAGTTATCTTAGCTAAGTGTTTTGCCGAAACTCCCTGTACTCCTTGGAATCTTGCCCTACATTTTGCCTCTTCATGTGCCCATTTTTCTTTCATAAATTGTTCCCTTTCTGTTTTTGCATATACATATTTTTCCCAGTTAACCCGGTTAGAGCTATTCAAGTACCTCACGTATGCATTTCTAACTTGATTTGCCAATTGAATTTCTCTCGCCTTATTTTTACGATTTAAGTTGACCATATATACCTTTATCTCGCCGCGTATGACCGCTTTACCTGCCTCCCACAAAATCTCCAGCTCATCAGCATAATCTCTGTTGAATGCGATGTACTCTTTCCACTTGTTTGAGACCCAGTTACTAAATTTTGGAGTGTCCGACATATAGCCAGGAAATCTGAAAGTGTTTATCCTAGAGCTCGACCTATCATGGAGTAGTATCCTGAAACTAATTATTGAATGGTCCGATATTATTATCTCTTCTATGTGTGTCCTGATTTCATGTTTTAAAAGATGTTCATCTATTAAGAACATATCTATTCTGGAAAAGCATCGATGTGCCTTAGATTCGCACGTATAAGATCGTTCGTCCGGATGTTGCAAACGCCATATATCGTGTACTTTAATAGTTTTCAGAAAATTACGAAAAATTCTTGCCTCCCGATGATATGCCTGTCTGCGACCCACCTTAGATCTATCGCTGTCAGGATATGACGTTGTGTTCATGTCGCCTGCTATTATCAAATTCTGGCCTAAATACGGTGTCAGTTCCTTTATTATCTGCTGCCAAAAATTAGCTTCAAATGTGTTGGGTGCGTATATATTACACAGGGTCCATATTCTCTCATCTATTTTGATTTGCATAATAATGAATCTACCCTGAGGGTCCAATTTTGTTTTTAATATCTCATAATCTAAACTTCTGTTCAATAGTATAGCTACCCCACATTTACGTGACACGCATGGGGTTGCAATGACTTCTGCCAGCCAATTAGTTCTCAATTTATCTATTTCAGCCGCTTTTAGGTGCAATTCTTGCAGAAATATAATGTCAGGCTTTTGCTTTTTCAATAATTTAAAAATGTTCTTGCGCTTAATGGGGGAGGTTATCCCTCCCACATTCCATGATACACAATTAATTGCCACACTCATCCTTTTCTATTCTATTAGGTGTCAGAAAAGGGGAAAAAATAAAAGAAAAGAGAAAAAAAAAAAAAAAAAAAAGATCATGAACTCTTTTACTGTGATCTCATGAGATTTGACTTAACTCTCATGAAATTTCATTGTAAACTTCCTTACACTGAATAGGGAAATAACATGAGAGTGCACGAGGCTCAATCCTTCGGCTGTTCCGGGACAGACATACTGATATACTGCTTAGAAGTCCTTTACAATGGGATGGGGCTACTGAGAAACTTTTGAGGTAAAATATCTTTCTTTTTTTCATAGAGATGTTCAAGTGATATTTTCTAGTCAGCTTTTTACAGCTATACTGCATCACTTTCAAGCGTTTAAACATTTGGGTATTATGGCCCTTTAAAGAGAATGTTTACCCTACATTGTCTCTCTTTTAATTTTTTCCCAATTATCCATTTTACCTGCTGGAGTGTATTAAATTGTTTACAAATAGTTAATTTACATTTTTATCAGAATTTGAAATAGCTGATTTTGCCTGTGGTATCCCTACCTATATTTCTATACTTACATATTGGCTATAGAAAAGATGTATAAACATAGCCAGCAGAATAAATTACACTACCAGTGATGGTAGGAGAGATATGTAAAAAAAAAAAAAAAAAAAGTTAATTTATTTCAGGTGGTGAGAGTCCACAATCCATTACTCATGGGAATTACTCTCCCCTACCACTAGGATGAGGGAAATATTCCCAAACCCCAAGAGCTCCATGGAACCCCTCCCACTTCATAGGTTCCTCAGTCTTGTCTTTGCCTCCACTGGAGGACGGTGAAGAATGAAGATGTGCATATGATTCTTCAGTGAGAGGGGCTTTCAGTCTATGTTCAGGCCCGTTTCCCCTCAGAGTACAGTGTTTGTCAGAGGGATGTATAGTATGGGAAATTTTATATTCGTCGCAGGGACTTGTCTTTTGCGTCCTCTTAAGGATCTTCAATATACTCCTATTCCATAATCTCTGCTGATATGTTTCAGTACTGGTTTGGCATTCTACTAGTTGTTTACTAGTAGATAAGTGTCTGTTGGTAAGTATCATATTTACATGAAACTGTAGCCATATTTGGACAATTTATAATTATACATTTATATATATATATATATATACACAATTAAAAATAAGAAAGAGAAGACAGAAAGAAATAAATAATTAATCAATCCTATCCAGCACCCTGAAAATATAGACAATTCTTTATACTGTAATTCAAGGTGATGATCAATCAATGCTAACAAATATGATATGTAAAAGTGACTGTATATAACAATGCATTAAACAACAATTGGTTTATACTTGATTTAATTTTGTGACTAAATACAAGCTTAATGAATAATCACCAAACACAAACTTTAAATATTGTTATAGTCCTGGATGGCATTAAATATTATCCAAAGGATTAATTACTTCACCAACCATAAGAGGTAAGTCCTGTAGCTTTAACGGTTTTGCAAAAATATTCACTCTCCTCACTGAAAGTTTTTCTTTTTAAGTCAGTGAAATCCCATCAGGGAACAAATAATGGACTAAAATTCTAGGGATAGTGCACACTAAGAATTCCATTTTGAGGCACTCCTTATCAATCCCCTTCGCTATGCGAATCACCAGTGTCCGTGTAGCAGGATATCCCTCACTTCTTCTCAGGGAGAAGTGTCATCAATCACAGAGTTTGCTTACATCAGCACCCCATAACAAGGCTTCCAGCTGTATACACAGGGTAACTTCTTGCCGCTTATAATCACCTATTCTTTTCTCCTTAATCACAGTGGTATCTTAGCCACTTATCTTCATCTAGTAAGACAATACAAGTTCTATACGTTCCAGTAATACCAGGTTTGTGATGATGTTGCACTTCAACGGTCATAAACGTATTCTTTTGACCGGAGTGCTACGCCAAGCTACGTGCGTTTCACCCTTTAGGCTTAGGGCTTCTTCCGGCTGACAATATGGTTATGTCATTGTAACATCTTTTTATTGGTTTGTGTAACTCCTCCTTCCACTTTTCGATGTGTCTTTTGTTTTGCCAGGTGAAATATTTTAAAAGTGAAAAACATTAGTATATTTTGTTACAAAATTGCAGTGATTCATTCATTCATTCAAAAGGAAACAAGTAATAATGAAACTGTAAATGTTTGTATAGAAAATAACACACTTATTTGATACAAATTACAAGTTATAAGTTTGTCTTGATCCTGGGGAAATTTCCAGTTCATGTTATTACTGCTTTACAATATATCTTTTATGCTTTTTATACTGATCTTTTTTATTTTTAACATTTCCAACTTATTAAATTAGTATCCTTAACACAAGAAAGATTCTTATTTCACCGGCCATTTCATATAACTCCTTAAGGGGTGGGAACCATTCTTTCCAATTTGCAAGTCAAGATTGAAACAACTTAATATAGTTCTACACTTAGGGGTAGATTTAACAAGTGCCGGGCAGCGAATCAAGTCTATCCGACATTTCTAGTGAAATACTTGTGCAATGCTGCCCCCTGCTCACCATCGCCCGCTAGCAGGGGGTGTCATTCATCCCACCTATCTATAACCTTACGACCGCTGCTTCTTAACTTCCATTTGATGGGCGTAGAAAGCAGCATTGGCTGCTTGTTAAATCTACCCCATAGAGTTAACTATAAGTTGGTCTAAAAATGGTGCAAAGTTAATTTCTTCATTTAACCATTTTGGTTTTTATGATTGTAGGTTGTAAATCCACCTACATTCATTTTGCAATAACATCTTGTCTAGATCTCTTCCTCTCCCTTTTAAAGGGACACGAAACCCATATTTTTTCTTGCATGATTTAGAAAGAGCATGCAATTTTTAAAAAACGTTCTAATTTACTTGTATTATCTAGTATGCTTCATTCTCTTTATATTCCTTGCTGAAAAGCATATCTAGATAGGCTCAGTAGCTGTTGATTTCTGGCTGCACATAGATGCCTTGTGTAATTGGCTCTCCCATGTGCATTGCTATTTCTTCAACAAAGAATTTTTGAAAAATTAACCAAATCAGATAAAATGAGTAAATTGGAAAGTTGTTTAAAATTGTATCCTCTATCTGAATCACAAAAGAAAAAATCTGGGTTTAATGTCCCTTTAAAGTAATTTTTCAGGGAGGCGGAGCTTGCCAGCAAATGGAGTAGCAGCACTTCTATGTAGCTCCACATAGAACATGATAAATAACATCAGTTTTACACATTTATTAGGGGAATTTTACTTCAAAAAGCCCTCTGGGTGTTGGCTATATGAGCAGTGATCATCCAGTGTTGCTTTGGATTGGCTCCCTGCTAATTTCCGGTATACCCAAAAACGAGAACCAGCAGATTTCTAGGAAAGGCCGCGGCTGCGGCCTACCCCGGAACTCCCGGCCCTTAAAAGGGGAACAAAGAGGCCAGTGACCAATTCGACAACAGATGAACAGCAGAGAGACCCCATGAGACTACCAAGGGTGAGATGTGACCCATTTGACTGCAATCAGCTATAAACACCCCAGGAGCTCTCTCCCAAAACGTAGCAGAAGACGATTAGCTGCACACACCTAGATAGCTGACTTTATACTTTGGGACACTTTGCAGCTGAACCATTACCCTTTAGGGGCTTAAAATATAAATTGAAGGACCAACACCATACTTTTACAGGACCGCCAGTGGCGGGAAAAGTGGCCATCTTTCCTTGCAGCCTCTGATACAAGACAGCACTCTTTTTGAAACGGTGCAGCTTGCACCCAATCCATTGGTCTACAAATATATTATAGAGAGCTGAGAGACTAGACTGGTACTTTTCCAAATAACTTTCAGTCACTGAATCTTAGTGCTGTATGAGAGAAGGATTGCTGACCACCAGCATCGCTTTACCCACTGAATCTAATATAAAGCACCCAGAACCCTAGGAATCTAATCTGAGCTGCGACAACTTAATAACACTGTGGTACTACTCTCTCCCCTCCCTTTTCCTGTCATCCTTGGAGGTGGTGGGTCATATCCTAAAGCCCTTTCTCCGTGATCGTCCTGTGAGGACACTGTCCCTGGGGAGTAGAGATAGGCCTGCAGTAGTGTGAATCCCCAAAAAAGCAGTGTAATTGAAACCTAAAAATATGCTAAACCTTTAGCTGCTGATCCCCTATGCTGTGCAGGTGCTGGCTGATATCCTGCTGGGCTGTTAAAATGAGTCACATGGAGGTGTCTGGGGAGCTGTATCCCGGAATTTATTATCCATAACAGGAAAGAGAGCACCAACATCATACCAGGGCCACCTCGGCAATACACATGCATATATGAATAGAGACGGGTGGTGTGGACCTCCCCCTCCAACTTTTAAGAGCTTCAAAAGTTTCCTTTTCTGCATTGAGCGGATCATACTCCTATCGACATCTGATCCTTGACCCACGACACTACTTCACAGAGGTGACCTGGGGGTTCTCACGGGTCTCCCGAGATGTCTGCCAGGAAATCCTCTATAGACAAACGAAATAAGTCTACATCCTTGAACACTTACTTTAAGTCATCCAAATCAATGAAACAGATAGACCAACCAGATACTGAGATCCCAGAAGACATGGACTCAAGATTCAGAGACAGCACTATCAAACACAGATCAGACCCCGGTGACCAAGGCAGATCTGAAATCTTTAGTTTCAAAGCAAGATATCTCAACCAGCTTCGATAAATTATGGACTAAAATTGATTCCATGCACACGGCAGTTACTGCCAGTCTAACAGAGATCAGGTCTGACATTGCAGAACTAGGAGGCAGAATGGATACAATCGAAGAACACACAGAAGCAATCACAGAGGACATGAATGGACTTTCACAAACAATAGCCTCACATCACCAACTGTTCACAGAGATGCAAGACAAGATAGAAGATCTGGAGAACAGGATAGAAGAAGTAACTTAAGGCTAAAAGGTATCCCGGAGACAGTTGTTGGTAAAGGCCTACCTACTTATCTACAGCAACTCTTCAGAAGCATAACAGGAAATAAAGGAGACAATGAGTTCACTATGGAAAGAGCCCACAAAGCTCTGAGGGCTAAACCTAAGGGTGAGGCTCCGCCACAAGATGTTATAGTAAAGATGCTGCTCTTCCACAATAAGGAACTGATACTCTTGGCAGCTAGAAATGCTCCTACTTTCAAATTCCAGGGGTCAGTTGTTCAATTTTATCAAGACCTGTCCTTTAGGACTCTCCAAAGACGGAACTCTCTACGCCCTCTAACTCAGCTATTGAGGAAACAACAGATTCAATACAAGTGGGGGTTCCCTTTTGCTCTATATATATTGAAGGACGACTTGATCGGGGAAGCAGCCGACATCCCACACCTATGCCAACGATTGGGGCTAGAAACACCAAAACTGCCTGACTTGCCGGTCTCGGCCCAACCATTGGAATCCCAGGCACCTCTGAAGTCAAACACCATTCAAACACTAGATGGAAAACCGTCAGCAAAAGACGTCCTAAGAATAAATGAAACGCAGCCTCCCATTTGGGAATTCTTCTGGGAGAAAAGAAATGGGCAAATATCTAAAATGAAGTATCCTTTTCTGTGACTCTCCATTGAGCGGGTGGTCGCTGTGAGACCTGCTACAGAGGTACTGTAAGTTGAGTAGTTATGATACGGGACTCCCTTTGTAGACTTTCAGGTTATTACTGAAGATATCTGCAGGTATTGGTGTAAAGCAGGGAAGTGAAAGGAAGATGGACTGCAGACACAATATGCCTGTAGAAAGGACAGGGCCCATGCTTGTTGTTTTTGTTCTCTATTGTATAGATATAGCAATTGCACAGTTATTTAAATGTTATTTGTCTTATTATCTAACCCTCTTGCTATGTTTATTTTTGATGGTTAATTTACTAAGTTGTTGTTGTACCCACACTTCCAACCATGCCCTTCTCTTAGAGCCACATATTGTTGTGGCACACCACACTCTCCCTAATGAAACATTTGCAGAATGGATAGATGTTATCTCTGGTCAGAGAGATATCTGGTGCATAGACTTTGTCACAATGTGTCCTAGCATACCTATGGTTCGCACTATTACCCACTTAGATGGCCCCAAAAATTAAATTAATTCCTCACAACGTGAGAGGTTTGAATACGGATGTAAAAAGCCGAGTGGCAATGAACCAATACATAAATATTAAAGCCAATATTCTTTTCTTACAGGAAACTCACTTTCTTAACAATCAGGTTCCTAAATATTGGTCCAGATACTTTCAACAACATTACCATGCCACAGCCTCTACTAAAAAAAGGGGAGTCTCCATCTTGATTCACTCTGCCCTTAATTTTACACTTGAATCCACAACCTCAGATGAGGGAGATATTTAATAGTTAAAGGTCAAATTGACAACACAGACATAGTACTCTGTAATATATACGCACCCAATACAAAGCAGACGGAATTCTTTGCCCATATATCGTATCTTCTAACTCAGTGGTCCTAGAATAGGATAATAATGGCTGGAGATTTTAATATTAACCTATCTCTGATCCCAACATCCAACCGGGAGACCTTGTCACATAAGAAACAACACCACAATCGGGATATTAAACACATTCAGGAACACCTTGCATCCCACACTCTTATAGATACCTAGCAGGCCTTATATGGTACTACAAACAACACCACCTACTACTCTGCTGCACATAAGTTTTACACAAGAATTGACTATATTTATACCAGCCAAATCTTTCATCCAATCTTACTCTCATCTGAGATTCACCCCTGCGTTTGGTCCGACCACTCCATACTGTCGTTATTATTAGACGGGGTACAAGATAATAAACTAGAAAAATTGTGGTCCTTTGACCCGCAATATTTTAAGCAGCCCTTAGCACAGGACCATATCTTAAAAAATCTTAAAGAGTACTGGGACATAAATATTGATACCACCTCCAATCCTTTATATACCTGGGCAGCCCATAAAGCATATCTAACGGGAATACTAATGCAGGGGAAAGCGGCACATACTAGACTACTTCGAAAACAGATATCTACACTCCACCAAGAGATAGACAATTTAGAGAAGTTACACAGACTTACACACAATGAGACTGCCTTGAGAACCTTGCAGTCAAAAAGGACCACATTGGCTAACCTACTGACTACTAATGCAACTAAAACACTACATAAATTAAAAGTACAATACTTCATATTTGCCAATAAACCGGACTGGTATCTGGCGCACAAAATACAGGAGAGAAATAAAGCTATGGCTATTCCTATTATACAACAAGCCATTGGAGATACGACAGCATCTCCTCAGGGGATAGTTGACTAATTCGCAAAGTACTATGCCCAACTTTATGACGGACATTAGACTATACACTACTTACACTACATAACTTTCTAATTGATGCACATCTCCCAGTTATCTCTGAGGAGGACAAAAATACCTTAAATGCCCCCATATCTCCAGCAGAGGTCATACAGGTTATAAAAGAGTTAAAAGTGGGAAAGGCAGCGGGGCCGGATGGATTCCCGGGTGATTATTATAAACTATTCCGTACAACATTATTGACCCACCTCACAAAATTTTTTAATCATTTCTTAGAGGGCCAGGAAATACCCGAGGAATTACTGGGAGCTAAGATTGTGGTTATTTCTAAAGCAGGGAAAAATCTTAAACTATGCGCCAGCTATCGCCCTATATCGCTCATAAATCAAGATCTAAAGATATTTACCAAGATATTGGCCAACCGCTTAAAAACAATACTACCCTCACTTATCCACCCGGACCAGGTGGGCTTTGTGGCAAACAGGGAGGCCCCGGATAATATAAGAAGAATGATAAATATCATGGATCATCTTGGAAGAGAGAAAACGCCTTCTCTGCTCCTATCTCTAGATGCGGAGAAGGCTTTCAATAGAATTGATTGGGGTTACATGATGATGCGACGCATGGGTTTTGATGGTCCCTTTATTAAAGCAATCCAGGCAATCTATTCTAACCCCACCGCACAGGTGGTATCAGCAGGTTACAGGTCTAAACCATTCCCCATAAGGAATGGGACAAGAGAAGGATGCCCTCTTTCTCACCTAATATTTGCAATCTGCATAGAGCCCCTAGCAGCTAGAATAAGATTTTCTCCAGACATCACTGGCGCCACAATAGCTAACCATGAATACAAACTCACCCTGTTCGCGGATGATATTTTGGTTACCGTTACAAGACCCTTGCTGTCTCTCCCGAATTTATATAACCTTCTTGATAAGTTTTCGCGGATATCGGATATAAAATCAATCTTGAGAAATGTGAGGCGCTACCAATAGCTTTACCCCCCCCCCATACGAAGAAAACAATAGAGCTTAACTTTGAGTTTAAATGGGTGAAACATTCTCTTAGCTATCTGTAACAGTTTATTTTTTGTTGTATTCATGTTTGATTTCTTGCCTAAAGATGTGTCTTCAGACAATATCAGTCAGGAAATTGTTGTCCCTACTTTGTGTCAAAATGGAAAGAATGCTTTAGAGAGATCTTTGCATAATTTGGATGTTGTTAGCATTGAAGTATTATATTTATGCTACTAAAGATTTCAGACAAACTTCTAGTTTAACGTTTCTGATTCTAGGAAAGGACTGAGAGTTTCTGCTGTTGCTTTGGCTTCTTGGTTAAATCTTCTGATTCATAGGGCTTACTTGGGGGCAGGTCAGCCTCCACCTAATGGTAGTACTCCTTAGTCTACAAGTTCATTTGCCACTTCTTGGGCTTTCAAGAATGAGGCTTGACCACATTTCCAAGGCAGCTACTTAGTCGTCTTTTACTAAATTCTACCATTTTTATGTTTTTGCTTCTTCTGAGGCAGCCTTTGGTAGGAAAGTCCGTCAGGCAGTTTTCTCAGCTTGGTATATTTCTGCCTGTTGGTTATTTTTAATTGCATTAAAAAATGCTCTTTTTTGGTTATTTTGGGGTTGTAGATTTAGTTTCTCAGTAAAAAAAGATGTTTCTTTAAATCCAACCATTTTTTTTCCCATTACTCATTACACAGCGTGGGTGGTAGTTCCCATGAGTAATGGATCGTGGACTCTCACCACCTGTGTAAAAGAAAACATAATTTATGCTTGCCTGATAAATTTATTTATTTTATAGTGGTAAGAGTCCACGAGACCCCATCCTGTTTTTTTCTGGTGGTGTTTTTTTTTTCTTGAGCACATCTTTGCTCCCTGCTTCTTTTATTTTGCTCTTGTTTCTTGTCCTATCTCATTTTTCTTGGCTATATGTTTAGACTAAGGTACCTTTTGAGGTGTGTGTGTGTGTGTGTGTGGGGGGGGGGGGGTTATAGAACTCATGGGGTTATCTTTGCCACCTCCTATTGTTAGGAAAGAGTAATTAATAGGAGTAATGGGTTGTGGACTCCCATCACCAAGAAATAAATTATTAAGTTAAATTCAGTTAAGCATAAATTAAGTTTTTCAATTGTTCTCTCTAAGTATTGGGATTTGGTATGCAGACAGAGAGGTTTTGATAAGAGCACATTTGTGTATACAGGATGTGATAAAATAAGATGATTTCTCTTCAAGCTCAACCCATTTTGATAGGTTGTAGTGTCAAAGTACAAAACCAGTAATTTTACGTACAAAATTAAATCTAAAAGGGTAATTTGTCATACATTTTATACACTGCTGCTGTTATAATAAGTCATTGGACACACATTAAAGGGTCAGTAAACCTTAAAATTAATGTTATATAATTCTGCACATAGTGCAGAATTATATAACATTATTTTAGTGCTATAGTTATAAAAGCCTTTTTTCCCTTTTAATATTTTTAAAAAATGGCGCTTTTACAGACCCGCTCTCTGCTGAGCGGGTCTTTTTTTTTTACTCAGCGCATCGGGCCAGCTGTATAGTCACATCCCGGCCCGACCGCGCCATAAGACTAAGTGCAGGAGCGAGCTTCACTTAATGTTATGGCACGGTCGGGCCGGGCTGTGACTATACAGCTGGCCCGATGCGCTGAGTACAAAAAACAGACCCGCTCGGCAGAGAGCGGGTCTGTAAAAGCGTCATATTTTTAAAATATTAAAAGGGAAAAAAGGCTTTTATAACTATAGCACTTAAATAATGTTATATAATTCTGCACTATGGTTTACTGTCCCTTTAAAGGGATATGAAACCCAAAACTTTTCTATCTTTCATACAGGTGGTGAGAGTCCACAATCCATTACTCCTGGGAATTAATCTTCCCTACCACTAGGAGGAGGCAAAGATTCCCAAACCCCAAGAACTTTATAAAAACCCTCCAACCTCACAGGTTCCTCAGTGTTTACTTTGCCTCCACTTGAGGTGGTGATCATAAGCAGCATTTGATTCTTCAGAGAGAGGAGTTCCCAGAGAATATTGAGGCCCGGTTTTCCCTCAGAGTACAGTGCTTGTCAAAGGGATGTATATATGGGGTATGGTTTGCGGCTCATGGAAAATCTACCACAGACCCTCAATTATTGGTCGCAGGGACTTGTATTTTTCCTCCCTCTATGAATCTACTCTATTGGTAAGTATCTTTATTTTTCATTTGAGACACTCTATAGCCTTAATAAGGGCATTTATAGCTTGTGTGTATATGTAAGTATGAATGTATGTGTGTGTGTATATATATATATATATATATATATATATATATGGCCCTGGGACAGAATCTATACATTATTCCACTTGCTTTTTTGTGCGTCAGGTTAAGTTAAAATTCTGCGGCCTTCAGGTTACACGCGTCGTGTTAGTGCACGTCAGTGTAACGCATGTTAGTTTAGCTTATAGATGTACCGTGCTGGTTGGGGAATAACGATTGCCTGATGTGAGCTTAACTCTGCCTTCTGTGAGTTGTTTGCTGCAAGGTAGAGATTGTGGTTGGATATTAAATTGAATATTAAAGATAATTCAGTATACTTCAATCCTTAAAGGGACACTGAACCCAAATTTTTTCTTTTGTGGTTCAAATAGAGCAAGCAATTTTAAGCAACTTTCTAATTTACTCTTATTATGAATTTTTCTTTGTTCTCTTGCTTTCTTTATTTGAAAAAGAAGACATCTAAGCTAAGGAGCCAGCCAATTTGTGGTTCAGAACCATGGACAGCACTTGTTTATTGGTGCTGTCCAATCATCAAGGACAAACCCAGGTTGTTCACCAAAAATGGGCCGGAATATAAACTTAAATTCTTGCTTTTCAAATATAGATACCAAGAGAATAAAGATCATTTGACAATAGGAGTAAATTAGAAAGATGCTTAAAATTGCATGCTCTATCTGAATCATGAAAGAAAACATTTGGGTACAGTGTCCCTTTAATCAGCATTTACAGTTGAGATTTTCATACTATGCCTTACTTGGGACTTTTTATATGTATATATATATATATATATATATATATATATATATATATATATATATATATATATATATATATATAGATCCTACAATATTTTGCTTTTGAGTGCAGGTAACCGTTTTTAGTTTTATATACCAGTTTAGTGTTTAGATATTGTTTTTTAAACCCTTGGTTAAATCCTTTAGTGTAATTCTGCCTCTGTTGCAGTTTCTGTGTTTATATCCAGAAATTGGACTGAGCCAGGTATACTTATTATTCCTTCTACAAGGTTTAAGATTTTTTCAGGCCTCTCCTACTCAGTTATGATAAAACTATTGCCAAAATAGTTAGGTCCATTTTTTTTCTCTGGCTAAATATTCTATTTTCCTTTGGATAGTTCTTCCTTTATAGTCATTTAGTTAAGAGATGATCATCCTTCTTCAGGAGGGCTAATTTGCAAGCAAGTTATATTTTCAGTAATATTTTTTTGCTGATGTGGCTGCCTCTCATACTTTTGGTTATATCATCTTTCTGGGCAGGTCTTTTTCTATGCCAGTAAGATTTTTTAAAACTTACTTGTTGTTTTAATGTGCAATGCTTTCCTTTGTGATGTGTTCTTCTCATCATTTATGTATGCTAAAGCATGTATTTAGCTGTTCTCTCTAGAAAAGTATTATAACTAGACTCTTGGGGGTAGATTTAATAACACTGTGGGTATTTAACATTGCACAAGCATTTCTGGTGAAATGCTTGTGCATTGTCGCCCCCTGCTCACTGGTGACCAATCAGCCACTAGCAGGGGGTGTCAATCATCCCGATCATGTTGGATTGGGATGATTTCAGTCCACCACCCTTTAGGTGGCTGCTTCTTATCTTCCGTTTCAGCATCCGCTGAAATAAATGGAGCCCATGGTCTGTTGATTTGATTTCTGTTTCCAGCTTTTATAACTCTTTCTTTACAAGGAATTTTTTATTTCTGGTTTGGTTTTCTATTATTTATATAGTGTCTGGGAGTTAAAGAGTTTTTTTTCCTCAGTAGTAGAAGTTCAAGAACATTTTTAGAGCTCAGATTCCCCTTTCGTCAGAATAGGGTTTAGAAATCTTTTTCCTCCACCCAGTATTAGAGTTCCTCTGATAATAGTATAATATTTGTGTTGTTTCAGTGTCTTTAACTGCATTTGAGCATTAATTATTTTCCAAATCTATTTGCTCTGGAGAATGCTGTCAGTTTTTTTTTTCTGGAACAGGATCAGCAGTTTTATTATCCTCTCCCCCTCCTAAGTCTGTCTTGTAGATTCAGTCCTTGATCTAGAGGCTCTGCTAGAGGGTAAGTTATACCTTTTTCAGGAAGCTTGGTTTTAGTCTGTTCTAGTTCCTTGGGTGATTATTATTGTCTCAAGGATATTGAAAAGGTTTCAGATCAAGGTCTCCCAAGGGAATGTTTTTTTTTCTGCCCTATGTTCCTAGGATCCATGTGAGTCTCACGTAGATGGGAACACCAACCTATTCTTTGTTCCTACAAGTAGGGGAATATTGGTTCTATTTGAAGCTTTATACATGTTTCTTTAGTTCCTACTGTTGATCGAAATTTTCAGACTATTCTGTGAGGTCAGGTTTATGTCTCCAATTTTTTTTGAGAATGCTTACCTTTATGTTCTTATTTCTAGAAACATCTTTGATTTCTGAGATATATACTTTTGCAGTTTGATGCTTTTCCATGTGGTCCGGCTACAGTTCTCTGAATATTCTCCAAAGTTTTGGGTGCCCTCTTATCTCTCTTTATTATTTTTTTATCATATTTTTATGGCCAGGATAATATCTTAGTTCAAGCAGTATTTCTTTTCAGACTTGTTGTTTCTTTAACATTGGTTGGATCATCTTTTTATCCCAAAAAGTATTTTGGTTCCTCAGATAAAGTTTTTTTTTTCCTGCAGCTTAGACGATTGAAGCTGGGGTTGGCCTTTTAGAACCTTTAGTCTCTATTTTTCCTTTAGTTGCTCTTTGCATGGAGGTGTAGGGTCTCATGTTTGTCTGCTCACCTTTACATGAGTCTTCTTAAGCTTTGTATATTTTGCTGTGATACAGGGTTCTAACTGTGTTGTCTCTGAGGATGTATTTGCTTTTCTGAACAAGTCTGTTTCTGTCTTAGTGGCTGAACTATTAGCTCTTTATGCTGGGGACTTATTTTGTTCATACTTCTTGATCTTACAGATGCAAGCCATAAGGGACCTTCTTTGGAGCTCAGAAGGGCTTGAGGAGTTTGGTCTCCTCGGGAGGTGAGATTACCTATTAATATCTTAAACTCCATGCATTGTTCAGGGCCTTTCAGGATTGGCCTCTTTTGAGAAGAATTTTTTCTCTGTTTCAGATTGGACTATGTTACATCTGTAGATTATCTGTAGCAGTTTCCTACTTATGAGGATAGTATTTTAAATTCTTTCCTGGGCAGGAATTTGATTTCTATTGTTTTTATTACAGGAATGAATTACTGGGAAGCAGTGTTTTTTCAGTCTTCAGAAAGAGTGGTCTTTTCTTTTGGTTATGTTCAGACTGTAATGCTTTTTGTGTCACTCAGATATGTTTATGATAGCTTCCTGGTTCAATATCCTTTTTCACGGGTACTATATAGGTCCAAGGATCTTTGAACTGTGTTTGTGTATGTTCTGGTAGTTCAGTGGTTATATGGGTTAGACAAAAAAAAAATGTTTTTGGCGCCCAAGATGAATGTTAGGATTTTGTAGGAAGAGTTTCAGTGTTTTTTGTTTACTCCAACTTATTCCCTCAATATTTGGTTTACAGATCTGATCCTGATGTCCTGTTTCTTTTCTTGGCTGCTTCTTTGCATCCAGACCTTCTATTTAGGTCTGTCAGGTTTTTTTTTCCCTGCTTTGTTCGCCATGTGCTGCTGGCAGCCATTTTACTCACCTTTCTTGCTGAATCTGGTTCAGAGTGTGTGATGCTGCTCATTTCCTGCATGGATAGGGTAATTTGAACAATCTAACTCACTCCAGATATAGCCTCCTTCACTAGTGTAGTCTTCTCACAAGTGACTACACCTAAAGTTTTTGAAAAAATGAAATTATAGTGGGGTAGGAAGGGGCGCTGAACCGCAATCTGGAAATGTATTTAACTTAAGACCTTTGCATTAATTTATATTTAGTTGGTGTAGAGAATACCAATATTAAATCTTATATGAGGTGTGATGGTAAAATAAAATAAAATAATATAATAATCTTCTATCTTTTAGTTGGGGTAAAGAATACCAATAATAAGTTCAAGGTGTGATGATAAAATAAATTAGTATAATAATCTTCTATCTTTTCAGTAGTAATATAATGTGTGCTGCGTAGAAAGCTACTTAGTGAAAGTGTTAATGAAAGTGTTAATCTTTTAGTTAGGGTAGACAATACCAATAATATGAGGTTCAGGTATGATGATAAAATAAAATAGTATAATAATCTTCTATCTTTTCAGTGATAATATAATGTGTGCTGCGTGGAAAGCTGCTTAGTGAAAGTGTTAATGAAAGTTAAAACATGCTCATTTCTCCTTGTTTATGTAAGGAAAAAAAAAAAAAATTAAATCGTGAGAGTAAATAGGTGTGAAATTAGTGTTAGAGCAGTAAGTTTAAAGTGACTCTATGCCACCAGGTAGATCTTTTGTGTATATAGTATACGTGCAGTATGGATGATAATTGTTGTAGTGAAAAGTAGGGGTGCAA
Organism: Bombina bombina; assembly: GCF_027579735.1. Taxonomy (NCBI): domain Eukaryota; kingdom Metazoa; phylum Chordata; class Amphibia; order Anura; family Bombinatoridae; genus Bombina; species Bombina bombina. The sequence continues at coordinate 209,865,850 of NC_069505.1, forward strand.
AAAAAATAATAAAGATAGTTAAATATATTTGTGATTAAGTTAGTACTGGGAACTAGGGATCCTCACAAATTTTTGATTTTAGGTAAAAAAATATGGATCCTAATTAAAAATGAGAAAAACAGGGATAGTATGCAGATTAGTGTTATAATGTTAATTTATTAAGTAAGTTCATACTAAGAAATAAAAATTCCTTACAGACATTAATAGCAATAAAATATTAAACAGTAATGTTAAAAAAAAATAGATTCTAAAAACTTAATAACACCGGTGTTATAAATGCATTAAAAACTACAATTCTAATTTAAAACTACAATTCTGATAGAAAAGACTCCAATAGCTGCTAATATGTTAGATGATGGGCATATAATAAAGTAAAAACTAGTAGAGGCATAAGTTGATACAGTAACAATAAACCACTATAAATTGATAAGAGGAGTAAGTTTTCAAACACTAGTATGAATTAATATTGAAAACAATGATAAGCCTTTTCTGTGTTGGTAGTATGTAACAGGTGTTTCAAAGTGGTGTGTGTCTTATTAGACACAGTGTTGCAAGCTTTAATTAGAGGGCTTTTCCTAGGATAGGTTGATACAGTAACAATAAACCATTGCAGATTGATAAGTATAGTTAGCTTTCATACACCAGTATGAACCAATGGTAAAAACAATGATAAGCCTTTTCTGTATTGATAGTCTGTAATGAGTGTTTTCAAAATGCTGTGTGTCTTATTAAACACAGTGTTGCAAGCTTTAATTAGAGGGCTTTTCCTAGCAGGTGTTTACCCACAGTCTTTCCTTTTTTGTAGTTCCTTTAAAAGTTTCCAATTAGAGATGTCACACAGTACCTTTATGTATAAAAAACGCTCCTCCGTGTATTCTTACTTTTCCTGTCAGTGTTTGATATATAAGCTGTCCGGTTCGGCAATAGAGTCACGTGGGTTCTTTGTGACTAATCAGAGGTTCTCCTTGTTTAAATTAAGTGCGCGCACTTCATTCCTTTTAAATATTTTTCAGTATGTGGCTCCTCTCGCTGTACATTAACTAACAGGGATTTCTTATTTCAAACCTCCTGTTAGAGACAACGGTCCTGGGTGCCAAGTTTGTCTGTAGCTGTAGGGCAGATCAACGCGTATCGGCAACAGAGCCTTTTTCAAGACACACAGCATTTTGAAAACACTCATTACAGACTATCAATATAGAAAATGCTTATTATTGTTTTTACCATTGGTTCATACTGGTGTATGAAAGCTAACTATACTTATCAATCTGCAATGGTTTATTGTTACTGTATCAACCTATCCTAGGAAAAGCCCTCTAATTAAAGCTTGCAACACTGTGTCTAATAAGACACACACCACTTTGAAACACCTGTTACATACTACCAACACAGAAAAGGCTTATCATTGTTTTCAATATTAATTCATACTAGTGTTTGAAAACTTACTCCTCTTATCAATTTATAGTGGTTTATTGTTACTGTAGCAACTTATGCCTCTACTAATTTTTACTTTATTATATGCCCATCATCTAACATATTAGCAGCTATTGGAGTCTTTTCTATCAGAATTGTAGTTTTAAATTAGAATTGTAGTTTTTAATGCATTTATAACACCGGTGTTATTAAGTTTTTAGAATCTAATTTTTTAGAACATTACTGTTTAATATTTTATTGCTATTAATGTCTGTAAGGAATTTTTATTTCTTAGTATGAACTTACTTAATAAATTAACATTATAGCACTAATCTGCATACTATCCCTGTTTTTCTCATTTTTAATTAGGATCCATATTTTTTACCTAAAATCAAAAATTTGTGAGGATCCCTAGTTCCCAGTACTAACTTAATCACAAATATATTTAACTATCTTTATTATTTTTTTTGCACCCCTACTTTTCACTACAACAATTATCATCCATACTGCACGTATACTATATACACAAAATATCTACCTGGTGGCATAGAGTCACTTTAAACTTACTGCTCTAACACTAATTTCACACCTATTTACTCTCACGGTTTAATTTTTTTTTTTTTTCCTTACATAAACAAGGAGAAATGAGCATGTTTTAACTTTCATTAACACTTTCACTAAGCAGCTTTCCACGCAGCACACATTATATTATCACTGAAAAGATAGAAGATTATTATACTATTTTATTTTATCATCATACCTGAACCTCATATTATTGGTATTGTCTACCCTAACTAAAAGATTAACACTTTCATTAACACTTTCACTAAGTAGCTTTCTACGCAGCACACATTATATTACTACTGAAAAGATAGAAGATTATTATACTAATTTATTTTATCATCACACCTTGAACTTATTATTGGTATTCTTTACCCCAACTAAAAGATAGAAGATTATTATATTATTTTATTTTATTTTACCATCACACCTCATATAAGATTTAATATTGGTATTCTCTACACCAACTAAATATAAATTAATGCAAAGGTCTTAAGTTAAATACATTTCCAGATTGCTGTTCAGCGCCCCTTCCTACCCCACTATAATTTCTTTTTTTTTCATTTCCTGCATGCCCTCTTATGGTCAGACTGTTGTACATCATCCGTGTGAGACAGGTTGCAGTCTCAGAATTGTGATGTATGCTTGCATTGTCTCAGACCTGTTTGTGAGTTCCTGTGTATTACCTGGCTAGTCTGACGTCTCTTCTGGTTCCTAATCCTTGGCTTGTTCCTGACTTTGCTGTTCTCCTTGTTCCTGATTCCAGCTCGTCTGACTACTCGCTTTGGCTCCTGACTCGGCTCGTCTGACTACCAGCTCTGGCTTTGACTCCTGGCTTGTTATTTGACTTATGGACTTTTTATTATTTTTGTTATTAATAAAGGTGTGATTATTTTTGCATTTCTTGTCTGTCTGATTCCTGCCCCCCTGACATTATGCAAGGGCCATGAATCCTGATGGTGCTAATAATCCACCTTTACCTACAATCATTTCCAGAATTGAGGAACAGGATCACCGCTTGGATCAATTTGCACTAGCCCTGCAAACCCTGCTGACTCGCACTGCACATTTGGACCAGAGTGTCCCACAAGTTATGGCTGCTCCTGTTTCCAATGCTGCACCTAGTCCTACAAGGAGCATGTCTGGTTCTGCACCTCTACCTCAGCGTTATGGAGGCGATCCTAATCAGTGCAGAGGGTTTGTGAACCAGGTGGGCATTTACTTTGAGATGTTACCTCAGGCGTTTCCCTCTGATAGAGCTAAGATGGGATTTCTCATCTCTTTACTCTCTGACACAGCCCTTGCCTGGGCTAATCCCTTGTGGGAGACTAATAAACCTGTGATTTCTAATTACCCTGAATTTGTGGCCTCCTTTCAAAGGGTATTTGATGTTCCGGCTCGCTCCTCCTCTGCTGCCAAATGACTCATGTCCATTCAGCAAGGTACGAGATCTGTTGCTCAGTATACCATTGAGTTCCGTACACTTGCCGCAGAGGTTGGTTGGAACAATGAATCCCTTGTTGCCGCCTTCTTTAATGGGCTTTCTGATGTGATTAAAGACGAAGTTGCTGCCAGAGATTTACCAGAGGATCTTGAGGCTTTGGTGTCTTTTTTAATCCTAATTGACATCAGACTTAGAGAGAGGCCCTCTTTCAAGGAGCGCTTGCGGAAGCCTCCTCTACCATTGTCTCCTATGTTGCCATTTTCACCCATGCCTCCCTCTCCTCCCATGTCTCCTGGTCCAGAGTCACCAGGTACTGCTGTGCCGATGCAGTTGGGATTTACACGTCTCTCTGCGGTGGAGAGGGCCTTTAAGAGGAGGGAGGGGCTCTGTCTCTATTGCGGGTTACAGGGCCACCTTTTAAAGTTTTGTCCTACACGGCCGGTTAAATGCTCGCACCTAGGGTTCTGTCGGGGGCAGACCTTGGGTGGTTTATACTAGTTCCCAGAACCGCTAAAGGAGAAACCTTTGGTCACGGTTGTCCTTTCCTGGATGGACTCCTCCATAGTCACCCAGGCTCTTGTTGACTCCGGTGCTGCGGGCTATTTCATTGACAGTGCTTTTGTATAACAGCACTCCATTCCTGTATTGCTTCAGTCCGTTCCGCTTGCTATTGAGGCCATTGATGGCAGGCCTCTTTAGCCTGCACTCTTCAGCCTGCACTCGTTACTCAGGAAACCACTCCGTTTTCCATGGCTGTTGGGGCTCTCCATTTTCAAACCCTCCAGTTCCAGGTGATTAACTCTCCGCATTTTACGGTTGTTCTGGATAATCCCTGGCTCCAAAAGCACAATCCCAGTCTCGCCTGGCGTAGGTCCGAAATTTTGTCGTGGTCTCCGCAATGTATTTCCACTTGTCTTCGGAAACCAGTCAAAGTCCTGTGTACTTCTTCGGTATCTCAATTGCCTGAGGAGTATGTTGCCGATGCTCTGTCATGGGGGATCATCCGCAAAACCTGCTCTCCTGCAGGGGCTGGCTTCTTCTTTGTGAAGAAAAAGGGTGGCGAGTTAAGACCATGCATAGATTATAGGGGTCTTAATCGTCTTACCATTAAGAATGCTCACCTTTTTCGCTCATTACGGAACTCTTTGACCGCCTCAAGGGAGCTACGGTCTTTACTAAACTTGATTTGAGAGGAGCATACAATCTCGTTAGGATTAAGGAGGGCCACAAATAAAAAACAGCATTTAACACCAGGAGCAGGCATTATGAGTATCTTGAAATGCCCTTTGGCCTATGTAATGCTTTAGCTGTTTTCCAGAAATGTATTAATGATGACAGTGTGTTGTGGTGTACTTAGATGATATCCTTATACACTCACCCTCACTCTTGAGGCTCATCATTCTGATGTTACACGGGTACTTCAGAGACTATGTGAGAACGGCCTGTTTTGTAAATTCAAGAAATGTGAGTTCCATCAGACTCAAGTAACCTTTCTAGGTTATGTAATCTCCGTTGCAGGGTTCTCCATGGATCCTGACAAGTTGTCTGCAGTCCTGCAGTGGCCTCGCCCAGTTGGTCTTCACTCTATTCAACGTTTTTTGGGCTTTGCCAATTACTATAGGAAGTTTATTAAAAACTTTTCTTCCTTGGTCAAACTGATCACTGACATGACCCGTAAGCAGAATGATCAACTCCATTGGCCACCTACTGCCAATAAGGCTTTTGAGAGTCTTAAGACTGCCTTTGCTGCCGCTCCAGTTCTGGCTCATCCTAACCCTGTCCTGCCTTTTGTTCTTGAGGTCGATGCGTCTGAGACTGGAGTAGGTGCCCTCTTGTCTCAACATCCTACTCCTGACGGTTCCTTGCATCCGTGCAGTTTCTTCTCTATGAAATTGTCTCCGGTGGAGTGCAATTATGAAATTGGTGACAGGGAATTACCGGCCATAATTTTGGCACTCAAGGAATGGAGGTACCTTCTCGAGGGTACTAGCATACCAGTGCTCATTCTTACTGACCACAAGAATTTGACTTATCTATCGGAAGCAAAACGTTTGTTGCCCCGACAGGCCAGATTGGCGCTATTTTTGTCTCGGTTTAATTTTGTGGTCTCCTAACTGCCTGGTAGTATGTAGTAGAATGTTAGGGCTGATGCCCTCTCTCGTCAATTTTCACCTCTGTCCAAGGAGGAGTCTATACCTATTCCAGTTATACCTCCTGACCAAATTTTGGCCACCATACGTCCTAATTTTACTTCTCCCTTAGGGGAGGAGATTCTGGCTGCACAAACCAATGCACCTCCTGAGAAACCTAGTGGTAAGTGCTTTGTACCTGAGAATCTTCTAACTAAACTATTGCACACTTACCACTATCCTAAAGCCACAGGTCACCCGGGCAAGAACGAAATGATTTGGTCTGTCACTCGACAATTATAGTGGCCAGCTCTTCGTTCTGATATTGCTGCTTATGTTGACTCCTGCTCAATCTGTGCACAGAATAAGACTCCTCAACGTCTACCTGTGGGTCTTCTTCAACCTATTGCTAATGGTGAGCGTCCTTGGACACATCTTTTCATGGACTTCATTGTTGAGCTCCCTGTTTCCAATGGCAATACTGTTATCCTAATGGTGGTTGACCGTTTTTCTAAAATGTCACATTGCATTCCCTTGTAGAAGTTACCTACTGCTCAGGAGCTTGCTTCAATTTTTGCCCGGGAGGTCTTCCGTTTACATGGGTTACCCAAGGAGATAGTGTCGAACTGGGGTAGCCAGTTTGTCTCCAGATTTTGGCGTTCCTTTTGTGCTCAAATGGGGATCCAGCTTTCCTTCTCCTCTGAATATCACGCTAAATCCAATGGGGCTGCGGAACGGTCTAATCAAGTTCTGGAACAGTTCCTCCGTTGCTATATCTCAGATCACCACAATAATTTGTCTGAACTGTTACCTTGGGAAGAGTTCGCTCGTAATAGTGCTATTAATGCTTCCTCCTAGTTATCCCCGTTCATGGCGAATTATGGGTTTCAACCATCCTTGTTGCCCAATTCATTCATGTCTCAGGGAATTCCGGCTTTGGAGGAGCATCTCCAGCAACTCCGTTCCACGTGGGTGCAGATTCAATATTGTTTTCATCGTTCTATGCAGCGCCAAAAGTTCCAGGCTGATCGTAGGCATCTGCCCGCACCTTCCTATCAGGTTGGTGAGAGTGTTTGGCTGTCCTCCCGCAACTTGAACCTTTGTGTGCCTTCCAATAAACTGGCTCCCTGTTATGTTGGTCCTTTTCGGATGCTCCGACGGGTCAATCCTGTGGCCTATGCTCTTGACCTTCCTCCTGCAATGTGCATCTCCAATGTTTTTCATGTCTCCCTCTTGAAACCATTGGTTTGTAATCGGTTTACCACTGTGTTGCCTCGTCCCCGTCCTATCTTTGTGTACAACCATGAAGAATATGAGGTCAGCAGCATTATTGACTCTCGTATGTCCAGGGGTCGCGTACAGTATTTGGTTTACTGGAGGGGTTACGGTCCGGAGGAGCGTTCATGGGTTCCCTCCTCTGATGTTCATGCTCCCGCCCTCCTCCGTGCCTTCCATGCCCGTTTCCCCAATAAGCCTTTTGTCCTCCCGCGGGGGAGGAGTCGTTGAGGGGAGGTTACTGTCAGGGTTTTTTCCCTGCTTTGTTTGCCATGTGCTGCTGGCAGCTATTTTACTCACCTTGCTGAATTTGGTTCAGAGTGTGTGATGCTGCTCATTTCCTGCACACCCTCTTATGGTCAGACTGTTGTACATCATTCGTGTGAGATAGGTTGCAATCTCAAAATTGTGATGTCATCACTTATTATCTAAAGGGCCTCTGTTCAGTATGCTTTGCCCTTGCGTTGTCTCAGACCTGTTTGTGAGTTCCTGTGTATTACCTGGCTGTCTGACGTCTCTTCTGGTTCCTGGTCCCTGGCTTGTTCCGGACTTTTATGTTTTCCTTGCTTCTGATTCCAGCTCGTCTGACTACTCGCTTTGGCTCCTGACATGGCTCGTCTAACTACCAGCTCTGGTTTTGACTCCTGGCTTGTTATTTGACTTATGGACTGTTTTATTATTTTTGTTATTAATAAAGGTGTGATTATTTTTGATTCCTGGCACCCTGACAAGGTCCCTTTTTCTATTAGAATTGGAGCTCTCTAGACTTGATGGCTTGGGGATAGAATTATTTATATTATTTATCTTTGAAATATTCATTCAATCTCTGAGTTTCTTTTTAGGCGTTTATGTTCCTTAAAAAGATTGCTAATCTTTCTGATTTTCTTGGTTTAGTCCAAGCCTAACCTATAATTAAGCCTGTTATTTTCAGGTGGATTTTTTGTTTCATTTAGCTATTTCTTCTGATAGCAGAATTTCTGATCTTTATTTCTTTTCTCCTTATCTTATTTAGTATAAGGTGATGTTTTCTGACTATTTCAGTTGGGACATTGTTGTTTCTTTCTTATGTTTAATTTCCATTAAATTATTCTGAGTGACCTATTTGTTTTGGTTTTTATTAGAGCTTTTGATGTTGTCCCCACTAAGATTTTCAGACAAACTTTTAGTTTGTTTGTTCCTTCTGCTGGTTCTATATTGTTCAGTATTTTAATGCTTTTTCTTTGGCTTCTTGGTTGAAGCTTTTTGATTTATTTTGTCTTGGGGGCAGCTTAGCCTCCGCCCAGATGGCTAATGCTTTTTCTTTCAGTCCAGTTGCTTTTTCTTGCATTTCCGATTGTTTTATCAGTGGACAAATTTATCAAGACAGCTATTTGGTCTTCTTTGCATATATTTCCTACCATTTTTATGTTTTTGCTTCTTCTGAGGCAGCCTTTCATAGGATGTCCTTCAGACAGTTGTCTTGGGTTATTTTATGCGTGTTGGTTATTGTTTTATTGGCGTTTTTAGGCTCTATTAGGGTTGTGGATTTAGTTTCTCAGTGAAGAAAGATGTTTCTTAGATCCCCCACTTTCCTGTTATTGCTCGTGGACGCCACAGCCTGGGTATTAGTTAACAGGAATAATGGATCGTGGACTTGCACCACCTTTATCAAAGAAAACATCATTTATGCTTGCCTCATAAATTAATTTCTTTCATGGTGGTGAGAGTCCACAAGACCCCACTCTGTTTTGATCTGGGTTGGTTCTTTTTTTGTGCACATCTTTTTTCCCTGCTCCTTTTATGGCTCTTATTCCTTTTTCCTACCTCATTTTGCTTGGCCATACATTAGACTGATGTACCTGTGAGGTGGGAGGGGTTTAATAGGGTTCTTGGGGTTTGGGAATCTTTGTCGCCTCCTAGTGGCAGGAAAGAGTAATTCCCATGAGTAATGGGTCATGGACTCTCAGCACCATGAAATAAATTAATTTATCAAGTAAGTATAAATTCTGTTTCCTTCTAAATACATGGAGAGTCCACAGCTGCATTCATTACTTGTGGGAATACAGAACCTGGCCACCAGGAGGAGGCAAAGACACCCTAGCCAAAGAACTAAATACCTCCCCCACTTCCCTAATCCCCCAGTAATTATTTGCCTTTCGTCACAGGAGGTTGGCAGAGAAGTGTCGGATGTTTTTCAGAGTAGTTCCTTAGGAAGGGTATCTGCCCTTCGGGATGGAACTGGAGTTTTAAGTAGCTTGTCAGCCTCTAAGTGAGAGCATTGATGAATAGAGTCTGGAGATGCAGGGAGAGTCTTTCTACAAATCCATCCAAACTTATATTAACAGCTTCTATAAGCAATCAGCGTTGACGAGTTTCGCTGCCTGCTTTCATCACTCAAGTCCATGTCAGAGGCACTGCTACTATCTGTCAAACTTGAAGAACCGTGTTGGTGTTCCATGGAATGGAAATCCGGTAAGATTGTTTCATTTTTTACACACATGTTAACGATAGAATACAAAGTCTCAGTGGGACTCCTTTATATTTATGTAATCAAGGGTTAATATCTCATGAGGGGGATTATTGAACAGTGGGGTCTAGTTAATCATGTTTGTTATGTGATTATAACTGCGTATGTGTAGAAGACATTTTGGGCTCATAGGCTGATACGGAACATACAGGTTATAGAACTGCGCAGTTTTATTAAGCTGGCGCACTTTTCCTTTGCAGGGGTGGTCCTGCATGAGGCACCATGTGACTGGGAGTAGTCACGTCTTGTTTTCAATTTCCGATTCCTGACCGAGCGGTTGCAGAGAAGAGTTAATTTTTCTACCAGTCTGGGTCATAGGAGGTGGTGAGTGCCCCAGCCATTGGGGATTTAAGGTGCCAGTTGTTTTTTTGGCTAAAAAATGTAATTAGAATTATGGAGAATTCTGATATTCTAGAGGATTCTTCTGATAAGGATTTTGTTACCTGTGTATGTTGTGAGGATATCTAGGTAGAACAGCCCGCTTAGTTATGTTCTGTATGCCGCAATAGGGTGTTTTCTTCAAACAATGTTAAGATGTTATAGACCACTGAGCCATCTACCTCTGAGGATTCCTTGTCCAGTGAGGTGCATTCCCTAGAATCTTTTCCTACACATGCAGTTCCCCTAAGTACCATTACTCCTTTGTCTGAGGGAGACTTTTTACCACAGGAGGTTACTGCGCATTTTCGCATGGCCATCACTATGGCTTTAGCGAGTTTGCCTCATCCTGCTACACCCAAGCGAAGGGTTAATACGTGCTCTCCTACCCATGGGCTTTCGTGTAAAATGACAATTGTGCCCGATCAGTCATCTGGGGATGCTGTTCCCTCTGAAGCTTCAGAGGTAGAACCTGCGGGGTTGGAGTCGCCTAATTTGACTCCTCTAACTGAGGAGGATTTGGCATTTAGATTTAGAATGGCACGCCTGCGTTTAATTCTGAGAGAGGTTTTGGCAATGTTAGAAGTTCCCAGTCCTGATCTGTCAGGTGGATCTCAGTCCTCTAAATCAGATAACGATCTTGATTAGACGAGTGGAGAGGGTTGGATCCTCTTCATCGTCTATATGTATATAGTTATAGACTCCTAGTTCAGAGCTCTAGGGGCGGGTGTGTTGTATAACAGGCATGACCTGATTGTTTTAGTTTGCACACCCTTTTGACGTCCCTTTTTGTGCGTTTACCTATTTTCATTTCTAATCCGTTTCAGATAGTTTTTATTTTAGAACTTGGGTTTCTTGTGGAAACTCCTTTTAGGAAGAAGTTTTGTCACTTGGGTTGTTTTTGGTTATATCGACTATAATGATTGTGATCGTTGGAGTCTTCTGATGGAAGCTTCTAGGTCTCTGTTCGGGGTGATGATTCCCTCAATTAGCTAGATATTAAAATTTAAGCCTTTAAGCTTATTTTCTTTATTGTGTTAATTCTCAGTTTTCCTAACACTGCTCAACTTAAGAATTTGCCATTTGTTTGTTTTTTATGACAAGATGTGTCGTACACTTGATGACGGGCAGGACCTGTTTTAGGTCATAGTTAAGTCTGTTCTTCCCTTCTACTCTAGAGAGGGAGCTCTTTCTAGTTATTCTGGTCCAGGCAGAGCAGGTCCATCTATAACGTAGGACAGGCAGAACCTGTCTTAGGTTCTTCTGGATGGCCTCTGAATGCTGGATCATATGGTTCCAGGGGTCCTAGGTGCCGGATTTGAATTTTTCATTCCGTCTTTCTGGACTAAGTAACTTTTGTAGTCTTGTCTCGGTGCTCTTCGCAGTGTCATTACACTGTTGGTGACTGGTCCAATAAGGGGAGGGGTTTCCCGTCCTTTTTGGGTCCGATTTTTTTAAGCAGAGCTTATAAGATGTCTTTGTTCAGAGAGAGTACACGGTTTTCTTCCAGAACCTCGCTTGGATTCTAAGTTTTTTTGGGGGGGATCTGGGGTTTAATGTGGCAGTAGCCTCTTTCTAGGTGTTGCGGTGGCTCCCGAGTCTTGGCGGTTCTTTTTTTTCCAGCATCTGCTAGTAGACCTTTGGGATTGTTTTCTGCCGTTTCCATCCTCAGAGATGGACCTAGACCTGAGTTCTGGTATTGGCACCAGGTTGGTGCATTTGGATGCGGCTTGGTCTGTCAGACAGGAAGGCTTCTAGTCTTAGAGCTTACAAAGTAATTACTTTATCTGGTTCTTCCCTCCAATTCACCTTCAGGCCTTCGTTGGCACTGTGATGGGGGGTGATGGATTCAGCCCAGGCCGAGTCTTTGACATAGCATTGGGTTTTTGTCTCTGCCTTAGCAGTCTTTTTGTATTACCGGTTGGGGAATCGTTCTTCAGTGTTCGGTCCAGATCTCCCAGTGTTGGGCATTTTTATTCTATTTCCCCTGGGGCAGTTTTGTCTTGGTCGCTTCCCTGTCAGCAGTGTGAGAGTGTTTTCTGGGGTATGTGGATCAGAATTTTCCTTCCAATTAGCTTTTTTTTTTTTCAGTAGAGAATTTTGCTCAGAGGTCTGGTCTTCTGGGTCCATGCCAGTCGGGACCTCTTTGTGAGTGGATTATTTCTGAGTTAGTGAGTTCCTCCTGCGTAGACGGAAGGGTCTCGAATTTGGTGGTGGGCGGACGCCCACTACGGCTCTTAGATAGATATATATATATGGTAGCCCTGACTACAAAAAAGCCTGTTTACAACAATCCATTCTCTGAGCGTGCTCTTCCGAAACGGATATTCTTTATGATCATCCGTTTGATCTGACTATCCAGAGGTTTTCGAATGTGTATATGAGGAAAGCAGATCGAGTTTCTCAGCTGAGGCCCGCAGGACTAAGTGGCCTAAGGGATTAGTTCCCGGCTTAGCAAGCTGTAGGCTTGGAGTTTGATTCCTGCTGTGGCAGTTTTCTTACTTCTGAAGAGGTCTATTTTAACCTTCTTTTTGGCCATGTCACTCTTTTTCGAGGACGGCTCAATCCTATCTGGAGTGGGCGTCAGTGAGACTGTTGCACCATTTTTGCCCGTGAGTTTGTAATCACGGTTTAGAGACTCACTGACATGAGAGTTTCCTTTGTTGCAGGGATCTACCGGATCAGGGTCTCTTTGCGTCTTGGGGTATTTTCTTCCGGGGCGAATTGCGAGGGGTCGCTTGGCCCTAGCCGAGAGAAGTTTTTTTTCTGAGGGGTTTTGGTCCTTTCCTTCAGCTCGTACCTGGTTCCTCGTCACCTGTTTTAGGCGTGGAGGACTCCCTCTCCTTTGGAGGAGCTAGCTTGTCCTGACTCTCTTCTGGATCCTGGAGTATTCTTCTTCCCCTCTAGAATGAGCTGGTGAAGGGCTTGTCTAGCTAGTTCTTATTCGAAGGTGCAGCCTGCAAGGATAGCCTGTTGATTAGCTTAGCTGCCTGGCATGCGGAAGGTTGCAGATGGATACCAGCTGTGTTTCCTTTCTCTGGTATGTGTTTTCGCAAGCAGTTTTTGCTCTCTGTTTGTGCTCCAGTTCCAGAGGTTCATTGATCTTCCAGGTGTTCAGTTGGTTTTGCTAGGGCACTGCCTGCACCAGGGCCGGAAAGTCAATTCCTTGCTCCTTTTGGGGTTGGATTTAGCCTTCAGGAGTTGAATCGGGTTACCTTTGTACCTGTACGGGAGGTCGTCTTTGAATTCTTATTCAAGGACCTATTTAGTTCCTATATTGTTTTTCTATGTGTCATAATTTCTGTGTTGCAATTTGCAATACGTTCTTCCTTGTTGTGATCTCCCTTCTAATAAGGCTATCAGAGTTTTTTCTCTCTAAAATTGTCGTATTCCTTGTCCTTGTCCTTTTTTTGGGGAATCTCACCTTGGGTTTCTGTCAGACATCTTCAGAATAGACGGTTTTTCCCTTTATGTTATTCATATCTGGGGAGTGCAAGGTGTTGGAAGCTGCTTAAGTTCCTCCTTGTTGGGGGAGGAGTGTTTTTCGCTTTTTCGATTACACAGTGGGACACGAGCCTCCTCAGAGGTTTATGGCTCAGTTTGAGTTCAGTGTCATCTTTTTGGGTCTCTGACATGAGATCCTATGGTTCTGATTGTTGGGCGGCTGCTTAGTCCTCCTAACATTCTTATTCTTTTTATTTTTGCTTCTATCTAGGAATCCTTCGGGAGTTTGATTTTCTTGCAGGCTGTGGTGCCCTCAAGTTGGGTTGCCTCTTATTTGTACCCTCCCGTTAGCATTCAGTGTCCTCTGTAGCTTGGGTATAATTTCCCACAAGTAATGAATACAGCTGTGGACTCTCCCTGTATTTAGAAGGAAAACATAAATTATGACTTACCAGATAATTTCCTTTCCTTCGATACAGGGAGAGTCCACAGCTCCCGCCTGTGCTCTCCGGTTGGCGGCCCTAAATTTCAGTTGCTTTCTTCTGGCACCTTTTCCACCCTGATATTTCTCCTACTGTTCCTTGTTCCCTCGGCAGAATGACTGGGGGATGAGGGAAGTGGGGGAGGTATTTAAGCCTTTGGCTGGGTTGTCTTTGCCTACTCTTGGTGGCCAGGTTCTGTATTCACACAAGTAATTAATGCAGCTGCGGACTCTCCCTGTATCGAAGGAAAGGAAATTATCTGGCAAGTCATAATTTGTTTGTGATTCTGACAAAACATACTATTTAAAAAAAAAGTTTCTATTTTACATCTATTATCAAATGTGCTTTGTCTATGATATTCTGTGTTAAAGAGATACCTAAATAGGCATCTGAAACACTACATGACAGAAAATAGTACTGTCCTCTAGTAATCTTGCAAATGGATAATATTCTTGCAAAACTGCTGCCATTAAGTGCTTCAGAAATTGGCCGGCTCCTAAGCATACAAAAGATACTAAGAGAACGAAGAAAAAATTGATAATAGAGGTAAATTAGAAAGTTGTTTAAAATTGCTGCTCTATCTGAATAAGGGAAGAAAACAATTTAACAGTATACTGTCCCTTTAACTTTTAAATATGTGGTTGCAAATAAAGTTAAACAATCATCATCAGGTCATCAAAAATCACAGATGTGATAAACATTTTTTTTTTACTTTTTTAAGTCAATCAGTATAACCCTCACTATAACACCATACCAATTATAATCATAACAAAAATGACACTGATAAGTCATCTTCTTGTCCATTAAGCTAGTTGAACTTTGATTTATGAGAGGGGAAAAAACAATTTGCTGGATTTCTGTTTTTATTGTCTAACATTTGTGATAACTGTTATAAAATTATTTACCCCTAGACTCACCACAAATATGTGAACTATAAACTTTGCTTTAGAAATAAGCCAGACATTGTCTACTATGGGAATATTATATTTCCAGGAACAGTGCTTGTTAGATTTCCGTTATTTGGCAAATGGCTGATCTCTTGCAAACTAGAAGTAGACAACTGTCATAAAATGACCATTATCAAATTAAGAAACTCTTAAGTGTACTTCATAATCAGTTTTTTATGCCTTATAATGGTATTTGTGCTACACACGCGTATGACGTTTGATTATTATTGTGTTTTGCTTTCCTCTAGGGATTCAAGTTTGACTTTGCATTGAATTGTGAATTTGTTCCGGTTGAATTTGGAGATATTCGGCAAGTGAAGACAAGTTTTAAGAAACTGATGAGGGCGTGTGTACCTAGCAGTATCCCTGCAGATTCCGAATTAACGTTCCTTAAGTCATTGGGAGAATCTGAGTGGTTCTTGCAGGTAATAAATAGTAAATATTTAATGGGGCTGTAAATGTTAATTTGATTTGGATCTTGCTGTGATTATTTCAATACAATTTTTTTTGCAGATGCACAGAATAATCCAGCTCTCTGTGATTGTATCAGAACTCATGGAAAACAGATCTTCTGTTATGGTTTGTTTAGAAGAAGGCTGGGATATTACCACACAGGTAAATACAATTTTATCAGTAATCCAGACCTATTGCAAATGATGTGATCATCTTTTGGTTATGCTACAAATTACTAGAATATCAATATATAATATTTTTCTAAAGCTTTAGGGCTGGTACGAAATATGATTATTATGTCTTTAAGGAGTATATTAAAACAATACTAGAAAATCAATATATCATTGTATTTTTCTAAAGCTTTAGGGCTGGTACGAAATATGATTATTATGTCTTTAAGGAGTATATTAAAAAAATACTGTACTAGAAAATCAATATATCGTATTTTTCTAAAGCTTTAGATCTGGTACAAAATATGATTATTATGTCTTTAATGAGTATATTAAAAAAATATTTATTGACCAGTCATTATTTCTTTCATTCTTTTGCACTGGTATTTATCCAGCAGGGTATACTGCCTTTTGCCTACTTGGAGTGATTCAGAACAATCTCAGAAGTCTTGAAAGCACCTTTTTCTACATATAATCCTCCAATCATTGACAATATCCTTTCTAGTGTAGAGGAAGAGGTAGCATTGGCTACACTTTTCTTAGGCTATAGTGTTTGATGCTGTCCATAAATCAACAAATAAGATTGTGAACCCTTTCAGTACAGTTTACTTGCCACTGCAAAGGTCCAATCTCCATTTGACACCTAATCTGTACCCTGAATCATGGCCTCATACCGGACAATATAAAACCAATCTTCATTGTTGAATACTATTTTGTGATATGAGTTATGGCAATTTTGTGACTCAATTTCCATTTTTAAAGGAAAATCCATTTAAAATAATGAAAAAAATATAATGTTATCATTTAGATGCTTTAATCTCTCTTTAAGATATAGTGATATTTTTAGAGCTAGCCTTGAAGGGTAGTGTCTTCTATTCTGTCTTAGCTCATCTCAACTTAATAGGGTAGAACCAGTAAAATAATTTATGCCACTTAGAGATTTAAAGAGCTTATCTGTATTTAATATAAATCTCATAAACAACTGCTCCATTAAATGGGTGTTGTTTCAGTGCTAGCTTTTACTTGTTTGTGTGACACATCCATAGCTATTATTATATTTAAATGACTAAAACCTCTAGATGGGCTGAAGGTGCCATTTTGTTTAAATTTTGGAACACTGATAATACCTGTTAGTGTACTTTTCTAGGTGTCTCTTTTGGGTTATGGGTTTAACCTTAAATCCATCATAAAAAGAAATATAAGGTTTTTAAAATTGCTTTTTTTCATCAGGATTTAAAGAATGGACATAAAAAAGCACATGCCTAAGGTTAGTGGTTCTCCTCTTATGAGAACTTCTTGGAAGTGCAAGTCTGTAATAATAAAGATGATTCACTAAATAAATCTAAGAATGCCTTGTTTTGCAGTCATTTTTCCTCTGTGAAACATACTATGATTCTGTTTAGTTAATTCCATATCTGATTAACCTCCATATAAAGGCATAATCGGTAGAGGAAGTAACAAGTCATGTTTTAATGATAAAGTTTTCTCTGTGAAAAAAATCACAAAAAGACAAAGGCGCCTCCTAGTGTAATACAGTTGGTGAAAGAGATTTGATAGGTAATCAAAAAGGTACTCACAAGTGGAGCAGCACCCAATTGTGCTAAATCAAACAGACTGGGATCTCACAGTGTCCCAGCTCACTGACACTGCAAGGAAACTTGTTTCTCCAATGTCTTGCCGGACTGACAGAGCTCAGACTCTCACAAAGAGGTTTACATAAAACCAAATTTTATTAATAAAATGAAAATCTCAGTGTCTCATGACACTAGATATTAAAAATGTTTTAATGATTCAGATTTTCCCAAAGGTAAGGTTGGCATATCTGTCTAAAAGGTATTTACAGTATCTCACAAAAGTGAGTACACCCTCACATTTTTGTAAATATTTTATTATATTGTTTCATGTGATAACACTGGAGAAATGACACTTTGGTACAATGTAAAGTAGGGAGTGTACAGCCTGTATACCAGTGTAAATTTGCTGTCCCCTCAAAATAACTCAACGCACAGCCATTAATGTCTAAACTGTTGGCAACAAAAGTGAGTACACCCCTAACTGGAAATGTCCAAATTGGGCCCAATTAGCCATTTTCCCTCCCTGGTGTCATGTGACTCGTTAGTCTTACATTGTCTCGGGTGTGAATGGGGAGCAGGTGTGTTAAATTTGGTGTTATCGCTCTCATTCTCTCTCATACTGGTCACTGAAAGTTCAACATGGCACCTCATGGCAAAGAACTCTCTGAGGATCTGAAAAAAATGAATTGTGGCTCTACATAAAGATGGCCTAGGCTATAAGAAGATTGCCAATACCCTGAAACTGAGCTGCAGCACGGTGGGCAAGACCATACAGTGGTTTCACAGGACAGGTTCTACTCAGAACAGGCCTCAACCTGGTCAACCAAAGAAGTTGAGTGCACATGCTCAGCGTCATATCCAGAGAGAGTGCTGAAAGCATTGCTGCAGAGGTTGAAGGGGTGGGGGGGGGGCAGTCTGTCAGTGCTCAGATCATACGCCGCACACTGCATCAAATTGGTCTGCATGGCTGTCGTCCCAGAAGGAAGCCTCTTCTAAAGATGATGCACAAGAAAGCCCACAAACCGTTTACTGAAGACAAGCAAGCTAAGGACAAGGATTACTGGAACCATGTCCTGTGGTCCGATAAGACCAAGATAAACTTATTTGGTTCAGATGGTGTCCAGCGTGTGTGGCGGCAACCAGATGAGGAGTACAAAGACAAGTGTGCCTTGCCTACTTTCAAGCATGGTGGTGGGAGTGACATGGTCTGGGACTGCATGAGTGCTGCTGGCACTGGGGAGCTACAGTTCATTGAGGAAACCATGAATGCCAACATTTACTGTGACATACTGAAGCAGAGCATGATCCCTTCCCTTCGGAGACTGAGCCACAGGGCAGTATTCCAACATAACGACCCCAAACATACCTCCAAGATGACCATTGCCTTGCTAAAGAAGCTAAGGGTAAAGGTGATGGACTGGTCAAGTATGTCTCCAGACCTAAACCCTATTGAGCATCTGTGGGGCATCCACCAGCTCCTTGATGTTGTGATGGAAGAGTGAAAGAGGACTCCAGTGGCAACCTGTGAAGCTCTTTTTAACTCCATGCCTAAGAAGGTTAAGGCAGTGCTAAAAAATAATGGTGGCCACACAAAATATTTAAACTTTGGGCCCAATTTGGACATTTCCACTTAGGGGTATACTCACTTTTGTTGCCAACGGTTTAGACATTAATGGCTGTGTGTTGTTATTTTGAGGGGACAGCAAGTTTTACTGTTATACAGGCTGTACACTCACTACTTTACATTGTAGCAAAGTGTAATTTCTTCAGTATTGTCACATAATAAAATCTGTGATGATGAAAAAAGACAGTAGCAATTGAGCGTTCCAGAAAAATAGGGTGTTCTACATCAAATAGGCTGCCATTCAGGGCAGATGGCGAAAGCTTTTGATCTGTTAACTGGCATCTTGTCAGTGCAAGTGATTCAGGTCCATTATCAGAAAACAGGAAATTAATCCGAGCATGAAGTACAGTATCTAGAAAAAAATGTTTTCAGTAGTTATCATTGACAAAAGAACACTGGATAAAAACACACAAGTAGTAGACAGACTGAAAGCTGAGCACTTTAAGGTTAATGCTGGCTCCAATGGATAGACAAAGTGCAAACGCACTTCTATCATGAATATGCACACCCAATAGTGCATGGCCTTTGATAAAGAATAGAGAAAGAGACTTGCATGAAAAAACAGACCAGAAATTGTACTAGTAGGAGTGTAGTCTGCAGAAAAGACACCCACCCCAGTAAGCTGTGAGACCTATGACCACCCCATGCATGGCTTCTGGATGTACCCTGATAATCTTGATAATTTAGGTGAAATTTGCATATCTTTGATGTCTATGAAAGACAATATAGTTGTAGCTTTCTTTTGGACAGCCACACATTGTCATACTTTTTAAGTAGATGTTTAACATCTGTTATGCTGAGGTTGCACAGACTGGATTAATGGTCAAGAGACTTGAAAATGAGGGGACATCACTTACATATGGCTGGCATACTCCAAGACTAGTAGGTAGGGCAGAAATATCACTATAAGAGCATATGCAATTAATACAGCGCCTACACATACAATCTTGCAAAATTCCCAAATAAGTTTCTCTAAAACACCTAAAATAAATAGAAATATCACACATAGGGAGCGCCAAAAGAGGCTAAAGTGATTATAAAAATTATATCAATCCTGTGTATAAAAACAATTTACATTTTATTATCCAAAATACATAGCAATAGGGTACCCTAATGAAAATAAAAGTTAAAATAGAGATAGTGTCCAAAAGGAAAAGTTCAAATATATGTGTGTCCGGTGCAAAAATAGTATAAATAGGAACCAATTGGTATTATCAAATTCTTCTATAAGGTGTGTTCATCCTTCGGGCAATAATAGTTAAATTGTGAATTAGTATCTGGTGAAAAATAGTCCAAAAAATATATATAGGAACATCAATATGTAGCTATCGATGCAAAACATAATTGATGAAAAACTTTTGAGTTGCTAGATGTTAATTCCTCAAGTGGTAATCATCCTCTAGGTATGAAGACTAGCAACAAAGGTACTGTTCAGGTATCTGATAAATCATTTCAATAAGTCAGAGATATAGAGGTTGTACAATGGTACTCCACAATCACAGATAATTAATTTGGTACGCCATGAAGATAATTTCACAGACAGATTTGCTGGCTCAGTAGAAGAGGCAAAAGTTACTTGACTAAGTAAGATGTATCTTGAATCTTTTCACAACAACAATTTGTGAACCCTTGTTTTAAAGGGTGTTTTGAGGAGAGCTCTATATAGGATTCTCTGTCCATTCATCAGGCCTTGGAATGTTTCATTGTTGATGTTGAGATGGGAGGCACCATTTGATCTCTGAAGTAGAAATTAATCTTCATGCTACAGGCTTTTTTTTCTTTTAGACACAAAAAATAACTTTTCCTATATTGCGAGATTTCATTACTTTAAAGGGACAGTCAAGTCAAAAAAAAAACTTTCATGATTCAGATAGAGCATGTAGTTTTAAACAACTTTCCAATTTACTTTTATCACCAATTTTGCTTTTGGGCAATTAAGGGATTATCTATCTTTTAAAACAACATAAATTCTGGTGTTGACTGTCCCTTTAAGGATTCTAGTCTGATTCTACAGAATTGCAACATTAACTTTTTAAAACCAATGTGTAGATTTTCTTTTATTGTTTTTAAAGACCTTTTTAGGTATCATTGTCAACTGTTAGATTGTTTTCTGCATTAGTTCTATTTTTTATGTTTCTCCATGTAGGCCCTAGCCTGATTATACACAAACTAATGCTAGCAGAGAGAAGGATTGACCTGAAGACTTCTGATATTGTTTCTACTTATTCCTGCAGGAGGCAGTGTACACAACACCACTGAATATGTCACTGCTGTTATTTTACTAGATGTCAGCTTATTAAGTTGTCAGTTTCTTAGAGCTGGAGTAAAGAATCTGAGTAAATGCACCATATACAAGTTTTAGGGAAACACGTGTGGCTAATTTAAACATTTGTGGTGAAATCCCTACATTTAGAGCCCCCCCACACTTGTATCCTCCGCCCAACGCAGTGCAGTTTTTGTTTACAGGCTGGTGATTCAGCCAATGGAAAGGTTTGGTCAAGCCCTATTCTAAATTTGTAGCATACAGTCAAAACTTGTGCTGCTATAGATCTGAATAGTACTTGATGTACACTTACCATTGGCTGCGTCACCCTATGGTCAAAAGATGCACTGTGTTGGGTTGAGGATACAAGGTTGAGGGGTCTGTAAATTTAATGCATGAAAATAGACTTTTAAAAATCAGTTGAAATTACTACATGTGCTTTACCAAAACTGTAATATAGTGCTTATATATTTTTTTACTAAAGCTTTAATCCACCGCTGATTTAATTAATGTTTTTTATTATTTCAATTGTTCTGTTTCAGGTTGTGTCGTTGGTGCAGCTACTTGGAGATCCCTTTTACAGGACACTTGAAGGTTTCCGTATGTTGATAGAGAAGGAGTGGCTTTCATTTGGACATAAATTCAGCCAGCGCAGCAATCTCTCCCTCAACAGCCAAGGCAGTGGTTTTGTACCAGTTTTCTTACAGTTTTTGGATTGTGTACATCAGGTAAGAATTAATTTGTAAATAAAGAAGCAATAAAATCTATCTTTCAAGTGTCAGAGTTGTATTAGATATGATGCTGACATAGTATAATGCGCGTTTAATCAAATATACATCTTTTTTCCATTATGACCGCTTATCTGTGGAGAGAATTTTGTTGTGATTCTTCCTACTTAATGGGTGGTTTAAAGAGAATTAACGGAAACAAAAAAAAAGAAACACAAAAAGTAACATTCCTGATACTGGCCTCACAAATGAATGCAGGTTTTATCAGCCACTAAGAATGTTCAGCAGAGTCCATGTCTGCTTACATCATTTAACAATAGCATCTTCTCCTCTATTCTTTTGATAGTATATGATTCATACACTTGTCTTTGACATTAGGTAACAAGTTCTGGGTGTTATGGTCAGTTGTTTGTTACACATTATACACCTTAAAGGGACACTAAACCCAATTTTTTTTCTTTCATGATTCAGATAGAACAGCAATTTAAAGCAACTTTCTAATTTACTCCTATTATCAATTTTTTTCTTCATTTTCTTGGTATCTTTATTTTACAAGCTGTCCCATTTTTGGTTCAACACCTGGGTAGCGCTTGCTGATTGGTTGCTAAATGTAGTCAACAATTAGCAAGTGCTATCCAGGGTTCTGAACCAAAAATGGGCCGGCTTGTAAGCTTACGTTCCTGCTTTTTCAAATAAAGGTACAAAGAAAAATTGATAATAGGAGTAAATTAGAAAGTTGCTTAAAATTGCATGCGCTATCTGATTTATGAAAGAAAACAATTTGGGTTCATTATCCCTTTAACCTCTTAGTGACCAGACCATTTTTCAATATTCTTACTGTTAAGGACCAGGGCTATTTTTACATTTCTGCAGTGTTTGTGTTTAGCTGTAATTTTCCTCTTACTCGTTTACTGTACCCACACATATTATTATTATTATACAATGTTTCTCTTGTAAAGGTGTATCCAGTACGGGTTCATCCATTACTTGTGGGATATTCTCCTTCCCAACAGGAAGCTGCAAGAGGAAACCCACAGCAGAGCTGTCTATATAGCCCCTCCCCTAACTGCCACCCCCAGTCATTCTCTTGCAGCTCTCGATGAGAAAGGTCTTACAGGCAGTGATGCCTTCCGTTTAAGGGCCTGCCTTGTCCCTCCCTTCATCCGTGTCCTAAAGCTTTGGTATTGGTATCCCACAAGTAATGGATGAACCCGTGGAATGGATACACCTTTACAAGAGAAAACAAAATGAATGCTTACCTGATAAATTTATTTCTCTTGTGGTGTATCCAGTCCACGGCCCGCCCTGTCATTTTTAGGCAGGTGTTTTTTATTTTAAACTACAGTCACCACTGCACCCTATAGTTTCTCCTTTTTTCTTGCTTGTCTTCGGTCGAATGACTGGGGGTGGCAGTTAGGGGAGGAGCTATATAGACAGCTCTGCTGTGGGTGTCCTCTTGCAGCTTCCAGTTGGGAAGGAGAATATCCCACAAGTAATGGATGAACCCGTGGACTGGATACACCACAAGAGAAATAAATTTATCAGGTAAGCATAAATTTTGTTTTCTCTTCATTAAATGGACTTTCTAAAGATACCATCATTTCATCATATCATATAATTTACTATAAAAAAAAAATTTTATGAAAAAATTTAAAAAAAAAAAACCACCGCCAAAATCTGTTACACATCTACAACTACCAAAAAAAACACCTATGCTAAATAGTTTCTACATTTTGTCCGGAGTTTAGAAATACCCAATGTTTACATGTTCTTTGCAAGTTATAGGGCAATAAGTATAAGTAGCCCTTTGCTATTCCCAAACCATTTTATTTCAAAATTAGGGATAGTTACATTGAAACACTGATATCTGTCAGGAATCCTTGAATAACCCTTCACATGTATATATTTTTTTAGTAGACAACCCAAAATATTGATCTAGGCCTATTTTGTTATATTTGATGCCACCATTTCACCGCCAAATGCGATCAAATAAAAAAAAATCTTTATCTTTTTCAATAACTTTTTAACTAACTTTAGGTTTCTCACTGAAATTATTTACAAACAGCTTGTGCAATTATGGCACAAATGGTTGTAAATGCTTCTCTGGGATCCCCTTTGTTCAGAAATAGCAAACATATATGGCTTCAGCATTACTTTTTGGTAATTAGAAGGCCGCTATATGCCGCTGCACCCAGCAGTGAAGGAGTTAGGTAGCTTGTAGGGTTAATTTTAGCTTTAGTGTAGTAGACAACCCAAAGGCCCATTTTGGTATATTTCATGCCACTATTTCTCCGCCAAATGCGATCAAATAAAAAAAATTGTTTACTTTTACTTAGTCTGTTAGTACTAAAATAAATGGCTTTTTATTTATTTTTTTAAAGTTTATTTTATTTAAATATAAACTTCAGTGTAGGATACTCCCTTAGCCCCCAACTTCCCTGATTCGCCCCACCAAACAGCTCTCTTACCCTCCCCCCTCTACTTATTTGCCGCCATCTTGGGTACTTGCAGCTGTCTGCCAGTACCCAGTTTGTTAAAAAAAAAATAGGTTTTATTTATTTATATTTATATTTTTATTTTCATTTTTCTGTAGTGTAACTGCCCCCCTCAATACCCCCCCCCTCTGATCCCTTTTCACCAAGTCGTATCCCCCCTCCCTCTTCCTCTGCATCATTCCTATTTCATTCAAGGATTGACTAACAGACTAGGTAGCACGAGCACACACTCCCGCCCCCCACACACGCTCCCGACGCCATCCCAGCAATACCGCAACCGGATCCACCTGAATAGGAACTGCTCCAGCGATGGGCCTTCCGCCGAACCTCCGCCCACCAACGATCGGCACCTTCGCTGGTCTATGCGGAAAGGGCCACAGGGTGGCTCTTTCTGCATTGGATGCTTAAAAAAGGTTTTGCAGTGATGCCTCAATATCGAGGCATCACTGCAATACCTTGAAAGCGTCTGGAAGCGATCACAATCGCTTCCACTGCTTGAAACCCCAGAGGACGTGTCAGGCACGTCCTTGGTCATTAACTGACACTTTTTGTAGGACGTGCTTGACACGTCCATGGTCATTATGAGGTTAAACTCATTTACATGAGAGTATACTGAGGTAGGCCTTGAACACTATATTTTTTTACACTGCTACCATTTTTAGTGTTGTAGGCTTGACCAGAGTCATGAAAGTATCATTTTGACTTTCATGTCCCTTTAAGCAGGATAAAGTAAAATGCCCTCCATTGTCTCCCCAATAGTAACATGTAAACATCACTGAACCTGTACTAGAAGACCTGGACTGTAGATCACAAAGTAGAATTTTACCTCCATTTCTTAAAGAACAAGGAGCTTTTCTTATTGAAGAATAGTCCTTTATCCCACTACATACACTTATGTTAATAACTTGCTTGACAGCATTTCTTTATTAGGTCTTTAATATATTTTGGAATTTGTATATGTGGGTGTAATGGGTTGCATTCCTTAAAGGGAAACTATACCCAAATGTTGAAGCAATTGAAAGTGATGCAACATATTTGTAAAAAAGAGACTATAAAATATCACTTGAACAGCTCTATGTAAAAAAAGGAAGATATTTTACCTAAACATTCTCTCAGTAGGGACATCCTATAGTAAAAGGACTTTAAGCAACCAATCAGGATTCTAGTCCCAGGATTTGCAAGGCAGTGTCTATCGGCATGTGCAGGCACAGTCACGTTATTTCATTTCTCAGTTTAAGGACATTTACTATAAAATCTTACAAAATCACAGTAAAGCAAAGTATGAACTGATGAAGCTGATTGGCTGTTTTTCACAATGCCGTTGTCCGTAAATAAGGATCACCTTATTTCCCTCCTCACTTTAAGGAAATTAGCCATGAAATCTTGTGAGATCTCAGTGAAATCCAATGAGATCAAAGTAAAGCAAAGTGTGAACTCAGCACTGATTAAGCCGATTGGCTGTTTCTTTCACCTTCCAGATGACAGTACAAAGAGTAACTCTGGATCACAAAGCACTTACTCTGGCGAGCTACTTCTACCTTTTTATATAGAGATATTCAGGTTATATTTTCTTGTCAACATTTGACAGTTTTGTTGTATCACTTAAGCATATGGGAATTATGTCCCTTAAATACAATAGAGCACTGCTGTTTTTATCACTTAGGAATTATTCACATCATGTACAAATTATGTTGCTCCTTATTAATTAAATATTACTGAGTTATAAGAGCAGAAAAATGTGTAAGCCAGACGCCTGACATGTCTCACTAAAGCCCTGATTAACTGTTCCAGCTCTTTGCATTCCAGGGCTAATTGGTATATTTGTATGTGGTCATTATGCCATTGTCCTTTATGCGTTTCTCTTCTCCAGATCTGTTTAATTTAATTATAATAGTTATTAATCATTTTAACAGCTAAAATAATTACAAAAATCTCAAACTGTACAGAAGAATGTTATGATACAGACTTTGTTTAGAAATCTGATGCCAACAGAACATAATAATTATTATGTTCGAACCAATATAAGAAGTGTTAGATTTTTCTGAATAGTAAAGGAAACTACAGACATGAACTGACAAATATAAATCTTTTTTGACATTCATATAACAGGGAGAAGTGTGTGGTGAAGAACCTATACTGGATAGGTTGGAGTCAGTTATATATTTTATGTCAGGCTAGGGTTTCGCATTCTGTGATGTTGCTTCTTGTTTATGACGTTTATGGTTTATAGTGTTATTTGTTTTTTAATCATGAAGTTATTTTAGTTTTGCAAAGGTGAATAAAGAGAGGTAGATGGTGAGTTTGTAGATGGACATTGTCTTAAAGGGTTAGAGACCCTACAGACTACAGGTCAGTATGCCGTGTTGGCTGCCCATATATGGATATACTTGTACATAGAAATATAGTTCTCAGGGACAATCTTCCACCATTTTATTTTCTAGCTAGTGAAAAGGTAGCTGGATGTAGTACTTTTATCATTGGACTTTTATATAAGTTAGGTCTTTATCTATCTATATATAGACTGACTGACTGATCAGCGCCCAGCTTAAACTGTTTAACCTAGGAACGTGAGATTTGGAAGGTACATTGTTTTTATGACGTAGGCACCCACTAAGGAGGGATTTTTTGAAATTGAATCCCTAAGGGGGTGAAAATGGGGGGTAAATTTTTTATGAGGATACCTATATCTCAAAAACCGAAGATGTTACAGAGGTGAAAATTGGTATTTACATTCTCCTTTAAAAATAAAGAAACGCGTGTTTTACCATTTCCAGAAAATCCACTTAAGGGGGGGGGATTTATGAGGATACCTATATCTCAGAAAAGATGTTAGAAAAGTAAAAATTATATTTAAAAATCTTTATTATAAAGTAAGTTTACATGCCAAATTTCTTGATCCTAACTTTAGTAGTTCTCAAGATATGGATATCAATAAAAAAAATATACTCACATCTGACAGTTGAGACATAATATATCATTACAATTTAATATTAAAGTAATTGTAAACAGAATAATAATAACAATTTTTTTATGTGCCGAACAGACGTCCCGCCCAAAACTTAGCTGATTGGTGCCCATGTACAAGAAACACAGAGAATTAATGAAAACTCACAGTTCATGTCAGCGGGTGTGCAACCCGAACAGGCACACATGCAAGGGCACGTCGTTGTGAGTGGTCACGTTTATCGCTATTGTTTACAAAATCCACGCAAGTGAAGCCACGGGCAACAGCTAGTACTCTCTAAAAGGCAAATTAGTATAAGAGAGGAAACGTTTATCTTTGTAGAGGGAGTACTTCTTTTTGTTGTTGAAATGTCCCTACCCTGGTTAGTTTATTCTTACGGTAATTTTGAAATGCTCTTTCATTTTCCTAAACACTACTTGCAAATCATATGCATAGTGCATACACTCTTTAAAGAATCATAGATACTTCACAATCTTTTGGATAAGTAAACTTTGTGCACTTTTCAAACTGTTTTAAGAATTGACCCCACTAGACCTTTTTTTTTCTTTTCTTTTCTTTTTTAATGGAATGAACTTTAAACACCTGGTATGAAACCCTTACAATAAAATCCTTAAACATGTCTCTGTTAATAAAACTTCTACGTTGGCTCTTCTCATTTATATTTACCAAGTGAGAGACCCCCCTAGTGAGGTTGTACAGAAAACTGACCACTCTCCTTGGCCAACTTAAAGGTAACTTCCTTCAGAGACATAGCACATTCATAGTTCTGTTCTAAGAATGGATAGGACCAATAATCACAAAGGTACTGGTACAGGTACTTCTCATTGCAGAGATTAAAAATATGGTTTGTACTATATTATTTGGACAACATACTGCTTGTGGCCAGATTTCAAGAGCTGGAATCCACACATGATGGAATTGTTACAGATGCAGGGTCATGGATGGATAATATATATATAAAGAGCTAGATGATTCCAGCTCAATAAATTGTCTATCTGGAAACAAATTGCAATACCAGAGAATTAAAATGGGGTATTGTAATTTTCAAGACATTATCTTATAACTAACAAAGTTGTCGCAGTACAATTTTCTCACAGGCAGAGAGTCAATGAAGATGTTATAGGGAAACTGGCACAAACAATTAGTGTTGTCAAATGGGCAGTATGACAAATGCATCCATTCCAAAGCAACTTGTTAGAGGGATAATATGCAATGGCATAGGAATCCATAAGAATCAAAATGTAATAAGATGGCAGTGCCCTACATTTTGTTTCCAAGGAGGAACACAAACTCAAGCAGTTCTCAAGAAAGACGAACATTATTTCTGCTAGCCCAGAATTACGTGGACAATTTGAAAACAGTTCATCATTCCACAAGAATTATCAAATACATCAGTTCTTCAGCAGATTTTCTTTCCCCCAATCAATGGGGGTGGACTCCTCAGATATGGAACATCAAAATAATACATGAGTTCCCCCTAATTCCTGAGAAACCTCAGCTACTGTACAAAATAAAGAGGTAACCAGCAATATTCTTAGCAATTCTTCCTCTGTGAGGATTCCTTAAATCTACTGCTCGCTAAAAATTAAAAGAAGGTGATATTGTATTGTCTTTTTATTATGCACCTGCTAATTATTCAATTCTATTGTATTTAATGGTCCTTTAATATCCATTAGTCAGACAACTGGTAGTGAAACTACATTGGAAGGTTCTAGAATTTCTACATAATTTGTGCATGAAGGTCCAATCATTTCACCCCCATCCACAGAAGTTATCCGTGAATATATAGCTGATGTAACATTGACTGAATGGTCAATGTTACATCAGCTATATATTCTTGCTTAAAGGGACCGTCTAGTCCAAAATAAACTTTCATGATTCAGATAGAGAATGTAATTTTAAACAATTTTCCAATTTACTTTTATCACCAATTTTCCTTTGTTCTCTTGGTATTCTTAGTTGAAAGCTAAACCTAGGAGGTTCTTATGCTAATTTCTAAGCCCTTGAAGGCCGCCTCTTCTCTCAGGGCATTTTGACAGTTTTTCACCACTAGAGGGTGTTAGTTCATGTGTGTCATATAGATAACACTGTGCTCATGCACGTGGAGTTCCAGTGAGACAGCTCTGATAAAAATGGATGTCTGTCAAAAGAACTGAAATAAGGGGGCAGTTTGCAGAGGTTTAGATACAAGGTAATCACAGAGGTAAAAAGTGTATTTATATAACTTTGTTGGTTGTGCAAAACTAGGGAATGAGTAATAAAGTAATCAGAACCTTGTTGAAGGCATGACAAAACGTCCTTCAGCTTACTAAAGAAAAACTCCTCTTCTTGTATGGTACTGCTTCTATATCCAACATATAGTTATGTCATTTCTTGTTAAAGTTGCATCATAATTTCCGACAAGGATTAAAGGGACAGTAAAGTCAAAATCGAACTTGCATTGCCTAAACATTAACAAATTTGCTTTGTTCTGTTCATATCCCTTGTTAAATAGTGCTCATAGGTGCTCACGAGTATGTAAATGTCCATACACACTATGACAGCAGTGTTTGCAACAATAAATAACATTGCTATGAATAGTGTTGCAAAGCACTATTGCCATAGAGTGCTAAAGACACGTGTGCACTGCTGTGAACCTACATAAACTTTTCACCAAGCATACCAAGAAAACAAAGCACATGTCATAGTAGAAGTTAATTGGAAACTTGTTTATAATTACATGCTGTATATGAATTATAAAAGTTTAAATTTTACTTTACTGCCTCTTTAAGATAACTGAGAGTACAGGCCTGTGTTATATCAATCATTTTAGGAAAGTCTTGAATTCCAGTACCTTTTAATTAATATTTTATATCCTCTAAAAACATTGTTTCAGCATCATGTCAGGATTGGGTCAGACAACACTGTAACATACATCAACCATCAGGTGGAACCTGCATTTGCGCTCCAGTATTGTGTCACATGATGAGTATGGCAGAGTGTGGTACTAGGGTATTTTCTGCTATTGTTTCCAGGTCTCCAATAATGGTCTCCTGAGCCATTGCTTTATTCATTGTGTGATATTTTTTAATAAAACCCATAAATAACTCTTTTGTGTTAAGAACAGACAGCTAATCTCAAATCGGGAATACTCAAGAATATGCACTGGTGATTCTTTGATGGTTTAGACTTACTCCTCTAGTTTCTCTGCCTCTTCAAATGATTTATAGTGTTAGAAACAATGTGGGGGGGGTTTCCCCTAGCAAAGCTTCATTTTGTTCAATCCACCCCTAAACACCCGGCTCTGCTGCCATGTGATGTTAGAGGCGCTAAATGACCATGTGCAGGAAGCAAGACTTCCCTTGGCTTAGTCATGTCTGTCCAGCTTAATTTTGCAACATGCATGTTATTCTAATATGTGAGCAATGTCTAATGCACAAGTTGGAAACCTTTTATGAGCATTGTGCCTAAGTAATTTAACCATGTGTGCCAGCCTTCTCTTTTGTATAATATTTGGAAATTAAGAAGACATACTTATATAATATAAATCATAATAATACTAAAGACCAAACATAAGATTGGACTCCTGGCTCCCCAGCATTATGTTAGTCAAATATCCATGTCAGGTCAGACCCATGGCTCTAAGGCCCCCTGTCACACTATATCCAAGTCAGAGCTCAAGAGCTCTAATGCTGTTTCTTTGGGTACTAATGCACTTTCTGTTTGTTCATTACAGGAAAATGCTGATTTGATGTCTCATATTATGATTTTTTTTTATCAAGGCTGCAGTTTCTGAGGCACTGGCTGCTATCCTGCCTTCAAACAAGCGTAAAAGGTCAATTCAGATTTTACCTTCTACACATGCTATGTGCCCTGAGACCAGGGATACTGTTTTGTCTTCAGATGGTTAAGTTTCCTCTGGGGATGAGGACTCCTTATCTGATGTTGAACCTGATATGTCCTCTTTTTTGTTTAAAGTTGAAGATATTCATTCGCTTTTAAAGGTCTTAATTACTTTAGGGTTTAAAGATCCTAAAGTTTCTGATGATAATCCTTGTAAACATTTAAATTCAGTTTTTAAGAGAACACCTGATGCGTTTCATGCCTACACTGGGCACTTAGTCATATTGGGCTATTTCCACTTTGGCTAAGCATACTAATCCTCCTTTGGAAACAGTACTTCTTTTAAAGACCCTTTAGACAGACAGTTAGTATTTTCATAGAAGGGCTTTATTACATGCAGGTTGTATTCTCAGGCAGCTATTTCTATTGCTGATGTAGCTGCTGCTTCTACTTACTGGTTGGCTAGTCATTCTGGGTTTGCTGAAAAGTGCCAATTCTTTTATTTGTCATTCTGTATTTGATATTATGAAGATTAATGTAAAATGCATGTCTTTGACATTGCCAGGAGAGCCTTATGGTTTAAAACTAATAGTGGACCTATTTTGCATCTCTTTCCCGGAATTCTTTGCTGCTTTGGGAACTATGTATTCAGAGTTTTTTCTAAGGTATATATTTTCTGTGGCTTCAGGTTGGACTGATTATGAGGGGAGTTCCTTGCATTCTTCAGTGGGTAGAGTTTTTCTTTTATCCCTTTTTTAAGCCATTCTTTTCAAGTATAATCTGCTGGGAAGTGGACTGTCTGAACAGACAGGTTTTTTCCAGGGGTGAGGACTTCTTTCTGGGGTGTACTTCGACCTAACCCTCAGGTGGGGGTTCTGGAGTTCGATCTCATGGCTTCTCTCCTCTATTCCAGGATCTTTGCGCGCTTCAAGCAGGAGCGAACCTTGGTGGTTCTATGTTCTCCAGTTTGGCAGCCCAGTACTTGGTCTGTGGATCAGGTATGGGGGGATTTTTTCTCAGTCTTTTTCCTTCGTCATCCTCTAGTTCCCAAGGAGTGTTTGGTGAGGGGCTGTCCGATAGTTCTCCATGAGCACGGATCTCTTCCTTTTCAATTTAGAAGATGAGGCGTAGTGGTTAGTTCCTCTGATCCTGAAGCAGAAGATTGTGGGTTTGATCCCAGGTGAAGCTTCTGCTTCCTCATCCTGAAGGAGTTTGTAATGTCGGCAAGCTTTTCTACGTAGTCGGTTTTTGGTCCACTCCTTGTTCAGGTCCTGGTTAGGGTCAGGCCTGGGTTTCTATATGTTGCTCCTTCCTGGAGCCTTAATTTGGTCTCTCCCTGGATGAGGTTCGTATTATAGAATCTTTTTCCAATCTTCTAAGGAGTTTATTCATTCTGTTTCTAATCTTTATTTTGTCTGAGGGCTGTCTTTCATTTGACTTATAGACAACTGCACAGAAGCCTTCTATTTTGTCTACAGCTTTCTTTTCAGAAATGTCTTGTAGTCCTGGGCTTTAAGTACAAAGCTTCCAGGGATCTGATCGGTAGACAACTTTTTTGTCTCCTAGCTTGCCTTTTATATTTTTTGGGAGAAAGGTGCTTCAAATGGTGGTGCCTTCAGTTTAGGTCCGCCTGCATTTAATTCTCCTTCCCTGTCCATTATGTGTTCTCTCTGGCTTGGGTATTGGTTTCCCAAAAGTAATTGTATGGAATTGTGGACTCCCCATGCCATTGGAAAGAAAACAAAATTTATGCTTACCTGATAAATTATTTTCTTTCCTGGCATGGAGAGCCCACGACCCACCTTTTTATGATTTTTAAGGTAGCATTTGTTTTTATAACATCTTCAGGCACCTCTATACCCCTTGTGTTCCTCTTTCTCTTTCCTTTTCCTTTTTCTTTTCCCTTGGCTGAATGACTGGGGATTATGGGAAGTGGGAGGGATGTCTTTGCCTCCTCCTGGTGGCCAGGAGCTGAACAGTATACTGAGTGTTTGTATGTGGGATATGACTTGTATTCCAAAGCTGGGCTTGCAAATAGAAGTACTATGAATTGGTCATCATACTTCCAAATTTCCAATTAAAGCCAAATTGATTACATAGCATAGAAATGTTTAAAGCTTTGATGTAACTGTTCAAAGCTGAATAATTAATAACATACCCATGGTTTCTGAAGGATAATATTTTAATCTCAACAGTTAATTTGAAAAAATGAGACACACAAGGTCATCAGCGAAACGCTGTGTTCGATGCATTAATCACTTAAATTTACTGCCATGTGTGAATCTATAAAACATTGCCCTAATTTAATTTAGCCAACTTTGCAGTAGAAACGCAGCATTTTAATCTGTAACTATTAAAGAACAAAAAAACAGATTTTATAAAGTTGTTTATGCCAAATGTTCCAGGTGTCAGCTGAATTATTAATTCAAAACGTTTCTTTTATTAGAAAAAAAACATCTGTGAAAATTGTGCATTGCCTAAAATACAAAAATAGGTAGTGATGTCATTACCGGAATGTTTTACCTTTTCTGGTTAACCAAAACTTTAAATTCACTTGCAAGTATATTCAGTTTTATTAAATCATTAAATGAATTCCCAATCTGTCTAGAGGAGATTGTTATACTGAAAAGTTCATGAAATATATGATGTATGTTGTAAACAATAAAATAAATATATATATAAAGGTAGAGATAGGTGCACTCTCACAAACTTGTTTCTTTGGCCAGGGTGCTGAGTAAGATATCAAATATATGCAGGAGAAAACAGCACTTGCTGTTTAGCCCGGCACTTGCTGTTTAGCCCGGCACTTGCTGCTAAGCCCGGCACTTGCTGCTAAGCCCGGCACTTGCTGCTAAGCCCGGCACTTGCTGTTTAGCCCGGCACTTGCTGTTTAGCCTGGCGCTTGCTCCTAAGCCCGGCACTTGCTCCTAAGCCCGGCACTTGCTCCTTAGCCCGGCACTTGCTCCTTAGCCCGGCACTTGCTCCTTAGCCCGGCACTTGCTCCTAAGCCCGGCACTTGCTCCTAAGCCCGGCACTTGCTCCTAAGCCCGGCACTTGCTGCTAAGCCCGGCACTTGCTGCTAAGCCCGGCACTTGCTGTTTAGCCCGGCACTTGCTCCTGAGCCCGGATATATATATCTCACACAAAACAAAAATATTACAAAAGTATTAAGGGGATATGGAAGTCAAAATAAAACATTCATGATTCAGATAGCGTTTACAGTTTAAAAAGAAACTTTCCAATTTTCTTAGAACAATGCCTCTCTAGGCTATGGAGTGTGCGTGTGTCTACTCTTGAGCACTATATGGCAACAGTGCTTGTAAGATTGTTTTATTTAGACAGACAGACAATATATATAAATATTACTCAAGGCACAGGATCCTGAGCCTACCTCCGTATGCATTCACAGAAAGATGCAATATTGAACAATGGATACCATAAATATAGGTACATTTTATTGTTAGATCATTTAAAGGGACATGCCACCCACATTTTTTCTTTTATGATTTAGAAAGAGAATGCAATGTTAAACATCTTTCTAATTTACTTATATTATCTAATTTGTTTTATTCTCTTGATATTCTTTGATGAAAAGCATATCTAGATATGCTCACTAGCTGCTGAGTGGTTGCTGCACATAGAAGCCTTGTGTGATTGGCTCACCATGTGCATTGCTTTTTCTTCAAATAAGGATCTTTAAAAAATGAAGCAAAATAAATTATGGAAGTAAATTGGAATGTTGTTTAAATTTCTATTCTCTATCTGAATCATGAAAGAAAGATTTTGGGTTTAGTGGCCCTTTAAATGGTATGCCCTTTCTGAATTATGAAAGTTTAATATTAAAGGGACAGTTTACTCAAAAATGTTCTCCCCTTTAATTTGTTCCCAATGATCCACTTTACCTGCTGGAGTGTATTAAATTGTTTACAAGTAGCTCCTTTACCCTTATATTGGCATTTGAAATTGTTAATTTAGCATGTGGTATCCCCACCTATTCTGAAAGTTTGTGGCCGCGCGTACCAGCTATAGATAAACGTTGTAAACACAGCCAGCAGAAGAAATTACACTCCCAGTGTGATAAAGCAGAGATAAGGTAATAAAATGTTGATTTTCCATTGTTCTCTCAAAGTACTGGTGATTGTTTTAAGGACAGATATAAGATAAAGAAGCAGGTATATATGCACAATGTGATACAGTAATGAGATCTGATTATATCTACAAGCTCAACCCATTTTATTAGGTTGTGGCTTCAAAACACAAAATCAGAGCTTTAAAATACACAAATAAGCCTTAAAAAGCTCATTTTCATACATTTTTTACTCTGCAGTTGGTAAAAAAAGCAATTGTAAACACATTAAGGGAAAAACTATTTTACAGTATACTGTCCCTTTAACATCCATGTCTCTTTAAGCATCCGGTAACCATTAAGGAAGTTCTGAGACCGTATTGTCCTACAAGATGTGACTGTCGCAGGTATTCTACTTTGGGATGATTTTTCTGATGAATGGACCAATCACATGTCATTTCTACTATAGCTATAGCCCCAGCTTGAGAAATGGTACTTGCTGAACTTCTCTTCAAGGCATTGACTAAAATTAAAGTTAAACCTTTAGACTAGGGAGAGCATGCAATTTAAAAAAAAATAATTCCAATTGACTTAATTCTTTTGGTATCTTCTGTTAAAAAATGTATCTTATTTCTATGTGAGCAAACTCAAGCAGACTTAGGAGCATGTGCGTGTTTTGAACACTGTATGATAGTGGTGTCTGCAACAGTGTTATACATATAGTGCACAAGACTCGTGTATGCTGGAAAGAAGAGATGCCAAAAGAACAAAGTAAACTTAAAGGGACATGAAACCCAAACATTTTCTTTCAGGATTCAGATAGAGAATACAATTTTAAACAACTTTCTAATTTACTTCTATTATCTCATTTGTTTTATTCTCTTGGTATCATTTGTTAAAGGAGCAGCCGTGCACTACTGGTTTCTAACTGAACACATGGGTGAGCCAATGACAATCGGTATATAAATGCAGCCACCAATCAGCAGCTAGAACCTAGGTTCTTTGCTGCTCCTGAGCTTGCAAAGATAAACCTTTCAGCAAAGGATAACAAGAGAAGGAAGCAAATTAAAAAGTAGAAGTAAATTGGAAAGTTGTTTAAAATTATATTCTCTATCTGAATCATGAAAGAAATATTTTGGGTTTCATGTCCCTTTAATAATAGAAGTAAATTTGAATTTTTTTACTGTATACTATGTTAATCATATGGGATTATTTTTGACTTTCATGTCCCCTTTAAGTAGGGTGACCATATTGCCGCTTTAAAAAGGGACACATATGAAAAATACATATGTCAGGGTTCTTATAATGGAACATTATAACAAAACATTTCTTTAAACAGCCCTGACATATGTATTTTTCATGTGTCCCTTTTTAAAGCAGCAATATGGTCACCCTACCTTTAGGGCAGGTGTATCTTGTCTCAGTCCTTCCTTAAAGGGACATTAGTCACTTTTTATATATGCCTAGAATAAGTCCGTAAATAAGCACTGAATTGCAAAAGATTTTAAGAGCTTTTCAATGCTGTGGAATATTGCAAATCAGGAATAAACTATTTTAAAAACTCCATATGAATAGTTAGGACTTGCTGGAATGTACATCTAAGCAATCAATCGGCTAGATTACGAGTTTTGCGGTATGAGTGAAAAAGCAGCGTTAAGGCTTATAACGCTGCTTTTTCACTACCACTGGTATTACGAGTCTTGCAGGTTTAGGGGCACCACACACTTTTTTGGCCTTTACGCAAATTGCGTAAGTTAATTTGCGTTAAGTCTTTTTTCAATGGGACTTCCTTTGTGCCGGTATTACGAGTCTGCCTGGGAGGCCAAAAAGTGAGCGGTACACCCTATACCGCCAAGATTCGTAACACAATCAGTGTTTATGCTACAACGCCGTAACATAAAACTCATAACCAAAGTGCTAAAAAGTACACTAACACCCATAAACTACCTATTAACCACTAAACCAAGGCCCTCCCGCATTGCAAACACTAAAATAAACATATTAAGCCCTAATCTGCCGCTCCGGACATCGCCGCCACTATATTAAACATATTAACCCCTAAACCGCTGCACTCCTGCATTGCAAACACTAGTTAAATATTAACCTCTAATCTGCTGCCCCTAACATCGCCGACAACTACCTACATTTATTAACCCCTAATCTGCTGCCCCAACGTCGCCGCCACTATACTAAATTTATTAACCCCTAAATATAATTAAAAGAAATCTAAATAAAACCTACTATTAATAGCTAAATAATTCCTATTTAAAACTAAATACGTGTAAAATAAACCCTAAGCTAGCTACAATATAACTAATAGTTTGTAATTTTGTATTTATTTTAACTAGGTAGAATAGTTACTAAATAGTTATTAACTACTAACTACCTAGCTAAAATAAATAAAAATGTACCTGTAAAATGAAACCTAACCTCCCTTACAATAAAACCTAACCTTACACTACAATTAAAAATATTACCTAAATTAAATACAATTACCTAAATTACACACAAAAAACCCCACTAAATTACACAAAATAAAAAAGACATTATCAGATATTTTAACTAATTACACCTAATCTAATAGCCCTATCAAAATAAAAAAAGCCCCCCAAAATAAAATAAAAAACCCTATCCTAAACTAAACTACCAATAGCCCTTAAAAGGGCCTTTGCGGGGCATTGCCCCAAAGAAATCAGTTTTTACCTGTAAAAAAAAATACATACACCCCCCCAACAGTAAAACCCACCACCCACACAACCAACCCCCCAAATAAAATACTAACTAAAAAAACCTAAGCTCCCCATTACCCTGAAAAGGACATTTGGATGGGCATTGCCCTTAAAAGGGCATTTAGCTATTTTTCAATTGCCCAAACACCTGATCTAAAAATAAAACCCACCCAATAAACCCTTAAAAAAGCCTAACACTAACCCCCGAAGATCCATTTACAGTTTTGAAGACCCGACATCCATCCTCAACGAAGCGGCAGAAGTCCTCATCGAAGCCCGCAGAAGTCTTCATCCAAGCGGCCGAAGTCTTCATCCAAGCCCGCAGAAGTCTTCATCCAGACGGCATCTTCTATCATCATCCATCCGGCGCAGTGCAGCTCCATCTTCAAGACTTCCGGCGCGGAGCATCCTCTTAATTTTTATAGAATTCTTTCAGCCAATCTGAATTAAAGGTGAAAAAATCCTATTGGCTGATGCAATCAGCCAATATGATTGAGCTTGCATTCTATTGGCTGATTGGAACAGGATGCTCCACGCTGGATGTCTTGAAGATGGAGCCGCTCCGCGCCGGATGGGTGAAGATAGAAGATGCCGTGTGGATGAAGACTAGGTGTAATTAGTTTAAATATCTGATAATGTATTTTTTTATTTTGTGTAATTTAGTGTTTGTTTTTTGTAATTTAGGTAATTTATTTAATTGTAGTGTAATGTTAGGTTTTATTGTAAGGCAGGTTAGGTTTTATTTTACAGGTAAATTTGTATTTATTTTAGCTAGGTAGTTAGTAAATAGTTAACTATTTAGTAACTATTCTACCTAGTTAAAATAAATACAAACTTGCCTGTAAAATAAAAATAAAACATAGCTAGCTACAATGTAACTATTAGTTATATTGTAGCTAGCTTAGGGTTTATTTTACAGGTAAGTATTTAGTTTTAAATAGGAATTATTTAGTTATTAATAGTAGGTTTTATTTAGATATCTTTTAATTATTTTTAAGTTAGGGGGTG
Source organism: Bombina bombina (assembly GCF_027579735.1). NCBI lineage: Eukaryota > Metazoa > Chordata > Amphibia > Anura > Bombinatoridae > Bombina > Bombina bombina. The sequence continues at coordinate 209,904,323 of NC_069505.1, forward strand.
TTAGGGTTAGACTTAGGTTTAGGGCTTAATAAATTTAGTATAGTGGCGGCGACAGATTAGGGGTTAATAACTGAAGGTAGGTGGCGGCGATGTTAGGGGCGGCAGATTAGGGGTTAATAATATTTATCTAGTGTTTGCGAGGCGGGAGTGCGGCGGTTTAGGGGTTAATATGTTTATTATAGTGGCGGCAATGTCCGGAGCGGCAGATTAGGGGTTAATAAGTATAATGTAGGTGTCAGCGATGTCGGGGATGGCAGATTAGGGGTTAATAAGTGTAAGATTAGGGGTGTTTAGACTCTGGGTTCATGTTAGGGTGTTAGGTGTAAACATAAAGTGTGTTTTCCGATAGGAATCAATGGGGCTGCATTACTGAGCTTTACGCTGCTTTATTGCAGGTGTTAGACTTTTCTTTCAGCCGGCTCTCCCCATTGATGTCTATGGGGAAATCGTGCACAAGCACGTAAAAACAGCTCACCGCTGACTTAAGCAGCGCTGGTATTGGAGTGCGGTATGGAGCACAAGTTTGCTCTACGCTCACTTGTTGTCTTTTAACGCCGGGTTTAGAAAAACCTGTAATACCAGCGCTGTAGCTAAGTAAGCAGTGACAATAATGTGCAAGTTAACACCACACCCCTCATAAAGCAAAACTTATAATCTTGCCGAATGTGTTTTATGTAGCAGGTCAGACAAACCGCAGCACATTGACGTACATCATTTGTTTTGCTGCCTCTCTGTCACCTTGGCACAAACAAATAATGTATATAGTAATGCAGTTTTATGTTAATGAATTGACTAAAGCAATCTATAGATAATTACATTTGTGTTTAATGTCCCATTAAGAGCTGAAAACAAGCCAATGTTGTTATCTCTACATGTAACTAACTGGTTTCCTTGCCTCGTTATTAAGACAGAGAGATCCTGAAATTCAGAACAGTTTGCATCTCTTAAAGGCTTAAATATTTGGTCACCGCATGACCTAAGGCTGTGTTTTCCAAATTAATTCCATTATGGAACAGTTTTTAGAATTCCACACAAATCTTGGCTGAACTCCATAACTGCTTCCAAGGAGAACACAGCCCCCAGACCTTCAAGATTACTACAATATCTCCATATTTCCTCACAACCATATCCACTTCCTAGTTGTGTTTTCATTTTCTATTTTTTCATTTTAATATGGATCTCCTGTCCAGTGTTTCTCAGTGAGGGGGCTTCAAAGAATTAAGGTAGAAGGGGAAAATCATAAATTGCTCTCATAGCAATTTTCTTTCATTGTGAACTGTATTGACCTTGAACTCTTTTAGTGATACGCATTTGTATAACATTGCCTTTTGATAAGAATCCTAGGCTGACCAAGTGTGCCCATTATTTCCTATAAAGACGTTCATAGGATAGCCTTATGGAAACTCATTCCATTAATCTACCACCCTTTCTGTATAGATGGTCTTTCATTTATTGCAGGTAGAAAATCTTGTTTATGCAGTCGGTATGTAGTTGTAAAAGACTTTCCCATTTACTTGTTTTATCAAATTATGTCTTTTAAGTGCACACTTTTTTTTGAGGCACCAGCTCCTACTGAGCATGTGCAAAAGCTCAGTGTTTACATGAGTCTGTGATTGGCTAATAACTGTCACATAATGCACGGGGGCTGGCAACTGAAGTAAATTTTGAAATCTTCCAGAAAAATATCTATTGCATTGTCTTTTTATTATCCACATATTTATTATGCAATTTTACTGTATTTAATGGTGCTCAAAACATTTTGTTTGCTTGAATTAAGATGTTCAATTTGCTGCTAGTTTAAGTACTGAGGTGTAAGAATATATTTTCAAAATGCAGAATTTTAATTATACCAACATGTATTTTAGTTATCCTTGCTGAAGATTGGTAATATGTAACATGTGAAACACATTTTATCTAGGTCACTTTTATGTATTTTAGGTACTTTTATCACTTAGCAGCTCAAGGGCAGCAAGTCACACCAATATGTATTTGCAACCCCTTGAACCTTGGCTGAGGATTGCACTGAAGTGGTGTAGGTTTAAGATAAGAAGTGTTTTTGATTGTAGCTAACATCACACATCATCCTGTCCTCACGTTACCACACACTGGCACAAAATGCCATTTACCCATAATATCTCCTTTCCCTTTTGTCTCTAGATACACAATCAGTATCCAACAGAATTTGAATTTAATCAATACTATCTGAAGTTCCTGGCATTCCATCACGTCTCCAACCGCTTTAAGACATTCCTTCTGGACTCTGACTATGAAAGGTTGGAACATGGTAGGTGATAGCAGTGTCCATCCCTGTAGTTTCATTTGTTTAATTAAAGACATTTTATAAATGTTTGCTAAGTTAATTAATGACAGTATGATATTTAGGGAAAATGAGATTGATGAACTTTGAGTTATAAATAGTATATAACATGTTTTTAATGATGTAATTAATTAAAGAGTATAGTCTTTCACCTGTGGGGTATGTTAGAATCTTTCTTTCACATAGATTCTTGGTTGGTGTATGTGTCTCACTAGTCTAATCTGCTGATTGGTTGGCATATGTTTCTCACTAGTCTAATCTGTGGATTGGTTGACGTATGTGTCTCACTAGTCTAATCTGCTGATTGGTTGGCGTATGTTTCTCACTAGTCTAATCTTCTGATTGATTGGTGTATGTGTCTCACTAGTCTGATCTGCGGATTGGTTGGCGTATGTGTCTCACTAGTCTAATCTGCTGAGTAGTTGGTGTATGTTTCTCACTAGTCTATGTGTCTCACTAGTTTAATCTGCTGATTGGTTGATGTAGGTGTCTCACAACTCTGATCTGGGGATTGGTTGGTGTATGTGTCTCACTATTTTAATCTGCTGATTGGTTGGCGTATATGTCTCACTAGTCTAATCTGTGATTGGTTGACATGGGTGTCTCACTAGTCTAATCTGCTGATTGGTTGGCGTATGTGTCTCACTAGTCTAATCTGCTGATTGGTTGGCGTATGTGTCTCACTAGTCTAATCTGATGATTAGTTGGTGTATGTTTCTCACTAGTCTATGTGTCTCACAAGTCTAATCTGCTATATAGTTGGCATATGTGTCTCACTAGTCTAATCTACGGATTGGTTGGTGTATGTGTCTCACTATTTTAATCTACTGATTGGTTGGCGTATGTGTCTCACTAGTCTAATCTGCTGATTAGTTGGTGTATGTTTCTCACTAGTCTAATCTGCGGATTGGTTGACATGGGTGTCTCACTAGTCTAATCTGCTTATTGGTTGGTGTCTGTCTGTCTCACTAGTCTAATCTTCGTATTGGTTGGCGTATGTGTCTCACTAGTCTAATCTGCTGATTGGTTGGCGTATGTGTCTCACTAGTCTAATCTGCTGATTGGTTTGCATATGTGTCTCACTAGTCTAATCTGCTGATTGGTTTGCATATGTGTCTCACTAGTCTAATCTGCTGTTTGGTTGTCATATGTGTCTCACTAGTCTAATCTGCTGATTGGTTGGCATATGTGTCTCACTAGTCTAATCTGCTGTTTGGTTGTCATATGTGTCTCACTAGTCTAATCTGCTGATTGGTTGGCATATGTCTCTCACTAGTCTAATCTGCTGATTGGTTGGCATATGTGTCTCACTAGTCTAATCTGCTGATTGGTCAGCGTATGTGTCTCACTAGTCTAATCTGTTTATTGGTTGGCGTATATGTCTCGCTAGTCTAATCTATTTTTATCCATTTAAATACACAGGACGTTTATGGGCATTATTGTTTTCATTTGTGTTCCTTATATATTTGTATTTATATAAAACTCTTGTGCTGTATTATTACTTATTATATGTCCACTAGTTGTTACCAAGCGTATGTGATTCTTTAAATTAGATATTCTGTGTGTGTGTATATAAAGAAAATAATATTTTAACTGATTAGATGAAAAAGGTATTTAAAGACTTAGGTTATTAATACTCTGTTCCATGCTTTATCCAAGTCATTATGGGAATATGATTTTGTTCCTAAAATCTCTGTCCGTATTTTTTTTTACAAGGAACGTTATTTGAAGATAAAGGAGATAAACACACAAGAAGAGGAGTCTGTATATGGGACTGCATTGAAAGAATGCACAGGAGAAGTCCAGTTTTCTTCAACTATTTGTATGCACCCACTGAAGTGGATGTAAGAATACTTGTCATTTATTTAGTATATGTGGAACACATTTTATAGGAAGCCATATAGGAATTCATTATATTCTTTGTAACATTGTAGGCATTAAAACCAAGTGCTAACATATCTACCCTAAGGAAGTGGGAATACTACATGGAAGAGACTTTAGCAACTGGTCCATCTTATGACTGGTGCATGGTCCATTCACGATTAAATGCTGCAGAAGAGCCCGACCAAGCTGAAGATGCTTCTAAGCAGAGTAAGAGGAAAGTGGTTTGGCCATGCTATGACAACATCTCCAAAGTCCAACCTGATGCAATCACGTACCTGATTAATGTAAGTTACTAAGTCATTCATTTTTCAGACTAATTATTCAAATACATTGTATTCAATATGTGTTTATCAACACCTGTTAATGATCTTGAACTTCAATTAAATCTCAACACTGTTTAGATTAATTTAAATATGAAATCCTTCTATAAGAAAAAAATATCTGTACTTCATAAATGTACCTCAATGTCTTTTATAAGTCATTCTTCAAGTAGAAATGGGTTCTTCAAACCACGGTTTGGGACCCATTACTGGGTCACAAAACCATGTTTACTCGGCCATAGTAAAAACACACCTGAAGGGGTTACAATGTTTACGTCTTTTATTATATTCACCCTGACTGCTGCCGGCCCACTGTGAAGATCTCTTTTTTTTCTACTGGTGACATATTCTACGCTCATCAACTGTTTGGGCAGCCAAATAGCAAAAATCTGATTCTTTCTGTATGACTCGCACAAACATTGGATGAGCGGTGAATACGTTACCACTTGACTGAGCTACAGGAATTGCCTACCACTAAATGTTGGCAAGATCCTCTAGGTTTACAACATGTGAACCTTGAGACAAAGCCTATGCTTACTACAACATGCTAAATGACTGAAAAATCAATGTCAGCATCCGCATGATGGCAATTGGATTTTGAACTAATGTTTTGGATCCATAAATATACGCGCATATTTTCGGTACACATTTTGATCCAGAGACAATATAAGCATGTGCTACATTATTAGAGCGATATGGAAGCCCCTAGAAAAATGAGTAGTAACCATAAGGGATTACATTTACTGTCTCTGAATTCTCAAATAGGTCTTTACATGTTTTTTTTTCTCTAAGCGGAAAACATAGCATAAATGATAAAAACAAATCATTTCTAGAATAAATTATAATTGGATAACAAAATCTATTCTTTAAAGATATCTAAAGTCAACATGAATTATAAACCATTTTGTATAAGATCTTGCAAGCTAGAATCATAGCTGTATACCCTTTTTTTTTGCAGTATAATATAATTCTATTCTATGTTTCAGAGCTAGGTATGTCGGTTAAATTTAGCTCATAAAGTGCTTAGAAAACCTGCTAACCTTCATGTTCCCTCTTTTTTAGACTCCAATGGACAAAATGTATCATTATTGCAGGTGGGACAGGTTTGCGAGTAGTGAACCTTTCCGCCTGTGATCACCACTTGCAATGCTGTACTGCATGGTGAAATTTAACATTGCTACTCTTGCACAACTAATTGCGCAAGAGTAGGGCATGATTTATCTCGCCATCTATGAGGTGGCGGAGAGGAAAATAGTAAATTTCTGCTTCTTAAATTTGTGTCTGCAAACTCGCTCATGCCTAAAAACCTGTGAGTGCAGCTTCATAAATGTACCTCAATGTCTTTTATAAGTCATTCTTCAAGTAGAAATGGGTTCTTCAAACCACGGTTTGGGACCCATTACTGGGTCACAAAACCATGTTTACTCGGCCACGACTTGTGTGTGTATTGTAGGAGAGTATGTGTGTGTTGCTTGAGAGTGTGTGGTGTGTGTTGTTTGAGAGTGTGTGTGCTGTATGTTTGTGTGTGCTCTGAGAGTGTGTGAGGGGTGTGTGTGTGCTCTATGAGTGTGTGAGGTGTGTGTGCATTGTATGAGAGTGTGTGTGTGTGCTGTATGAGTGTGTGTGCTGTATGAGAGTGTGTGAGGTGTGTATTTTGTATGAAAGTATGTGTGTGTTGTATGAGAGTGTGTGAGGTGTGAGTGTGCTGTATGAGAGTGTGTGAGGTGTATATGTGTGTTGTATGAGAGTGTGTGTGGTGTGTGTGCTGCATATGTGTGTGTGAGGTGTGTGTGTTGTGTGAGAGTATGTGTGTGTTGTATGAGAGTGTGTGAGGTGTATGTGTGTGTTGTATGAGAGTGTGTGAGGTGTGTGTGTGAGAGTATGTGTGTGTTGTATGAGAGTGTGTGAGGTGTTTGTGTGCTGTATGAGTGTGTTAGGTATGTGTCCTGTCCTTAAATTGCAAACATTAACATTTTATATGAATGATGCACTTGCAACTTCTGAATGTACAGTACACTGGCACTTTATTTACTAGATTACATAACAAGGTGGCTCCTATAGATTTGCACATTGAAATATGGATATATACACATATATATTCCTTTATAATGAATAGCTGCTGCACTCCTTATATTAGCAGTCCTGTACACCCTGGTTTCTCAACAGCCGGGCCGTGGCCCGGTACCGGGCCGTGATAGCCCTGCTGGTGGGCCCCGGCCTGTCATGCCTCCACTGCACACTCTTACCCCACTGCACACCAAGGGCAGGCTGATACCAATCAAGGTCCCAGGAACACTGTCTCACACTGAACAAAATGTATTAAATTGTATGCAAATGAACATGGTAGCCTCCCTGCCCTGCCCCCAACAGGCCCCTCAACCTCCAGAGCCAGGACCCCCAACATTAAGGTCCAGAGAAAGGGTACCCAATTTCCAGGGCCAGACCCCACACTCCATGGCCCTCACAGTGACAGACCTTCGCCAGGGCCCCTCTAAACCCACACTTTTTTTGCTTAGTTACTGATAGGGCAACTGAAAACTCCAGCTTAAGGAATGCACCAGGATCCGTGGAGATGTCATTTGTGGGCCCCCCTACTTGCTGGTCCCTCGGCCCAGGTCCTATTTGCCTGGCTGATCAGCCCGCCCCTGCTGCTCACTATATATATATATATATATATAATATATATATATATATATATATAAATATAAGACTACCGGGCCCTGGACATGTCTAGCTAAAATTTAGCGGGCCTTGAGGTCACTTTGGTTGAGAACCACTGCTGTACACTGTATATGCAGCACTATAGTAATCTCAGTATCAGGTAGTATGCAAGATGACAAGGGAACTACTTTGACCAGCTATATAAAGTCTGTTCTGTAGATAGTAATCCAGGATAACTTATAACTCTTAACTGTATAACTGTAATATAACTTATAACTGTAATGTGTAACTGACAGTTCTTACTCTTCCCGGCTAGCTGATGCTGTATCCTGCTGCACTGATCTGTAGCTGATATTACACTTATTAACTGTACTAGGCAATAAGCCTGTCCAGAGGGCAGTCTGTTTAAAAAAAAAAAAAAAAATAAAAAAAAAAATATATATATATATATATATATATATATATATATATACAGTGAGGCCTCGGTTTACGAATTTAATTCGTTCTCCGGGTCGTTTCGTATTGCGAAAAATTCGTAAACCGAAACACGGTTTCCCATAGGAATGCATTGAAAATCAATTAATGCGTTCCGGAGGTCCGAAAAAATTCAAATAAAGTGTCCAAAAAATGCTCCAAAAGGCTTAACAACTTGCTGCAAATGTCTCCAATGTCTCCAAAAGGCTCCACAACTTTCTGCAAATGGCTCCAAAAGGCTTAACAACTTGCTGCAAATGGCTCCAAAAGGCTCAACAACTTGCTGCAAAATGGCTCCAAAACCTCTCCAACACCTCCACACTGGTACCCAAACTTCATTAATTCAATCATACTTGAGTATGCAGGGGGCACAGGGGCCACTGGTTTCGTATTGCGAAAAATATTCGTAAACCGAGGGGGGCAAACCGGCATTTTGTTTCGTATTGCGAAAAAAAATCGTAAACCGAGTCAAATTTTCTTCAAATTTCGATTTCGTAAACCGAAATTTCATATACCGAGTCGTGCGTAAACCGGGGCCTCACTATATATATATATATATATATATATATATATATATATATATATATATATATATATATAAACCCCAAAGGTAATAATACAAAAAATAAAAAATGTAAAATTACAGAAAAAAATAAACAAAGCTATCCAAAATAAAAAATTTAAACCTAAACTAATACTGCTATAAAAATAAAAAATCCCCTCCAAAATTAAAACACCCCCTAATCTAATACTAAACGACCAATAGCCCTTAAAAGGGCCTTTTGTAGGGCATTGCCCTAAGTTAAACATCTCTTTTACTTAAAAAAATACCAATTACCCCTAAAAGTAAAAAAAAAAAAACCTAAGCTATTCAACGGTGGTCCTCAGTGGCGGCGGTAATCAGCGGCATGGAGGCTCCTCTTCATCCGATCTCCGTCGTACACTAAAAATTTAATGGAAGGTACAGCATTCAATTTGGGGTACCTTGCATTCCTATTGGCTGAAATTTTGAAATCAGCCAATAGGATTAGAGCTACTGAAATCATATTGACTGTTCAAATCATCCAATAAGAGTTCAGTAGCTCTCATCCTTATTGGCTGATTTCAAAATTTCAGCCAATAGGAATGCAAGGTACCCCAAATTGAATGTGGTACCTTTCATTCAATTTTTTTGGGGGGGGGGGGCTTTTTTTATTTTCATAGGGATTAGGTTTAAAAAAAAAATTTAATTTTTGATAATTTTGTTTATTATTTTTTTCTGTAATTTTAGACTTTTTATTTTTTGTAATTTAAGATTATTTTTTGTAATTTAATGTTAGGTTTTATTTCTAAATTAGTTAGGATTTTTTATTTTAATTGTAACTTAGTTTATGTAATTGTGGTTAATTTAGGGGGTGTTAGGTTAGGGGGCTTAGTAATTAAATTAGTTATTTGCGGTGTGGGGGTTGGCGGTTTAGGAGTTAATAGGTTTATTAGGTTTATTGCTGTGTGGGGCTTTGGTGGTTTAGGGGTTAATTTGGTTTATTGGGATGTGGGGTTTGGTGGTTTAGGGGTTAATAGGTTAATTAGGTTTTTCCATCTTAATGGGAGAGTCCACGTCTTCATTACTTATTTGAATTCAGATCCTGGCCACCAGGAGGAGGCAAAGACAACCCAGCCAAAGGCTTAAATACCTCCCCCACTCCCCTCATCCCCCAGGCATTCTTTGCCTTTCATCACAGGAGGTTGGCAGAGAAGTGTCGGAAGATTCGGAGTAGTCTCTTATGGAGAATAGTACTCTTCGGTATGGGACTGGAGTTTTAAGTAGTCCTGTCAGCCTCTCAGTGAGAGCATGGGTGAAAGTTAGAGTCCTGAGATGTAGGGAGAGTCTTTCTGCGAAACCATTTCGACTCAGATTAACAGCTCCTTAAGCAATCAGCGTTGACAAGTTTACCTGCCTGCTTTCTGCACTCAAGTCCATGTCAGGAGCAATGCTACTACCTTGTCACACTTGAAAGGCCGTGTTCCTGTTCCACGGCATAGATTCTGGTAAGATTGTTTCATTTATACACATATGATAACACAAGAAGACAGGGTCACAGTGTGTCTCCTTTTATCTGTATAGAATCAAGGATTAATATCCCCGGAAAGGGGGTTATATGAACTGATTTATGCATAATATTCTTTGTGTTTGATGCTGCGACATGTGTGAGATGAGGCTCTAGCAATGTGCGAACAGTCAGGTTTTCTTGAGAGATATCAGCGCGGCCTCTCTTTGGCACGTTTTTCTCAATAGTGCAGGGGCAGTCCTGCATGGCACTCCATGTGACCAGGTGTGGCCTCTTTAACTTCCTCTTTCTTGATCGGCAGTTGCAGGAGACAAAACAGTTTCTCTGTGGTGAGTGCCCCGGCTATTGGAATATAAAGGTGCCATTTAATTCTATTTAGTCCGTAATAAAGGTGCAAGCTATGGAGGACTCTGATATGTTAGAGGGTACTCCCTCTTTAACCAAATATAATACCTGTGTTTATTGTGAGGAGTTTCTGGTAGATCCGTCTGCTCAACTTTGTTAAACATGCTTTGATAAAATTGCAATATCTAAAAAGAATAAGATATTTAGTACAACTGAGCCATCTACCTCTGAGGGTTCTACGTCCCGTGAGGTGCTTTCCCTACATTCATCTCCGATTACACATCTAGCTCCCCAGGCCACTACTAATCCTCCCGCGGGAGGAGACTTTGGCCGCCAGATTTTGGTAATCAGTTGCAAACGGCGGTCTCTGCGGCGTTCAACACCTTACCACACCTTGCTAAGCGAAAGGTGAAACATAGCTATCCGTCCCAGGGGTCATCTACTCCGTTGGATGTCTCTGACAGATTATCCGCTGATGAAGACAACTCGAATTCCTTGGAGGATGCTCTTTCTGGGTCGGAATCTGCAACATCTAGACCTCTGGCTGCGGAGGAGCCAGACTTTAAGTTTAAAATGGAGCATTTGCGCTTCTTGCTGAAAGAGGTGCTTGCTACGTTGGAGGTTCTGGAACCAAAACTTCTGGAGGAACCTTCGATCCCAAAGCTAGATAGAGTCTACGAGGACAGGGTAATGCCTCCGACCTTCCCGGTTCCCGTTAAGATGGCTAATATTATTATGAACGAATAGGAGAAACTTGGTTCGTCCTTTTCTCACTTTACTTCTTTTAAAAACCTGTTGGAGCTATCTCCACGCTCGCTAAGCATACAACTATCCCACTCGAGGATAACTCGTCGTACAAAGAGCCTATGGATAAAAAAAATAAAATCCATGTTGAGAAAAATATTTCAACTCATAGGGTTTGTATTTCAACCGGCACCGGCATTGCTGTAGCTGCTACCTACTGGTGTGACGCTCTGTCAGCTATGGTTGAGGTGGAGACTCCACTCGAGGAGATACAGAAAAGAATTAAGGGAGGCTAATTCGTTAATCTGTGATGCAAATATGCAGATTATTCGCCTGAATGCCAAGACATCAGGGTTCTCTGTTCTAGCCCGTAGGGCTTTGTGATTAAAGTCGTGGTCTGCTGACATGACTTCCAAGTCTAGATTACTATTCCTCCCATTTCAGGGGAAAGTTCTTTTTGGTCCAGGCCTGGACTCTATTATATCCAGGGTCACGGGAGGCAAGGGTGCTTTTCTACTGCAGGATAAGAAGAATAAGCCTAAGGTGTCTACTTTTCGTTCCTTTCGTTCTAACAAGTCCCAACGCCAGCAACCTGCCGCGAAACCCAAGCATTCCAAGGGATTAAGCAGAGTAAGAAGCCCGCCAAGACAAAATCGGCATGAAGGGGCGGCCCCTGATCCATCTCTGGATCTCGTAGGGGGTAGACTATAACTTTTCGTGGAAGCTTGGATGAGAGATGTCAGGATCCTTGGGTTCTGGAGATCATCACCCAGGGATACAGGATAGGGTTCAAGATTCATCCGCCCAGGGGCATATTCCTTCTGTCAAACCTATCTTCAAGTCCAGAGAAGAGAGACGCCTTCCTAAAGTACGTGAGGGATCTCTCCTCTCTCGCAGTAAGCATACCAGTACCTCTAGCGGAAAGAGGTCTGGGATATTATTCAAACCTTTTTCGTGGTCCCAAAGAAGGAGGGCACATTTTGCCCGATTCTAGACCTAGTGTCTAAACAAATTTCTGTCAGTCCCATCGTTCAAGATGGAGGCGGTCAGGGCCATTCTGTCCCTAGTTCAAGAGGGAGAGTTCATGACTACAAAAGACTTGAAAGATGCTTACCTTCACATGCCAATCCACAAGGATCACTTCAGATTCCTAAGATTTGCGTTTCTAGACCAACACTTCCAGTTTGTGGCCCTACCGTTCGGTCTTGCGACTGTCTTTATGAAGGTTCTGTGAGCGCTGCTCACGGTAGCGAGAGCCAGAGGTATTGCAGTGGCACCTTATCTGGACGACATCCTGGTCCAGGCTTCATCATGCAGTCTAGCACAGGACCATTCAAGGACTCTTCTCCTTCTTCGATCCCATGGATGCAAGATAAATGAGGGAAAGTGTTCCCTGGTTCCCAGCAACAGAGTGGAATTTCTGGGCACGATGATAGATTTCATATCCATGAAGATATTCCTTACAGATCAGAGATGTTGCAAGATTGCGTGCAGCTGTCTTGCCCTTCAGACCTCCTTAAGGCCATCTGTGGCCCGGTGTTTGGAGGTGATTGGACTCATGGTATCCTGCATAGATGTCATTCCATACGCCAGGTTCCATCTCAGACCTCTTCATTTGTGCATGTTGAGACAATGGAACGGCGATGACTCAGATCTATCCCAACAGATCTCACTGGACAACCGAACGAGGGAATCCGTCTCCTGGTGGATCTGCCCGGTCCAACTGTCCAAGGGGACATCCTTCTTGAGACCATCCTGGGAGATTGTGACCACGGACGCAAGTCTTTCAGGATGGGGAGCTGTTTGGGGTTCCAGGAAGGCACAGGGCAGGTGGACTCGAGAGGAGTCGCTTCTCCCGATCAATATTCTGGAACTTCGAGCAATCTTCAACGCTCTGAGGGTTTGGCCCCTCCTGGGGTCACCCCGATTCATCAGATTCCAATCGGACAACATTACCTCAGTGGCTTACATCAACCATCAGGGGGGAACGAGAAGCTCCCTAGCCATGAGAGAAGTTTTTCGGATTCTGGAATGGGCAGAGACCCACTTCTGTCCGCTATCAGCGATCCACATTCCGGGTGTGAACAACTGGGAAGCAGATTTTTTTAGGTAGTTTCTGTTGTGGGGGTTTGGCGGTTTAAGGGTTAGGGGGTTTTTTTGCTAATACTTCGGGCGGGCGGTTATGTGTTTTTTTTTCTTTTTCTTTGTACTGTGCGAGCGGTTAAAAATAAATGTAATACTTCCTGTGGGTTTTGTTTTTTTAATACTTTGTATGGGCGGTTAGGTTTTTTTTTGTTAATACTTTGTGTGGATGGTTAGTTTTTTTATTGTTTTTTAATACTTTGTGTGAGAGGTTGTTTTTTTTTAAATATTTTGTGTGGGTGGCTAGTTTTAATTTTTTATCATACTTCGTGGGGGCGGTTAGGTTTTTTTTTTCTTCTTAATACTGCTTTGTTTGCCTACGCTGCATCCAGGTGGATTCCGAAGATGGCAGGGATCCAGGTGGATTCTTTTGGCTGCCTCGCACAGCCAACATTCCTTTTAAAGGATGCGTGTGCGCAACTGGTGACAGCGATGGACGTGAATATAGTATTGATAAATGTAATATAAGTTATAACTATAATGTGTAACTGACAGTTCTTATTCTTCCTGACTAGCTGATGCTATATCCTGCGGCATTGATCTGTAGCTGACATTACACTTATTATTAGCAGCACTTGTCTGATCCTGTGGTTCAGCTCTTGTTACTTGTACTTTACACAAACTGTCTTAAGATGACTTCTGTACTGCTCTGATTCTTAGCACAGCCCACTTGATGACATCATTTTTATATGGAAGCCTCAATGTGCCATCTTACCAAAACAGGAAGTAATCACAACACTACAGTATGTGTGTGCTGTATGAGAGTGTGTGAGGAGTGTGTGTGCTGTATGAGAGCGTATGCAGACATCCCAACCTGCAAAAACTAATTTCAGGGAGGTGCCCCTCACTATACTACCTCACTGCGTGCCAACCTCACTGTACCACCACCTCACTATAGTACCTCACTGCACCACCTCTGTATAGTACCTCACTGTACCACCTCACTATTGTACCCCCCAATTCAGAATTCCTCAGTGCTCTGATTATGAAATAGTTGAAAATGTTATCACAAAAAGAATGTGAGAAAAAAATACACGTATAAATAAAAAAGACAATATATATTACCATCTTATAGATATAAAGTATGGTAGTCTACTCTACACAATATAGAGTATGGGAGTCTACACATCTCAGCCGTATCAGGTCTGCTATGTCTCGCACTGCACTAGGGCTTAGGAAGGGGGAGAAAAGTCTAGAGAGGAACGTAGTAAGTATTTACAATTACCTATAATGGAACAGTGTGGAAGTATGCATAATATAGAGTTTGGGAGTCTGCACAATATAGAGTTTGGGAGTCTGCACAATATAGAGTATGGGAGTCTGCACAATCTAGAGTATGGGAGTCTGCACAATATAGCGTATGGGAGTCTGCACAATATAGCGTATGGGAGTCTGCACAATATAGCGTATGGGAAGTCTGCACAATATAGCGTATGGGAGTCTGCACAATATAGCGTATGGGAGTCTGCACAATATAGCGTATGGGAGTCTGCACAATATAGCGTATGGGAGTCTGCACAATATAGCGTATGGGAGTCTGCACAATATAGCGTATGGGAGTCTGCACAATATAGCGTATGGGAGTCTGCACAATATAGGGTATGGGAGCCTGCACAATATAGGGTATGGGAGCCTGCACAATATAGGGTATGGGAGCCTGCACAATATAGGGTATGGGAGCCTGCACAATATAGGGTATGGGAGCCTGCACAATATAGGGTATGGGAGCCTGCACAATATAGGGTATGGGAGCCTGCACAATATAGAGTATGGGAGCCTGCACAATATAGAGTATGGGAGCCTGCACAATATAGAGTATGGGAGTCTGCACATCTCACCTGTATCAGGTCTGCTATGTCTTGCACTGCACTAGGGCTCAGGAAGGGGGAGAAAGGTCTAGAGAGAATTTACATTAAGCTATAATGGAACAGTGACGCCTAGAGGTAGAAATGAAAAGTGCAGGCACAAATTTGATTTTATCTGGCACCGCTGTTTCCGGGACATTGTGTTTAATTTGTAAGTGTCAGGGAGCAGTTTTTCAATGCAGGAGACTCTCGAAACTTCCAGGAGAGTTGGAATGTCTGGTGTATGAGAGTGTGTGTGCTGGGGGAGAGAGAGCGCCCAAAAGAGAATGCAAAAGAAAGGGGGGGAGAGAGAGCGTAAAAGAGAGGGGGGGGAGAGCAAAAGATTGGGGGGGAGAGAAAGAGCAAAAGAGAGGTGGAGCGAGAGAGAGCACAAAAGAGAGGGGGTGAGAGAGCAAAAGAGAGAGAGAGCGCAAGGGGTGGGACCGCTGTACTGCAAAAAATGGCCCGTGTGAAAAATGGCCTGGAAAGGGTGCGGGCGTGGTGTCGGGTACGGTGTGGGCGTGGTCGGACGGGTGCTACGTGGGCGTGGCCGGGCATAACGTGGGCGTTGCCGGGCGTGTTGCGGGCTGGGCCGGGCGTGGCCAGCTGCCAAAGAGAGAGAGCAGAAGAGGGGGGATAGAGAGAGGGAGTGAGAGACAGCAAAAGAGAGAGGGGGAGAGAGACAGTAAAAGAGAGGGGGGAGAGAGACAGCAAAAGAGAGGGGGGAGAGAGACAGCAAAAGAGAGGGGGGAGAGAGACAGCAAAAGAGAGGCAGGAAAGGGACAGCAAAAGAGAGGCGGGAAAGGGACAGCAAAAGAGAGGCAGGAGAGAGACCGCAAAAGAGAGGGAGGAGAGAGACGGCAAAAGAGAGGGAGGAGAGAGACATAGCCAAAGAGAGGAGGGAGAGAGACAGCAAAAGAGAGGGGGGAGAGACGCAGCAAAAGAGAGGGGGGAGAGACGCAGCAAAAGAGAGGGAGGAGAGACACAGCAAAAGAGGGGGGAGAGAGACAGCATAAAAGAGGGGGGAGAGAGCGCAAAAGAGAGTGGGGGAGAGAGCGCAAAAGAGAGTGGGGGAGAGAGCGCAAAAGAGAGGGGGGAGAGAGTGCAAAAGAGGGGGGAGAGAACGCAAAAGAGAGGGGGGAGAGAGCGCAAAAGAGAGGGGGGGAGAGAACGCAAAAGAGAGGGGGAGAGAGACAGCAAAAGAGAGGAGGGAGAGAGACAGCAAAAGAGAGGGGGGAGAGACGCAGCAAAAGAGAGGGGGGAGAGACGCAGCAAAAGAGAGGGAGGAGAGACACAGCAAAAGAGGGGGGAGAGAGACAGCATAAAAGAGGGGGGAGAGAGTGCAAAAGAGAGTGGGGGAGAGAGCGCAAAAGAGAGTGGGGGAGAGAGCGCAAAAGAGAGTGGGGGAGAGAGCGCAAAAGAGAGGGGGGAGAGAGTGCAAAAGAGAGGGGGGAGAGAGCGCAAAAGAGAGGGGGGGAGAGAACGCAAAAGAGAGGGGGAGAGAGCGCAAAAGAGAGGGGGAGAGCGCAAAAGAGAGGGGGGAGAGAGACAGCAAAAGAGAGGGGGGAGAGAGACAGCAAAAGAGAGGCAGGAAAGGGACAGCAAAAGAGAGGCGGGAAAGGGACAGCAAAAGAGAGGCGGGAGAGAGACAGCAAAAGAGAGGGAGGAGAGAGACAGCAAAAGAGAGGGAGGAGAGAGACATAGCCAAAGAGAGGAGGGAGAGAGACAGCAAAAGAGAGGGGGGAGAGACGCAGCAAAAGAGAGGGGGGAGAGACGCAGCAAAAGAGAGGGAGGAGAGACACAGCAAAAGAGGGGGGAGAGAGACAGCATAAAAGAGGGGGGAGAGAGCGCAAAAGAGAGTGGGGGAGAGAGCGCAAAAGAGAGGGGGGAGAGAGCGCAAAAGAGGGGGGAGAGAACGCAAAAGAGAGGGGGGAGAGAGCGCAAAAGAGAGGGGGGAGAGAGCGCAAAAGAGAGGGGGAGAGAGACAGCAAAAGAGAGGAGGGAGAGAGACAGCAAAAGAGAGGGGGGAGAGACGCAGCAAAAGAGAGGGGGGAGAGACGCAGCAAAAGAGAGGGAGGAGAGACACAGCAAAAGAGGGGGGAGAGAGACAGCATAAAAGAGGGGGGAGAGAGTGCAAAAGAGAGTGGGGGAGAGAGCGCAAAAGAGAGTGGGGGAGAGAGCGCAAAAGAGAGTGGGGGAGAGAGCGCAAAAGAGAGGGGGGAGAGAGCGCAAAAGAGGGGGGAGAGAGTGCAAAAGAGAGGGGGGAGAGAGCGCAAAAGAGAGGGGGGGAGAGAACGCAAAAGAGAGGGGGAGAGAGCGCAAAAGAGAGGGGGAGAGCGCAAAAGAGAGGGGGGAGAGAGCGCAAAAGAGTGGGGGGAGAGAGAGCGCAAAAGAGAGGGGGGAGAGAGCGCAAAAGAGAGGGGGGAGAGAGCGCAAAAGAGAAGGAGGGGGAGAGCGCAAAAGAAAGAGAGGGGGAGAGAGCGCAAAAGAAAGAGAGGGGGAGAGAGCGCAAAAGAGAGGGGGAGAGAGCGCAAAAGAGAGGAGAGAGAGCAAACAAAAGGAGAGAGAGAGAGCAAAAGAGAAGGAGAGAGACAGCAATAGAGGGGGAGAGAGAGAGAGCAAAAGAGAGGGAGAGCGACAGCAAAAGAGAGGGGGAGAGACGCAGCAAAAGAGAGGGGGGAGAGACACAGCAAAAGAGGGGGGAGAGAGACAGCATAAAAGAGGGGGGAGAGAGCACAAAAGAGAGTGGGGGAGAGAGCGCAAAAGAGAGTGGGGGAGAGAGCGCAAAAGAGAGGGGGGAGAGAACGCAAAAAAGAGGGGGGAGAGAGCGCAAAAGGGAGGGGGAGAGAGCGCAAAAGAGAGGGGGGAGAGAGCGCAAAAGAGAGGGGGGAGAGAGCGCAAAAGAGAGGAGGGGGAGAGCGCAAAAGAGAGGAGGGGGAGAGCGCAAAAGAGAGGAGGGGGAGAGCGCAAAAGAGAGGAGGGGGAGAGCGCAAAAGAGAGGAGGGGGAGAGCGCAAAAGAGAGGAGGGGGAGAGCGCAAAAGAGAGGAGGGGGAGAGCGCAAAAGAAAGAGAGGGGGAGAGAGCGCAAAAGAAAGAGAGGTGGAGAGAGCGCAAAAGAAATAGAGGGGGAGAGCGCAAAAGAGAGGGGGAGAGAGCGCAAAAGAGAGGAGAGAGAGCAAACGAGAGGGGGAAGAGAGAGAGAGAGCAAACGAGAGGGGGAAGAGAGAGAGAGAGCAAAAGAGAAGGAGAGAGACAGCAATAGAGGGGGAGAGAGAGAGCAAAAGAGAGGGAGAGCGACAGCAAAAGAGGGGGAGAGAGAGCAAAAGAGAGGGAGAGAGAGAGAGCGCAAAAGAGAGAGAGAGATGGCAAAAGAGAGAGAGATTGCAAAAGAGAGCGTAAAAGAGAGGGGGGAGAGAGCGCAAAAGAGAGGGGAGAGAGAGTGCAAAAGAGAGGGGAGAGAGAGTGCAAAAGAGAGGGGGGAGAGAGTGCAAAAGAGAGGGGGGAGAGAGTGCAAAAGAGAGGGGGGAGAGAGTGCAAAAGAGAGGGGGGAGAGAGTGCAAAAGAGAGGGGGGAGAGAGCGCAAAAGAGAGGGGGCAGAGAGGAGGGAGCAAAAGAGGGGGGGAGAGAGGGAGCAAAAGAGGGGGGGAGAGGGAGCAAAAGAGAGGGGGGAGAGAGCGCACAAAAGAGAGGGGGAGAGAGAGAGCGCGCAAAAGAGAGGGGGAGAGAGCGCGCAAAAGAGAATGCAAAAGAAAGGGGGGAGTGAGAGAGCGTAAAAGAGAGGGAGGAGAGAGAGCAAAAGAGAGGGGGGAGGGAAAACAAAAGATAAGGGGAGAGAGGGAGCAAAAGATAGGGGGGAGAGAGAGAGCAAAAGAGAGGTGGAGCGAGATAGAGCACAAAAGAGGGGGGGTGAGAGAGCAAAAGAGAGAGAGAACGCAAGGGGTGGAACCACTGTACTGCAAAAAATGGCCCGTGTGAACGGGCTTTTGGACTAGTATCTTGTATATTACGTCATACATTTTCAGACTGAGCATAAAAATAGTGTCACCAGGGTATGTGGTATTAAGGCACTGGGTCTTGGGAAACAAGTTTAAAGAACCCTGAAGTAGAAGACAAGTCCCACAGCCTTAATATGTGGTTAGCTTTATACATATTCTGCAGCTGCTGCTTGTTTTTATCTTGGGATAGATAGATATTTACAGAATTGGCAAATGAAAGAATTGAACATTGCAATAGTTTACAACTACACGGTAATTATGGTAGAACTTTGCACACAAACACTGGAAATTTAATAGGTCTGTAATGTATTCCTTGCCTTTTGTAAGTTATGTGGAAACTATTTCTGACTACAAATAATGGGTTAAAGTGACATGAAACAGGTTTTCATTCATAATTCAGACAGCATACAATTTTTAAAAAGTTTCCAATTTACTTCTGTAATCAAATTTACTTTTTTCCCTTGGTATTGTTTGTTGAAAATCAGACAGGTAGGCTCAGGAGTGGGCACATGTCTGTAGCATTATTAGCATTATATGGCAGAAGTTTTGCAAGAACGTTTTAACAGTAATACATTTTACAAGAGCAATAGGTGACAGCTTGTTTGCTGCCATATAGTGCTCGAGACATGTGTACGCTACCTACCTTATGCTCTTCAACAAAGAATACCATGAGAACAACACTAATTTCAAACAGACATAAATTGGAAACATTATTAAAATTGTATGTAAGAGACATTTTGAGTTTCATGCCCCTTTGTTTCTAAATGTGTAATTTCTGGCCATTTGTATAGCGAGGCTGGTTCTGTAACGGAGATTACATCCCCAGAAGATCACTGCTTGCCCTTACTACTGTATTTATTAATCATTGTAGTTGTACTTTATATGTTGCCAGTTGAATGTAATGTTTTTTGCAGACTTGTGTAACCATTTTATTTTTCTCAAAGGTTTTGTGATTTATGTAAATAAATGTTTTGTTGAATTTGCTGTGGTTAAAGAGGTTGACATTATGGGGTAGATTTATTAATGGTCGAGTGGACATGATTCGCTGTAGCAAATCATGTCTGCTCGACCTCGCTAAATGCTGACAACATACGCTGTTGGCAATTAACATTGCACAAGCATTTCTAGGGAAATGCTTGTGCAATGCCGCCATCATCCTGATCGGCTCGGATCTAGATCATTTCAGTCCGCCACCTAAAAGGTGGCAGAGAAGTGGATACTAAACCCAAATTTTTTTCTTTAATAATTCAGATAGAGCAGCAATTTTAAGCAACTTTCTAGTTTACTCCTACTATCATTTTTTTCTTTGTTCTCTTGCTAACTTTATTTAAAAAGCAGGAATTTAAAGATTAGGAGCCAGCCCATTTTAGGTTCAGCACCCTGGATAGCGCTTGCTTATTGGTGGCTACATTTAGCAAACCAATAAGCAATCACAACCCAGGTTGTCAATCAAAAATGGGCCGGCTCTTTAGCTTTACATTCCTGATTTTTAAATAAAGATAGCAAGAGAAGAAAGAAAAATTGATAATAGGAGTAAATTATAAAGTTGCTTAAAATTGCTACTCTATCTAAATCATTAAAGGGACAGTCAACACCAGAATTTTTGTTGTTTTAAAAGATAGATAATCCCTTAATTATCAATTCCCTAATTTTGCATAACCAACACAGTTATAATTATACACATTTTAACTCTGTAATTACCTTGTATCTAAGCCTCTGCTGACTGCCCCCTTATTTCAGTTCTTTTGACAGACTTGCACTTTAGCCAATCAGAGCTGTCTCCATGGTAAATTCACGTGCATGAGCTCAATGTTATCTATATGAAACACGTGAACTAATGCCCTCTAGTGGTGAAAAACTATCAAAATGCATTTAGATCAGAGGAGGCCTTCAAGGTCTAAGAAATTAGCATTTGAACCTCCTATGTTTAGCTTTCAACTAAGAATACCAAGAGAACAAAGCAAAATTGGTGATATAAGTAAATTGGAAAGTTGTTTAAAATTACATTCTCTATTTGAAACATGAAAGTTTTTTTTGGACTTGACTGTCCTTTTAAAGAAAAAAAATGGGTTTAGTGTCCCTTTAAGGAGCAGCGGTCTTATGACCGCTGCTTCTTAACGTCCGTTTCTGGCAGACCAGAAACGATGGGGCTTCAAGGCAGTGTTTGTTGCTTAATAAATGGACCCCTTTGTGTGTTTTAATTGGTAAGATTGTGTTTGTGTAGAACATTGGGAAGTGTTCTAGTGTGTTTGTGCAGTTTATTATATTAATGATCACATTTAAATTTCTTTCATGTAATTGGCAAGAGTCCATGAGCTAGTGACATATGGGGATATACAATCCTACCAGGAGGGGCAAAGTTTCCCAAACCTCAAAATGCCTATAAATACACCCCTCACCACACCCACAATTCAGTTTTACAAACTTTGCCTCCTATGGAGGTGGTGAAGTAAGTTTGTGCTAAGATTTCTACGTTGATATGCGCTTCTCAGCATTGTTGAAGCCCGATTCCTCTCAGAGTACAGCGAATGTCAGAGGGACGTGAAGGGAGTATCACTTATTTGAATACGATGATTTCCCTAACGGGGGTCTATTTCATAGGTTCTCTGTTATCGGTTGTAGAGATTCATCTCCTACCTCCCTTTTCAGATCGATGATATACTCTCAATTTATCATTACCTCTACTAATAACTGTTTTAGTACTGGTTTGGCTATCTGCTATATGTGGATGGGTGTCTTTTGGTAAGTATGTTTTCATTACTTAAGACACTCTCAGCTATGGTTTGGTACTTTATGCATTTATATAAAGTTCTAAAAATGTATTGTACTTATATTTGTCATGAGTCAGGTTCATGTATTTCCTTCTGCAGATTGTCAGTTTCATATTTGGGAATATAAACATTTTAAGAAATGTATTTCTTACCTGGGGTTTACTCTTTTTTCAAATTGACTACTTCTTGCAATTGCGGGTATTAGGCCCGCGGGTGCGTCAAATGCTAAACTTTATTGCGTCATTCTTGGCACGAAAATATTTTTGGAGCGAAAAAATAAGTTTATGACGCAACTTCGTAATTTCCGGCGTCATACGTGATGCCGAGACTTTTCACAGGGCGGCGTCATCAGTGACGCTAGTGTATCATTTCTGGTTATTTTTGGCGCCAAAAAAGTTTACGTTACGTTGTGCGTCATACTTGGCGCCAGACTTTTTCATTATTTCAATACCCCTTGTATGTTTGCCTCTTGCTTTTTTTTCTCTATCAGAGGCCTATGCTATTGCATTTTTTTCCCATTCCTGAAACTGTCATATAAGGAAATAGATAATTTTGCTTTATGTGTTGTTTTTTCTCTTACATTGTGCAAGATGTCCCAATCTGACTTCTGTCTCAGAAGTTTCTGCTGGAACATTGCTGCCTGACATCGGTTCTACCAAAGCTAAGTGCATTTGTTGTAAAATTGTAGAAATTATTCCACCGAATGTCATTTGTAATAGTTGTCATGATAAACTTTTACATGCAGATAGTGTTTCCATCAGTAATAGTACATTGCCAGTTGCAGTTCCTTCAACTTCTAATGTGCATGATATACCTGTAAATTTTAAACAATTTGTTTCTGATTCTATTCTGAAGGTTTTGTCTGCATTTCCACCTTCTAATAAACGAAAAAGGTCTTTTAAAACTTCTCATTTAGCTGATGAAATTTCAAATGACCAACAACATAATAATTTATCCTCTTCTGATGAGGATCTATCTGATTCAGAAGATCCTTCCTCAGACATTGACACTGACAAATCTACTTTTTCTCTTGTAAGGTGTATCCAGTCCACGGATCATCCATTACTTGTGGGATATTCTCATTCCCAACAGGAAGTTGCAAGAGGACACCCACAGCAGAGCTGTAATATAGCTCCTCCCCTAACTGTCATAGCCAGTCATTCTCTTGCAACTCTCAACAAGCAAGGACGTTGTAGGAGAAAGTGGTTAAATATAGCTAGTTTATTTTCTTCAATCAAAAGTTTGTTATTTTTAAATAGTCCCGGAGTTGTGCTATTTTATCTCAGGCAGTAAATAGAAGAAGAATCTGCCTGAGGTTTCTATGATCTTAGCAGGTTGTAACTAAGATCCATTGCTATTCTCACATATGTCTGAGGGGATTACACAGATGAGGTAACTTCAGCGAGAGAATGGCGTGCAGTTTATTCTGCTATCAGGTATGTAAAGTTATAATTTTTTCTAGAGATGGAAAACACTAGAAAATGCTGCTGATACCGGATTAATGTAAGTTAAGCCTGAATACAATAATAATGACTGGTATCATGCTTACTCCCAGGGGTAATACCCTTATGATATTTACAATATAAAACGTTTGCTGGCATGTTTAATCGTTTTTATATATGCTTTGGTGATAAAACTTTATTGGGGCCTAGTTTTTTCCACATGGCTGGCTTAAATTTTGACTAGAAACAATTTCCACTGTTGTAGTATAAAAGTTACAGTTGGTGCAGTTAAAATTACAAACTGTGACATCCAGCTTCCCTCAAAGGCCCTCTGAATGCTATAGGACATCTCTTACAAACTGTGACATCCAGCTTCCCTCAAAGGCCCTCTGAATGCTATAGGACATCTCTAAAGGGCCCAAAGGCTTTCCAAAGTCGTTTATTGTGGAAGGTAGGGCCACAGCTTGCTGTGGCAGTTGGTTGTGACTGTTAAAAAAACGTCTATTTCGTTTTTTTTATCCGTTTTTTGAACAACTAAGGGGTTAATCATCCATTTGCAAGTGGGTGCAATGCTCTGTTAGCCTATTATACACACTGTAAAAATTTCGTTTGATTTACTGCATTTTTTCACTGCTTTTCAAATTCTGACAAAATTTGTTTCTCTTAAAGGCACAGTACCGTTTTTTATATTTGCTTGTTAACTTGATTTAAAGTGTTTTCCAAGCTTGCTAGTCTCATTGCTATTCTGTATGAACATGTCTGACATAGAAGAAACTCCTTGTTTATTATGTTTAAAAGCCATGGTGGAACCCCCTCTTAGAATGTGTACCAAATGTACTGATTTCATTTTATGCAATAAAGATCATTTTCTGTCTTTAAAAAATGTATCACCAGAGGAATCTGACGAGGGGGAAGTTATGCCGACTAACTTTCCCCACGTGTCAGACCCTTTGACTCCCGCTTAAGGCACTCACGCTCAAATGGCGCCAAGTACATCTAGGGCGCCCATAGCGTTTACTTTACAAGACATGGCGGCAGTCATGGATAATACACTGTCAGCGGTATTAGCCAGACTACCTGAACTTAGAGGTAAGTTAGATAGCTCTGGGGTGAGACAAAATGCAGAGCATACTGACTCTTTAAGAACCATGTCTGATACTGCCTCACAATATGCAGAAGCTGAGGAAAGAGAGCTTCAGTCAGTGGGTGATGTTAATGACTCAGGAAAGATACCTGATTCTAATATTTCTACATTTAAATTTAAGCTTGAACACCTCCACGTGTTGCTTAGAGAGGTTTTAGCTGCTCTTAATGACTGTGATACCATTGCAGTGCCAGAGAAATTGTGTAGACTGGATAAATACTTTGCAGTGCCGGTGTGTACTGATGTTTTTCCAAATACCTAAAAGGTTTACAGAAATTATTAATAAGGAATGGGATAGACCAGGTGTGCCGTTCTCTTTCCCTCCTATTTTTAGAAAAATGTTTCCAATAGACGCCACCACATGGGACTTATGGCAGACAGTCCCTAAGGTGGAGGGAGCAGTTTCTACTCTAGTAAAGCGTACTACTATCCCTGTCGAGGATAGTTGTGTTTTGTTTTTTTAGATCCAATGGATAAAAAATTAGAGGTTACCTTAAGAAAATATTTATTCAACAAGGTTTTATCCTACAGCCCCTTGCATGCATTGCCCCTGTCACTGCTGCTGCGGCGTACTGGTTTGAGTCTCTGGAAGAGGCTTTACAGGTAGCGACTCCATTGGATGACATACTTGGCAAACTTAGAGCACTTAAGCTAGCCAATTCTTTTATTCTGATGCCATTGTTCATTTGACTAAACTAACGGCTAAGAATTCTGGTTTTGCTATACAGGCGCGCAGAGCGCTATGGCTTAGATCATGGTCAGCTGACGTGACTTCAAAATCTAAGCTACTTAACATTCCCTTCAAGGGGCAGACCCTATTCGCACCTGGTTGAAGGAGATTATTGCTGATATCACTGGAGGAAAAGGTCATGCCCTTCCTCAGGACAGGTCCAAATCTAGGGCCAAACAGTCTAATTTTCGTGCCTTTCAAAACTTCAAGGCAGGTGCGGCATCAACTTCCTCTAATAATAAACAAGAGGGAACTTTTGCTCAATCCAAGACGGTCTGGAGACCAAACCTGACATGGAAAAAAGGTAAGCAGGTAAAAAAGCCTGTTGCTGCCTCTAAGACAGCATAAAGGAACGGCCCCCTATCCAGGAACGGATCTAGTAGGGGGCAGACTTTCACTCTTTGCCCAGGCGTGGGCAAGAGATGTTCAGGATCCCTGGGCGTTGGAAATTATATCCCAGGGATATCTTCTGGACTTCAAAGCTTCCCCCCCAAAAGGGAGATTTCACCTTTCACAATTATCTGCACACCAGATAAAGAGAGAGGCATTCTTACACTGTGTACGAGTCCTCCTAGTTATGGGAGTGATCCATCCAGTTCCAAAGGAGGAACAGGGATAGGGTTTTTACTCAAATCTGTTTGTGGTTCCCAAAAAAGAGGGAAACTTCAGACCAATTTTGGATCTAAAGATCTTAAACAAATTCCTCAAAGATCCGTCGTTCAAGATGGAAACTATTCGTACCATCCTACCACTGATCCAGGAGGGTCAATATATGACTACACTGGATCTAAATGATGCTTATCTTCACATTCCGATACACAAAGACCATCATCGGTTTCTCAGGTTTGCCTTTTAAGACAGGCATTACCAGTTGTAGCTCTTCCCTTGGGATTAGCTGCAGCCCCAAGAATCTTTACAAAGGTTCTAGGGTCACTTATGGCGGTCCTAAGGCCGCGGGGCATAGCAGTAGCCCCTTATTTAGACGACATCCTGATACAGGCGTCAAACTTCCAAATTGCCAAGTCTCATACGGACGTAGTACTGGCATTTCTGTGGTCGCATGGGTGGAAAGTGAACGAGGAAAAGAGTTCTCTATCCCCACTCACAAGAGTTTCCTTTCTAGGGACTCTGATAGATTCTGTAGAAATGAAAATTCACCTGACGGAGTCCAGGTTATCAAAGCTTCTAAATTCCTGCCGGGTTCTTCATTCCATTCCGCGCCCTTCGGTGGTTCAGTGTATGGAAGTAATCGGCTTAATGGTAGCGGCAATGGACATAGTGCCGTTTGCACGCTTACATCTCAGACCGCTGCAACTATGCATGCTCAGTCAGTGGAGCGGGGATTACACAGATTTGTCCTCTCAACTGAATCTGGACTAAGAGACCAGGGATTCTCTTCTCTGGTGGCTATCTCGGGTCCATCTGTCCAAAGGTATGACCTTTCGCAGGCCAGATTGGACAATTGTTACGACAGATGCCAGCCTTCTAGGTTGGGGTGCAGTCTGGAACTCCCTGAAGGCTCAGGGATCGTGGACTCTGGAGGAGTCTCTCCTTCCATTAAATATTCTGAAACTAAGAGCGATATTCAAGGCTCTTCAGGCTTGGCCTCAGTTAGCAACTCTGAGGTACATCAGATTTCAGTCGGACAACATCACGACTGTAGCTTACATCAACCATCAAGGGGGAACGAGAAGTTCCCTAGAGATGTTAGAAGTTTAAAAAATAATTCGCTGGGCAGAGATTCACTCTTGCCACCTATCAGCTATCCATATCCCAGGTGTAGAGCACTGGGAGGCGGATTTTCTAAGTCGTCAGACTTTTCATCCGGGAGAGTGGGAACTCCATCCGGAGGCATTTGCACAACTGATTCATCGTTGGGGCAAACCAGAACTGGATCTCATGGCGTCTCACCAGAACGCCAACCTTCCGTGTTACGGATCCAGGTCCAGGGATCCCAAGGCGACACTGATAGATGCTCTAGCAGCGCCCTGGTCTTTCAACCTGGCTTATGTGTTTCCACCGTTTCCTCTGCTCCCTCGACTGATTGCCAAGATCAAGCAGGAGAGAGCATCAGTGATTCTGATAGCACCTGCGTGGCCACGCAGGACCTGGTATGCAGATCTAGTGGACATGTCATCCTTTCCACCATAGTCTCTGCCTCTGAAACAGGACCTTCTACTTCAGGGTCCTTTCAACCATCCAAATCTAATTTCTCTGAGGCTGACTGCCTGGAGATTGAACGCTTGATTTTATCAAAGCGTGGCTTCTCCGTGTCGGTTATTGATACCTTAAGACAGGCACGAAAGCCTGTCACCAGGAAAATTTACCATAAGGTATGGCGTAGATATCTTTATTGGTGTGAATCCAAGGGTTACTCATGGAGTAAGGTCAGGATTGCTAGGATATTATCTTTTCTCCAAGAAGGTTTGGAAAAAGGATTGTCAGCTAGTTAAGCGTCTGGCAGATGTTCCAGACGTTCAGGCATTTTGTCAGGCTTTAGTTAGAATCAAGCCTGTGTTTAAACCTGTTGCTCCACCATGGAGCTTAAACTTGGTTCTTAAGGTTCTTCAAGGAGTTCCGTTTGAACCTCTTCATTCCATAGATATCAAGCTTTTATCCTGGAAATTTCTTTTTTTGGTAGCTATTTCCTCGGCTCGTAGAGTTTCTGAGCTATCTGCCTTACAATGTGATTCTCCTTATCTGATTTTTCATATGGATAAGGTAGTCCTGCATACCAAACCTGGGTTCTTACCTAAGGTGGTATCTAACAAGAATATCAATCAAGAGATTGTTGTTCCATCCTTGTGTTACACAATTTGGACGTGATCCGTGCTTTAAAGTTTTACTTACAAGCTACTAAAGATTTTCGTCAAACATCTGCTTTGTTTGTTGTCTACTCTGGACAGAGGAGAGGTCAAAAGGCTTCGGCAACCTCTTTTTCTTTTTGACTAAGAAGCTTAATCCGCTTAGCCTATGAGACTGCTGGACAGCAACCTCCTGAAAGGATTACAGCTCATTCCACTAGAGCTGTGGCTTCCACTTGGGCCTTTAAAAATGAGGCTTCTTTTGATCAGATTTGCAAGGCGACGACTTGGTCTTCGCTTCATATTTTTTCAAAATTTTACAAATTTGATACTTTTGCTTCTACGGAGGCTATATTTGGGAGAAAGCTTTTACGGGCAGTGGTTCCTTCCATTTAAGTTCCTGCCTTGTCCCTCCCTTCATCCGTGTACTTTAGCTTTGGTATTGGTATCCCACAAGTAATGGATGATCCGTGGACTGGATACACCTTACAAGAGAAAACACAATTTATGCTTACCTGATAAATTTATTTCTCTTGTGGTGTATCCAGTCCACGGCCCGCCCTGTCATTTTAAGGCAGGTAATTTTTAAATTTAAACTACAGTAACCACTGCACCCTATGGTTCCTCCTTTCTCGGCTTGTTTTCGGTCGAATGACTGGCTATGACAGTTAAGGGAGGAGCTATATTACAGCTCTGCTGTGGGTGTCCTCTTGCAACTTCCTGTTGGGAATGAGAATATCCCACAAGTAATGGATGATCCGTGGACTGGATACACCACAAGAGAAATAAATTTATCAGGTAAGCATAAATTGTGTTTCTTTCATGTAATTAGCAAGAGTCCATGAGCTAGTGATGTATGGGATATACATTCCTACCAGGAGGGGCAAAGTTTCCCAAACCTCAAAATGCCTACAAATACACCCCTCACCACACCCACAAATCAGTTTTACAATGTCACAACTGTGGCATACATCAATCATCAAGGAGGGACTCACAGTCCTCTGGCTATGAAAGAAGTATCTCGAATTCTGGTTTGGGCGGAATCCAGCTCCTGTCTAGTTTCTGCGGTTCATATCCCAGGTATAGACAATTGGGAAGCGGATTATCTCAGTCGCCAAACGTTGCATCCGGGCGAATGGTCTCTTCACCCAGAGGTATTTCTTCAGATTGTTCAAATGTGGGGACTTCCAGAAATAGATCTGATGGCCTCTCATCTAAACAAGAAACTTCCCAGGTATCTGTCCAGATCCAGGGATCCTCAAGCGGAAGCAGTGGATGCATTGTCACTTCCTTGGAAGTATCATCCTGCCTATATCTTTCCGCCTCTAGTTCTTCTTCCAAGAGTGATCTCCAAGATTCTGAAGGAATGCTCGTTTGTTCTGCTGGTAGCTCCAGCATGGCCTCACAGGTTTTGGTATGCGGATCTTGTCCGGATGGCCTCTTGCCAACCGTGGACTCTTCCGTTAAGACCAGACCTTCTGTCGCAAGGTCCTTTTTTCCATCAGGATCTCAAATCCTTAAATTTAAAGGTATGGAGATTGAACGCTTGATTCTTAGTCAAAGAGGTTTCTCTGACTCTGTGATTAATACTATGTTACAGGCTCGTAAATCTGTATCTAGGGAGATATATTATAGAGTCTGGAAGACTTATATTTCTTGGTGTCTTTCTCATCTTTTTTCCTGGCATTCTTTTAGAATTCCGAGAATTTTACAGTTTCTTCAGGATGGTTTGGATAAAGGTTTGTCTGCAAGTTCCTTGAAAGGACAAATCTAATCTTCCTGATATTCATTGTTTTGTACAAGCTTTGGTTCTTATAAAGCCTGTCATTAAGTCAATTTCTCCTCCTTGGAGTTTGAATTTGGTTCTGGGGGCTCTTCAAGCTCCTCCGTTTGAACCTATGCATTCATTGGACATTAAATTACTTTCTTGGAAAGTTTTGTTCCTTTTGGCCTTCTCTTCTGCCAGAAGAGTTTCTGAATTATCTGCTCTTTCTTGTGAGTCTTCTTTTCTGATTTTTCACCAGGATAAGGCGGTGTTGCGAACTTCTTTTACATTTTTACCTAAGGTTGTGAATTCCAACAACATTAGTAGAGAAATTGTGGTTCCTTCATTATGTCCTAATCCTAAGAATTCTAAGGAGAAATCATTGCATTCTTTGGATGTAGTTAGAGCTTTGAAATATTATGTTGAAGCTACTAAGAATTTCCGAAAGACTTCTAGTCTATTTGTTATCTTTTCCGGTTCTAGGAAAGGTCAGAAGGCCTCTGCCATTTCTTTGGCATCTTGGTTGAAATCTTTAATTCATCATGCTTATGTCGAGTCGGGTAAAGC
Organism: Bombina bombina; assembly: GCF_027579735.1. Lineage (NCBI taxonomy): Eukaryota > Metazoa > Chordata > Amphibia > Anura > Bombinatoridae > Bombina > Bombina bombina. Next base: position 209,934,320 of record NC_069505.1, read on the forward strand.
TCCACCTCAAAGGATTACAGCTCATTCTACTAGGTCAGTTTCTACTTCCTGGGTGTTTAGGAATGAAGCTTCGGTTGATCAGATTTGCAAAGCAGCAACTTGGTCTACTTTGCATACTTTTACTAAATTCTACCATTTTGATGTGTTTTCTTCTTCTGAAGCTGTTTTTGGTAGAAAAGTACTTCAGGCAGCTGTTTCAGTTTGAATCTTCTGCTTATAATTTCAGTTTTTTTCATTATAAAATTTAAACTTTATTTTGGGTGTGGATTATTTTTCAGCGGAATTGGCTGTCTTTATTTTATCCCTCCCTCTCTAGTGACTCTTGCGTGGAAAGATCCACATCTTGGGTAGTCATTATCCCATACGTCACTAGCTCATGGACTCTTGCTAATTACATGAAAGAAAACGTAATTTATGTAAGAACTTACCTGATAAATTCATTTCTTTCATATTAGCAAGAGTCCATGAGGCCCGCCCTTTTTGTGGTGGTTATGATTTTTTTTGTATAAAGCACAATTATTCCAATTCCTTATTTTTTATGCTTTCGCACTTTTTTCTTATCACCCCACTTCTTGGCTATTCGTTAAACTGATTTGTGGGTGTGGTGAGGGGTGTATTTATAGGCATTTTGAGGTTTGGGAAACTTTGCCCCTCCTGGTAGGAATGTATATCCCATACGTCACTAGCTCATGGACTCTTGCTAATATGAAAGAAATGAATTTATCAGGTAAGTTCTTACATAAATTATGTTATTTATTTAAAATAGAGTATATGCGTTCTTTATTAAAAGAAGTGTTAATTACTTTGGATATTGAGGTAACCAGTCCTCTTGACGTTCAGTCTAATAAACGTTTAAATACATAGTAACATAGTAGATAAGGTTGAAAAAAACTGAAGTCCATCGAGTTCAACCTATACAAATCTAAAATACTTGCTAGTATCTTATTAGCCTTTGAAGCCGCTGCCCTGCATTGTGCACCCATCTTTAGCTTGTTATCTATTACTACTCCCAAATCCCTTTCCTCCTGTGTTTGGCTAAGTCTTGTCCCATTTAAAAAATACGTAGCCTGCTTATTTTTACTTCCAAAATGTAGAACCTTGCATTTTTCCGTATTAAATCTCATTTTCCATTCACTTGCCCATAGTTCTAATTTTAGCAAATCCCTTTGTAAAGAGAGTTCGTCCTGCTCTGACCTTATGACCTTACTTAACTTAGTATCATCTGCAAAAATAGAGATGTCGCTATTTAATCCTTGCTCCAAGTCATTTATAAAAATATTAAAAAGAACAGGGCCCAGTACTGATCCCTGGGGGACGCCACTGATTACCTTTGTCCAATCTGAGTATGATCCATTTACTACTACTCGTTGCTCCCTATCTTTTATCCAGTTATTTATCCATGAGCTAACATTTTCAGCTATTCCCAGTCCCTTAATTTTGTGCATTAATCTCTCATGTGGCACTGTATCAAATGCCTTTGCAAAATCTAAGTATATCACATCAACTGATTCCCCTTTATTTATATTTTTACTTACTTCCTCGTAGAATCTAATTAGATTAGTTTGACATGATCTATTTCTCCTAAAGCCATGCTGATTAGAACTCATAATCTCGTTTACACGAATATGCTCATCAATATAATCCTTTATAATCCCTTCAAATATCTTCCCCACTATTGATGTCAGACTAACTGGTCTATAGCTTCCTGGATCATCCCTGCTTCCCTTTTTGAAGAGTGGCACCACATCAGCTTTACGCCAATCCTGGGGTACCATGCCTGAGGATAATGAGTCTTGAAAAATTAAGAGTAAAGGTTTGTCTATAACAGTGCTATGTTCCCTTAACACCCTTGGGTGTATTCCATCTGGGCCTGGAGTTTTATTTACCTTAATATTTTCCAGTTTTTTCCTGATATCCTCTAAACAAAACCCAGTTAGTGGTATGGACTGGCATGTTATATTCTGTTCCAAAGTATCATTCAATGGTTCCTCTCTTGTGTATACTGAAGAAAAAAACTGGTTTAGTACCTCAGCCTTCTCCCTGTCATTATTTATCATGCTACCCTCCACGCATTTTAATGTACCTATATTATCCTTCTTAGATTTTTTGCTATTTATGTACTTAAAGAACCTTTTAGGGTTAGACTTAGAATCCTTGGCAGTTAATTTTTCATTTTCAATTTTGGCTAATTTGATTGCTTTTTTGCATGCTTTGTTACATTCCTTATAAATATTGTATGCTGAGTCTGTACTATTTTCTTTTAATAATTTAAATGCCCTACGTTTTTTTCCTAATTTCTCTTAACACATTTTTATTTAGCCATAACGGCTTTGTTTTTTTATTTTTATTTTTATAACCATATGGTATGTGTTGATATGTATATTTATTTAACACATTTTTAAATATTATCCATTTATTCTCTGTATTTTTATTAGAAAATACATTGTCCCAATTTATATTATTTAATGATTTCTTTAAATCGTTGAATTTTGCTTTCTTGAAATTAAAAGTCTTAGTTAAGCCTTTAAAACACTGCATTTGAAAATAGATTTCAAATGTGACCATGTTATGATCACTGTTACCCAAATGTTCTTTAACTTCTATGTTTGATATTATATCTGTATTGTTTGATAGCACTAAATCCAATATAGCTTTACTCCTAGTTGGCTCCTCTATTAATTGTGACAAGAAGTTATCCCTGAGAACATTTAAAAATCTATCCCCCTTAGCTGAATTACTAGTTTCATTGGCCCAGTTTATATCAGGGTAGTTAAAATCTCCCATAATTACAGCACTGTTATTAGCAGCCTTACCTATTTGGATAAGTAGTTGAGTTTCCTCTGGGTCACTAATGTTGGGAGGCTTGTAGCATGTTCCTAGTAATATTTTTTTAGGATTTTTCCCCCCACTCTTTATTTCACCCACAGGGTCTCTACATTGTCACTTGTATCATAAATATCTTCCCTTATTGTAGGTTTAAGGTTAGGTTTAATATACATGCAGATTCCTCCACCCCTTTTATTATTCCTGTCCCTCCTAAATAATGTATACCCCTCTAAGTTAACTGCTGTTTTAAAACCTCCTGTGGTTTCTCCAGGGGTTTTTCCTATTCCTGAGGCTATTTCTGATATGATTTCTAAGGAATGGAATAAGTATCCTTTACCAGCAAAATCTATAGAGTTTTGGGAAAAAATCCCCAAAGTTGATGGGGCTATTTCTACTCTTGCTAAACGTACCACTATTCCTATGGAATATAGTACTTCATTTAAGGATCCTTTAGATAGGAAGCTAGAATCCTATGTAAGGAAGGCCTATTTATATTCAGGTCATCTTCTCAGACCTGCTATTTCTTTGGCTGATGTTGCGGCTGCATCAACTTTCTGGTTGGAGAATTTAGCGCAACATGAATTGGATTCTGACATATCTAGCATTATTCGCTTACTGCAGCATGCTAATCATTTTATTTGTGATGCCATTTTTGATATTATCAAAATTGATGTTAGATCCATGTCTTTAGCTGTATTAGCTAGAAGAGCTTTGTGGCTTAATTCTTGGAATGCTGATATGACATCTAAATCTAGATTACTATCTCTTTCCAAGGTAATAATTTATTTGGTTCTCAGTTGGATTCTATTATTTCAACTATCACTGGGGGAAAAGGAGTTTTTCTGCCTCAGGATAAAAAAAACTAAGGGTAAATCTAAGGCTTCTAACCGTTTTCGTTCCTTTCGTCAGAATAAAGAACAAAAACTTAATCCTCCCCCCAAGGAATCTGCTTCCAATTGGAAGCCTTCCTCAACTTGGAATAAATCCAAGCCATTTAGGAAACCAAAGTCAGCCCCTAAGTCCGCATGAAGGTGCGGCCCTCATTCCAGCTCAGCTGGTAGGGGGCAGATTAAGGTTTTTCAAGGATTTTTGGATAGAATCTGTCCAAAATCATTGGATTCAGAGCATTGTCTCTCAAGGGTATCGAATAGGATTCAGAGTAAGACCTCCTGTGAGAAGATTTTTTCTCTCACGTATCCCTGTAAATCCAGTAAAAGCTCAGGCTTTTCTGAAGTGTGTTTCAGACCTGGAGTCTTCAGGGGTAAGCATGCCAGTTCCTCCTCAGGAACAAAGTTTGGGGTTTTATTCAAACCTATTCATTGTACCAAAGAAAGAAAATTTATTCAGATCAGTTCTGTATCTGAAAATTTTGAATCGTTATGTAAGATTACCAACTTTCAAGATGGTGACTATAAGGACTATTCTGCCTTTTGTTCAGCAAGGACATTATATGTCCACAATAGACTTGCAGGATGCATACCTTCATATTCCGATTCATCCAGAACACTATCAGTTTCTGAGATTCTCTTTTCTAGACAAGCATTACCAATTTGTTTCTCTTCCATTTGGCCTAGCAACAGCTCCAAACGTTCTGGGTGCCCTACTATCTGTAATCAGAGAACTGGGTATTGCGGTGTTTACTTATTTGGACGATATCTTGGTACTAGCTCAGTCTTTATGTACTGCAGAATCTCACACAAATCAACTAGTGTTGTTTCTTCGGAAACATGGTTGGAGGATCAATTTACCAAAAAGTTTCTTGATTCCTCAGACAAGGGTCACCTTTTTAGGCTCCCAGATAGATTCAGTGTCCATGACTCTGTCTCTAACAGACAAGAGACGTTTAAAATTGGTTGCAGCATGCCGGCACCTTCAGTCTCAGTCATTCCCTTCAGTGGCTATGTGCATGGAAGTTTTAGGCCTCATGACTGCAGCATCGGACTCGATCCCCTTTGCTCGTTTCACATGAGACCTCTACAGCTTTGTATGCGGAATCAATGGTGCAGGGATTATACAAAGATATCACAATTAATATCCTTGAATCCCAATGTACGACACTCTCTGACATGGTGGATAGATTACCATTGTTTGGTTCAAGGGGCTTCTTTTGTTCGGCCAACCTGGACTGTGATCTCAACAGATGCGAGTCTTTCAGGTTGGGGAGCTGTTTGGGGATCTCTGACAGCACAAGGGGTTTGGAAATCTCAAGAGGCGAGATTACCAATAAAAATTTTAGAACTCCTTGAAATTCTCAGGGCTCTTCAGTTCTGGCCTCTGCTAAAGAGAGAACCGTTAATTTGTTTTCAGACAGACAATATCACAACTGTGGCTTAAGTCAATCATCAGGGTGGGACTCACAGTCCCCAAGCTATGAAAGAAGTATCTCAGATACTTGCTTGGGCAGAATCCAGCTCCTGTCTAATCTCTGCGGTGCATATCCCAGGTGTAGACAATTAGGAGGCAGATTATCTCAGCCGCCAGACTTTACATCCAGGGGAGTGGTCTCTCCATCCAGATGTGTTTTCTCAGATTGTTCAGATGTGAGGTCTTCCAGAGATAAATCTCATGGCCTCTCATCTAAACAAGAAACTTCCCAGATACCTGTCCAGGTCCAGGAATGTGCAGGCGGAAGCAGTGGATGCGCTGACACTTCCTTGGTGTTATCATCCTGCTTACATCTTCCCTCCTCTAGTTCTCCTTCTAAGAGTGATCTCCAAGATCATCATGGAACAGTCTTTTGTGTTGCTGGTGGCTCCAGCATGGCCACACAGGTTTTGGTATGCGGATCTGGTTCGGATGTCCAGTTGCCCGCCTTGGCCACTTCCGTTACGGCCGGACCTACTATCTCAAGGTCCGTTTTTCCATCAGGATCTCAAATCATTAAATTTAAAGGTATGGAAATTGAATGCTTAGTTCTGGTCATAGAGGTTTCTCTGACTCAGTTATTAATACTATGTTACAAGCTTGTAAATCTGTCTATAGAAAGAATTTTTATAGAGTTTGGAAGACTTACATTTCATGGTGTTCTTCTCATAAATTCTCCTGGCATTCTTTTAGAATTCCTAGAATTTTACAGTTTCTTCAGGATGGTTTGGATAAGAGTTTGTCTGCAAGTTCCTTGAAAGGACAAATCTCCGCTCTTTCTGTTTTATTTCACAGAAAGATTGCTATACTTCCTGATATTCACTGTTTTGTACAGGCTTTAATTCGTATTAAGCCTGTTATTAAGTCAATTTCTCCTCCTTGGAGTCTTAATTTGGTTCTGAAGGCTTTACAGGCTCCTCCATTTGAACCTATGCATTCTTTAGACATTAAACTACTTTCTTGGAAAGTGTTGTTTCTTTTGGCCATCTCTTCTGCTAGAAGAGTTTCTGAGTTATCTGCTCTTTCTTGTGAGTCTCCTTTTCTGATTTTTCATCAGGATAAGGCAGTTTTGCGGACTTCTTTTAAATTTTTACCTAAGGTTGTGAATTCTAACAACATTAGTAGAGAAATTGTTGTCCCTTCCTTATGTCCTAATCCTAAGAATTCTTTGGAGAGATCCTTACATTCTTTGGATGTGGTAAGAGCTTTGAAATATTATGTGGCAGCTACTAAAGATTTCAGGAAGACTTCCAGTCTATTTGTTTTATTTTCTGGTCCTAGGAAAGGTCAGAAGGCTTCTGCTATTTCCTTGGCTTCTTGGTTGAAACTTTTGATTCATCAAGCTTATTTGGAGTCGGGTCAGGCCCCGCCTCAGAGAATTACAGCTCATGCTACTAGATCGGTCTCCACTTCGTGGGCTTTTAAGAATGAAGCTTCAGTTGATCATATTTGCATAGCGGCAACTTGGTCCTCTTTGCATACATTTACTAAATTCTACCGTTTTGATGTATTTGCTTCTTCGGAAGCAGTTTTTGGTAGAAAAGTTCTTCAGGCAGCTGTTTCAGTTTGATTCTTCTGCTTTTGATTTAAGTTTTTTCTTTCAAAAATGAAAATAAACTTATTTTTTTGGGTTGTGGATTAATTTTTTCAGCGGAATATGGCTGTTTTTATTTTTATTCCCTCCCTCTCTAGTGACTCTTGAGTGGAAAATCCACATCTTGGGTATTGATATCCCATATGTCACTAGCTCATGGACTCTTGCCAATTACATGAAAGAAAACATAATTTATGTAAGAACTTACCTGATAAATTCATTTCTTTCATATTGGCAAGAGTCCATGAGGCCCACCCTTTTTATGGTGGTTATGATTTTTTGTATAAAGCACAATTATTTCCAAATTTCCTTTGTTGATGCTTTCTACTCCTTTCTTATCACCCCACTGCTTGGCTATTCGTTAAACTGAATTATGGGTGTGGTGAGGGGTGTATTTATAGGCATTTTGAGGTTTGGGAAATTTTGCCCCTCCTGGTAGGATTTTATATCCCATATGTCACTAGCTCATGGACTCTTGCCAATATGAAAGAAATGAATTTATCAGGTAAGTTCTTACATAAATTATGTTTTTAAAGTAGTTGAAGATTGTGTATTATTTGATTATTATGATGAAAATTACATTTTGGGAATGTTGTTTTTCTGATATATTGAGGTGGTGCTGAACAGAATACTTAATTTTCTTTTGTACTTACTAAGGTGTAGATTACAAGTGATGCGCAAACATTTGTGCACAAGTGATATCGTGTTTTCGTGAGCCTTTTTAATTGCGTGTATATTATAAGTTGAGCTAAATCACGATTGCGCTAGCATAATCATGATTTACGCTACAATTCTTACCGCAATCTCAGAGCTGTGGTTAACTGTATTCCGAAATGAAAAAGTTGCACAAAACACTTCAAAAATGCATTACAAATAATATAAGATATAATCGCTTGGGCGTTAGAAGAAAAAAAAGCTGCCAAAGTACCTTAACATAGAGATACATACAGATGCATTGTTAAAGATGTATTTGTATGTATATAGATATGTTTAACTGTCTATTTACTGTAAATATTTTGCATTCCAATGTTCTGCACATAGCACAATATGTTCTAAGTATTTTTAAACAGATGTTCCTATATATATCTGTGTGTGTGTGTGTATATATATATATATATATATATATATATATATATATATACATATACAGTATATAGGTATAAATATATATTTGTTTAGAAAACCATCAGATATATGTAGAAATATTTATTTATGAAATAGAACATATTCCTTTGTGTTAAGAACATTGTAATATGAAATATTCATATTTTCATGTTGGGTTAGCGCAATTGCGAAAATGCGATCGTTTTTGCGCAATAGTCGCGTGTTAAGTTTTTCCCACTTTTTTCTCCATTGACTCTTATTGCATGTGCATGTTATTTGATGTTCAGATTTTTGCGCTAGTTGGGTTACCGCTTGCGCAAAATAAGGTGTTTTTGTAATACGAGCGCAACCCGACTAGCGCAAAAAGCTTAAAGGGACAGTCAACACCAGAATTTTTGTTGTTTAAAAAGAAAGATAATCCCTTTATTACCCATTCCCCAGTTTGAATGGGGGTTTTTTTTGGACTTGACTGTCCCTTTAACTCTAGCGGAGTTTTTGCGATTGCGAAAACGTTAATATACCTCACAACTTGTAATCTACCCCTAAATATCTTTGTATATTGAAATTGCATTTACATATTTTTGTATGATATTTGTATTTTTTTTTTTTATTTCTCTTCTGTGTTTTTAAAAAGTGCATTTTATATGTTAATATTTTCAGTCTTTATTTTTTTAATATGATCAAAAAAGATAATTGAATGAATATATTTTGTCCTATTGGAATATTCAGTAGATTTCAGTTTGAAAGGTCTGTTTCTGCTCCTTGCGTATCAACTTTAGACATGTAAAAGCAATGTGTCTATCTCATACCTTCAGAAAGCACTAAATATTGGATATCCAGAAATAGTGCTAAATAAAGTGATGCACACTGACCCTGCTTGTTTGTTAAAGGGACAGTCTACACCAGAATTTGTATTGTTTTAAAAGATAGATAATCCCTTTTATTACCCATTCCCAAGTTTTACATAACCAACACAATTATATTAATACACTTTTTACCTCTGTTATATTGTATTTAAGCCTCTGCAAACTGCCCCCTTATTTCAGTTATTTTGTCAAACTTGCATTTTAGCCAATCAGTACTGGCTCCTAAGTAACTCCACGTGCGTGAGCACAATGTTATCTATTTGACACACATGAACTAACACCCTCTAGTGGTGAAAAACTGTAAATTCAGAAAAGAGGCGGCCTTCAAGGTCTAAGAAATTAGCATATGAACCTCCTAGGTTTAGCTTTCAACTAAGAAAACCAAGAGAACAAAGCAAAATTGTTGATAAAAGTAAAGTTATTTAAAATTACATGCCCTATCTGAAACATGAAAGTTAATTTTGAACTAGACTTTTAAATGGCTTAAACTTTATATGATGGGAATTTAATGCAGTAAAATTATATTTATCTTCATTTTTAATTTAAAAAGTAAAAATCCTTATGAGTTAGTAACATTTTCCGGTGTAAATTGCTTCAGATACAGTACTTAGATTTTGGCAGTCCTTTTAGAGAGTTTAGGTTATGGAACTATTGAGTATGTAGACTTTAGAAATGATCTGTTTTCCTTTAGTGGTATAATAGAAATATTGTTTAAACAAGATTTATTTATTTTTTAAATTGGAAGACTGAAATTGTCTCAAAGCAACAAAATACCTGCTTTAGTACTTGAATTTTAATAATCTATTCATATGATAGCTCTAAAACTTCACTATAAATTGTATGACAGCAGAGCATTATATCAGAATTATCTGCTATTAAAAATAAACTCTTATTTGCCTATCAGAGGTCTCTTTAAAGAGTGTTTGTAATGAGTTTATCATACATTTCTTCAAAAATTATTCCAACACGTTTTAATAAGAATCAAAATAAAAATCCAATGTAACTGTGCCACTAAAATGCAAATTCATTAGGCCGTGTAATTGCACTTTATGGCGCACCTGCAGTAAGATAAAACATTAAAAGACTAGCAAACAGTAGACTTGAATAATTAATTAATGCATAATAAAAAGACAATGCAGGGGGCGTGTCTAGGCAGCTGTTATGGCTGGCAGCATCTTTCACTTCGGCAATATACTGATAAGCCACCGAATATCAGCCTTGTCTCTTGCCATCTAAAGCTAATAAGCACAAAATACGAAATTTCAACACTACAAGCAGAGTTTATGCTAATTATTGAATATAATTATTGAGGATATTGGACCTTTGGGACCTGCGATGGCCACGTTTGGGATGGCCCCAACACTCCCCCCGGCAATGGTGAAATCTTCTGTGACAAGATGAAGGATTTGGTTCTAATTTTAGTAGATCATTTTCACAGTTTAAGCTTCTATATAGTCCTCAAATGTAAATTAAACACAAATTGTACCCCCCCATAAAAAAAGTTTAATTGAATGAAAAGCAATGCGGTATATACCTTCATTATTTATTTTGTCTACTTTTCATGTTATTTACTTGTGCACATTTGGTGTACTGTGCATTTTTCAATCTCTTGGAGAGGCTGGAGTGTAAACTACATTTTTAAGTTTGCTGCAGTTTACCTGATCTTATCACCACCCAGCAATAGCTAAAATAGGTCCAGAACTAGTTTCTGATTGTACATAGCAAAGGCGACCAGGTAACTGGTAGTTTCTTTCATGTAATTAGCAAGAGTCCATGAGCTAGTGACGTATGGGATATACATTCCTTCCAGGAGGGGCAAAGTTTCCCAAACCTCAAAATGCCTATAAATAGACCCCTCACCACACCCACAATTCAGTTTTACAAACTTTGCCTCCTATGGAGGTGGTGAAGTAAGTTTGTGCTAGATTCTACGTTGATATGCGCTCCGCAGCAAGTTGGAGCCCGGTTTTCCTCTCAGCGTGCAATGAATGTCAGAGGGATGTGAGGAGAGTATTGCCTATTTGAATGCAGTGATCTCCTTCTACGGGGTCTATTTCATAGGTTCTCTGTTATCGGTCGTAGAGATTCATCTCTTACCTCCCTTTTCAGATCGACGATATACTCTTATTTATATACCATTACCTCTGCTGATTTTCGTTTCAGTACTGGTTTGGCTTTCTACAAACATGTAGATGAGTGTCCTGGGGTAAGTAAATCTTATTTTCTGTGACACTCTAAGCTATGGTTGGGCACTTTATTTATAAAGTTCTAAATATATGTATTCAAACATTTATTTGCCTTGACTCAGGATGTTCAACATTCCTTATTTTCAGACAGTCAGTTTCATATTTGGGATAATGCATTTAAATCAATAATTTTTTCTTACCTTAAAAATTTGACTTTTTTTCCCTGTGGGCTGTTAGGCTCGCGGGGGCTGAAAATGCTTCATTTTATTGCGTCATTTTTTGACGTCCTTTTGCGCCAAAAATGTCGGCGTTCCGGATGTGGCGTCATTTTTGGCGCCAAAAAGCATTTAGGCGCCAAATAATGTGGGCGTCTTATTTGGCGCCAAAAAATATGGGCGTCGCTTTTGTCTCCACATTATTTCAGTCTCATTTTTTCTTTGCTTCTGGTTACTAGAAGCTTGTTTATTGGCATTTTTTCCCATTCCTGAAACTGTCATTTAAGGAATTTGATCAATTTTGCTTTATATGTTGTTTTTTCTCTTACATATTGCAAGATGTCTCACGTTGCATCTGAGTCAGAAGATACTTCAGGAAAATCGCTGTCTAGTGCTGGAACTACCAAAGCTAAGTGTATCTGCTGTAAACTTTTGGTAGCTATTCCTCCGGCTGTTGTTTGTATTAATTGTCATGACAAACTTGTTAAAGCAGATAATATTTCCTTTAGTAATGTACCATTGCCTGTTGCAGTTCCTTCAACATCTAAGGTGCAGAATGTTCCTGATAACATAAGAGATTTTGTTTCTGAATCCATCAAGAAGGCTATGTCTGTTATTTCTCCTTCTAGTAAACATAAAAAATCTTTTAAAACTTCTCTCTCTACAGATGAATTTTTAAATGAACATCATCATTCTGATTCTGATGACTCTTCTGGTTCAGAGGATTCTGTCTCAGAGATTGATGCTGATAAATCTTCATATTTATCTAAAATAGAGGATTCTGGTCCTCTTGATACTAATTCTAAACGTTTAGATAAGGTATTTAAATCTCCTGTGGTTATTCCAGAAGTTTTTCCTGTTCCTAATGCTATTTCTGAAGTAATTTCCAGAGAATGGGATAAATTGGGTAATTCATTTACTCCTTCTAAACGTTTTAAGCAATTATATCCTGTGCCGTCTGACAGATTAGAATTTTGGACAAAATCCCTAAAGTCGATGGGGCTATTTCTACCCTTGCTAAACGTACTACTATTCCTACGTCGGATGGTACTTCGTTTAAAGATCCTTTAGATAGGAAAATTGAATCCTTTCTAAGAAAAGCTTATCTGTGTTCAGGTAATCTTCTTAGACCTGCTATATCATTGGCTGATGTTGCTGCAGCTTCAACTTTTTGGTTGGAGACTTTAGCGCAACAAGTAACAGATCATGATTCTCATAATATTATTATTCTTCTTCAGCATGCTAATAATTTTATCTGTGATGCCATATTTGATATTATCAGAGTTGATGTCAGGTTTATGTCTCTAGCTATTCTAGCTAGAAGAGCTTTATGGCTTAAAACTTGGAATGCTGATATGGCTTCTAAATCAACTCTACTTTCCATTTCTTTCCAGGGTAACAAATTATTTGGTTCTCAGTTGGATTCTATTATCTCAACTGTTACTGGTGGGAAAGGAACTTTTTTACCACAGGATAAAAAATCTAAGGGTAAAAACAGGGCTAATAATCGTTTTCGTTGCTTTCGTTTCAACAAAGAACAAAAGCCTGATCCTTCATCCTCAGGAGCAGTTTCAGTTTGGAAACCATCTCCAGTCTGGAATAAATCCAAGCCTTCTAGAAAGGCAAAGCCTGCTTCTAAGTCCACATGAAGGTGCGGCCCTCATTCCAGCTCAGCTGGTAGGGGGCAGGTTACGTTTTTTCAAAGAAATTTGGATCAATTCTGTTCACAATCTTTGGATTCAGAACATTGTTTCAGAAAGGTACAGAATTGGTTTCAAGATGAGACCTCCTGCAAAGAGATTTTTTTCTTTCCCGTGTCCCAGTAAATCCAGTGAAAGCTCAAGCATTTCTGAATTGTGTTTCAGATCTAGAGTTGACTGGAGTAATTATGCCAGTTCCAGTTCTGGAACAGGGGATGGGGTTTTATTCAAATCTCTTCATTGTACCAAAGAAGGAGAATTCCTTCAGACCAGTTCTGGATCTAAAAATATTGAATCGTTATGTAAGGATACCAACATTCAAAATGGTAACTGTAAGGACTATCTTGCCTTTTGTTCAGCAAGGGCATTATATGTCCACAATAGATTTACAGGATGCATATCTGCATATTCCGATTCATCCAGATCATTATCAGTTCCTGAGATTCTCTTTTCTGGACAAGCATTACCAGTTTGTGGCTCTGCCGTTTGGCCTAGCTACAGCTCCAAGAATTTTTACAAAGGTTCTCGGTGCCCTTCTGTCTGTAATCAGAGAACAGGGTATTGTGGTATTTCCTTATTTGGACGATATCTTGGTACTTGCTCAGTCTTTACATTTAGCAGAATTTCATACGAATCGACTTGTGTTGTTTCTTCAAGATCATGGTTGGAGGATCAATTCACCAAAAAGTTAATTGATTCCTCAGACAAGGGTAACCTTTCTGGGTTTCCAGATAGATTCAGTGTCCATGACTCTGTCTTTAACAGACAAGAGACGTCTAAAATTGATTTCGGCTTGTCGAAACCTTCAGTCACAATCATTCCCTTCGGTAGCCTTATGCATGGAAATTCTAGGTCTTATGACTGCTGCATCGGACGCGATCCCCTTTGCTCGTTTTCACATGCGACCTCTTCAGCTCTGTATGCTGAATCAATGGTGCAAGGATTACACAAAGATATCTCAATTAATATCTTTAAAACCGATTGTACGACACTCTCTAACGTGGTGGACAGATCACCATCGTTTGATTCAGGGGGCTTCTTTTGTGCTTCCGACCTGGACTGTAATTTCAACAGATGCAAGTCTCACAGGTTGGGGAGCTGTGTGGGGATCTCTGACAGCACAAGGAGTTTGGGAATCTCAGGAGGTGAGATTACCGATCAATATTTTGGAACTCCGTGCAATTTTCAGAGCTCTTCAGTTTTGGCCTCTTCTAAAGAGAGAATCGTTCATTTGTTTTCAGACAGACAATGTCACTACTGTGGCATACATCAATCATCAAGGAGGGACTCACAGTCCTCTGGCTATGAAAGAAGTATCTCGAATTCTGGTTTGGGCGGAATCCAGCTCCTGTCTAATATCTGCGGTTCATATCCCAGGTATAGACAATTGGGAAGCGGATTATCTGAGTCGCCAAACGTTGCATCCGGGCGAATGGTCTCTTCACCCAGAGGTATTTCTTCAGATTGTTCAAATGTGGGGACTTCCAGAAATAGATCTGATGGCGTCTCATCTAAACAAGAAACTTCCCAGGTATCTGTCCAGATCCCGGGATCCTCAGGCGGAAGCAGTGGATGCATTATCACTTCCTTGGAAGTATCATCCTGCTTATATCTTTCCGCCTCTAGTTCTTCTTCCAAGAGTAATCTCCAAGATTCTGAAGGAATGCTCGTTTGTTCTGCTGGTAGCTCCGGCATGGCCTCACAGGTTTTGGTATGCGGATCTTGTCCGGATGGCCTCTTGCCATCCGTGGACTCTTCCGCTACGACCAGACCTTCTGTCGCAAGGTCCTTTTTTCCATCAGGATCTCAAATCCTTAAATGTAAAGGTATGGAGATTGAACTCTTGATTCTTGGTCAAAGAGGTTTCTCTGACTCTGTGATTAATACTATGTTACAGGCTCGTAAATCTGTATCCAGAGAGATATATTATAGAGTCTGGAAGACTTATATTTCTTGGTGTCTTTCTCATCATTTTTCTTGGCATTCTTTTAGAATTCCGAGAATTTTACAGTTTCTTCAGGATGGTTTAGATAAAGGTTTATCCGCAAGTTCTTTGAAAGGACAAATCTCTGCTCTTTCTGTTCTTTTTCACAGAAAGATTGCTAATCTTCCTGATATTCATTGTTTTGTACAAGCTTTGGTTCGTATAAAACCTGTCATTAAGTCAATTTCTCCTCCTTGGAGTTTGAATTTGGTTCTGGGGGCTCTTCAAGCTCCTACGTTTGAACCTATGCATTTATTGGACATTAAATTACTTTCTTGGAAAGTTTTGTTCCTTTTGGCAATCTCTTCTACCAGAAGAGTTTCTGAATTATCTGCTCTTTCTTGTGAGTCTCCTTTTCTGATTTTTCATCAGGATAAGACAGTGTTGCGAACTTCTTTTGAATTTTTACCTAAAGTTGTGAATTCTAACAACATTAGTAGAGAAATTGTGGTTCCTTCATTATGTCCTAATCCTAAGAATTCTAAGGAGAAATCATTGCATTCTTTGGATGTTGTTAGAGCTTTGAAATATTATGTTGAAGCTACTAAGTCTTTCCGAAAGACTTCTAGTTTATTTGTTATCTTTTCCGGTTCTAGAAAAGGCCAGAAAGCTTCTGCCATTTCTTTGGCATCTTGGTTGAAATCTTTAATTCATCTTGCCTATGTTGAGTCGGGTAAAACTCCGCCTCAAAGGATTACAGCTCATTCTACTAGGTCAGTTTCTACTTCCTGGGCGTTTAGGAATGAAGCTTCGATTGATCAGATTTGCAAAGCAGCAACTTGGTCCTCTTTGCATACTTTTACTAAATTCTACCATTTTGATGTATTTTCTTCTTCTGAAGCAGTTTTTGGTAGAAAAGTACTTCAGGCAGCGGTTTCAGTTTGAATCTTCTGCTTATGTTTTTCATTAAACTTTATTTTGGGTGTGGATTATTTTCAGCAGGAATTGGCTGTCTTTATTTTATCCCTCCCTCTCTAGTGACTCTTGCGTGGAAAGATCCACATCTTGGGTAATCATTATCCCATACGTCACTAGCTCATGGACTCTTGCTAATTACATGAAAGAAAACATAATTTATGTAAGAACTTACCTGATAAATTCATTTCTTTCATATTAGCAAGAGTCCATGAGGCCCGCCCTTTTTTTTTTGGGGTGGTTATGATTTTTGTATAAAGCACAATTATTCCAATTCCTTATTTTATATGCTTTCGCACTTTTTTATCACCCCACTTCTTGGCTATTCTTTAAACTGAATTGTGGGTGTGGTGAGGGGTGTATTTATAGGCATTTTGAGGTTTGGGAAACTTTGCCCCTCCTGGTAGGAATGTATATCCCATACGTCACTAGCTCATGGACTCTTGCTAATATGAAAGAAATGAATTTATCAGGTAAGTTCTTACATAAATTATGTTTTCTTGTTTAGTCCTTTAAATATATAGCTATTTAACATATTAAAGAGGCATAAAACACTAAATTTGTCCTAATGATTCAGATAGAACATACAATTTTAAACACCTTTCCAATTTACTTCTATTATCAAACTGGCTTAATTTTCTTGGTATCCTTTGTTAAAGGAGCAGACATGCACTACTGGGAGCTAGATGAGCACACTGTGAGCCAACAAAAACAGGCATATATGTGCAGCTACCAATCAGCAACTAGCTTTCAGTAGTACATTTCCGCTCCTGAGCTTGCCTAGGTATGCAATCACTGGGTGGTGGTAGGATCAAGTAAACTGTATCATACTTAAACATGTAGTCTACACTTCAGCCTCTCCAACTAATTGAAAAATGCACAATGTGCAAAGGTAAATAACTTGAATAGTAGACAAAATAAGGTATATTGCGTTTTTCTCTTGTTAAGTGTATCCAGTCCACGGATCATCCATTACTTGTGGGGCTATTCTCCTTCCCAACAGGAAGTTGCAAGAGGATCACCCACAGCAGAGCTGCTATATAGCTCCTCCCCTAACTGTCATATCCAGTCATTCTCTTGCAAGCCTCAACCAAGATGGAGGTCGTAAGAGGAGTGTGGTGTTTTATACTTAGTTAATTCTTCAATCAAAAGTTTGTTATTTTTAAATGGTGCCGGAGTGTACTGTTTATCTCAGGCAGTATGATCTTAGCTGAAGTAACTAAGATCCATGGCTGTTCTCACATATTCTGAGGAGTGAGGTAACTTCAGAAAGGGAATGGTGTGCAGGTTTTCCTGCAATAAGGTATGTGCAGTTAATATTTTTCTAGGGATGGAATTTGCTAGAAAATGCTGCTGATACCGAACTAATGTTAGTAAAGCCTTAAATGCAGTTATAGCGACTGGTATCAGGCTTATTAACAGAGATACATACTCTTATAAAAATGTAATATGAAACGTTTGCTGGCATGTTTAATAGTTTTTATATGTATTTGGTGATAAAACTTATTGGGGCCTAGTTTTTTTCCACATGGCTGGCTTGAATTTTGCCTAGTAACAGTTTCCTTAGGCTTTCCACTGTTGTAATATGAGTGGGAGGGGCCTTTTTGAGTGCTTTTCTGTGCAGCTAAAAATACTGACAGAGACATTCAGCTTCCCTCTGCATGATCCAGGACATCTCTGGAGGGCTCAAAAGGCTTCAAAGTCGTTTTTGAGGGAGGTAAAAAGCCACAGTAGAGCTGTGGCAGTTGTTGTGACTGTTTGAAAAAAAACAAAAAGAAAAAAAAAACGTTTTTGTCTTTTTATTATTCAGTTTTGGGTATTAAGGGGTTAATCATCCATTTGCAAGTGGGTGCAATGCTCTGCTAACTTGTTACATACACTGTAAACATTTTGTTAGTGTAACTGCCTTTTTTCACTGTTATTTCAAATTTTGACAAAATTTGTGTTTCTTAAAGGTGCAGTAACGTTTTTTATATTGCTTGTGTTTTCCAAGCTTGCTAGTCTCATTGCTAGTCTGTTTAAACATGTCTGACACAGAGGAAACTACTTGATCATTATGTTTGAAAGCCATGGTGGAGCCCCATAGTAGAATGTGTGCTAAATGTATTGATTTCACCTTAAACAGTAAAGATCAGTCTTTAACTATAAAAGAAATATCACCAGAAGATTCTGACGAGGGGGAAGTTATGCCGACTAACTCTCCCTACGTGTCAGACCCTTCGCCTCCCGCTCAGGGGATGCACGCTAATATGGCGCCAATTACATCAGGGATGCCCATAGCGTTTACCTTGCAGGACATGGCTGCAATCATGAATAATACCCTGTCAGAGGTATTATCCAGGTTGCCTGAATTAAGAGGCAAGCGCGATTGCTCTGGGGTTAGGAGAAATACAGAGCACGCAGATGCTGTAAGGGTCATGTCTGATACTGCGTCACAATATGCAGATCATGAGGACGGAGAGCTTCAGTCTGTGGGTGACATCTCTGATTCGGGGAAACCTGATTCAGAGATTTCTAATTTTAAATTTAAGCTTGAGAACCTTGTGTGCTGCTTGGGGAGGTATTAGCTGCTCTGAATGACTGTAACACAGTTGCAGTACCAGAAAAATTGTGTAGGCTGGATAAATACTATGCGGTACCGGTGTGTACTGATGTTTTTCCTATACCTAAAAGGCTTACAGAAATTATTAGCAAGGAGTGGGATAGACCGGGGGTGACTTTTTCCCCACCTCCTATATTTAGAAAAATGTTTCCAATAGACGCCACTACACGGGACTTATGGCAGACGGTCCCTAAGGTGGAGGGAGCAGTTTCTGCTTTAGCAAAGCGTACTACTATCCCGGTTGAGGACAGTTGTGCTTTTTCAGATCCAATGGATAAAAAATTGGAGGGTTACCTTAAGAAAATGTTTATTCAACAAGGTTTTATTTTACAGCCCCTTGCATGCATTGCGCCTGTCACGGCCGCGGCAGCATTCTGGTTTGAGGCCCTGGAAGAGGCCATCCATACAGCTCCATTGACTGAAATTATTGACAAGCTTAGAACGCTTAAGCTAGCTAACTCATTTGTTTCTGATGCCATTGTTCATTTGACTAAACTAACGGCTAAGAATTCCGGATTCGCCATCCAAGCGCATAGGGCGCTATGGCTTAAATCCTGGTCAGCTGACGTGACTTCGAAGTCTAAATTCCTTTCAAGGGGCAGACCTTATTCGGGCCTGGTTTGAAGGAAATTATTGCTGACATTACTGGAGGTAAGGGTCACACCCTTCCTCAGGACAGGGCCAAAGCAAAGGCCAAACAGTCTAATTTCTTTCATGTAATTAGCAAGAGTCCATGAGCTAGTGACGTATGGGATATACATTCCTACCAGGAGGGGCAAAGTTTCCCAAACCTTAAAATGCCTATAAATACACCCCTCACCACACCCACAATTCAGTTTTACAAACTTTGCCTCCGATGGAGGTGGTGAAGTAAGTTTGTGCTAGATTCTACGTTGATATGCGCTCCGCAGCAAGTTGGAGCCCGGTTTTCCTCTCAGCGTGCAGTGAATGTCAGAGGGATGTGAGGAGAGTATTGCCTATTTGAATGCAGTGATCTCCTTCTACGGGGTCTATTTCATAGGTTCTCTGTTATCGGTCGTAGAGATTCATCTCTTACCTCCCTTTTCAGATCGACGATATACTCTTATATATACCATTACCTCTGCTGATTCTCGTTTCAGTACTGGTTTGGCTTTCTACAAACATGTAGATGAGTGTCCTGGGGTAAGTAAATCTTATTTTCTGTGACACTCTAAGCTATGGTTGGGCACTTTGTTTATAAAGTTCTAAATATATGTATTCAAACATTTATTTGCCTTGACTCAGAATGTTCAACTTTCCTTATTTTTCAGACAGTCAGTTTCATATTTGGGATAATGCATTTGAATTAATCATTTTTTCTTACCTTCAAAAATTTGACTCTTTTTTCCCTGTGGGCTGTTAGGCTCGCGGGGGCTGAAAATGCTTCATTTTATTGCGTCATTCTTGGCGCAGACTTTTTTGTCGCAAAAATTATTTTCCGTTTCCGGCGTCATACGTGTCGCCAGAAGTTGCGTAATTTTTTGACGTTATTTTGCGCCAAAAATGTCGGCGTTCCGGATGTGGCGTCATTTTTGGCGCCAAAAGCATTTAGGCGCCAAATAATGTGGGCGTCTTATTTGGCGCTAAAAAATAAGGGCGTCGCTTTTGTCTCAACATTATTTGTCTTATTTTTTCATTGCTTCTGGTTGCTAGAAGCTTGTTCTTTGGCATTTTTTCCCATTCCTGAAACTGTCATTTAAGGAATTTGATCAATTTTGCTTTATATGTTGTTTTTTCTCTTACATATTGCAAGATGTCTCACGTTGCATCTGAGTCAGAAGATACTACAGGAAAATCGCTGTCTAGTGCTGGAGCTACCAAGCTAAGTGTATCTGCTATAATTCTTGGTATCTGTTTTTCCAGCTGTTGTTTGTATTGCATGTCATGACAAACTTATTAATGCAGATAAAATTTCCTTTAGTACTGTTACATTACCTGTTGCTGTTCCGTCAACATCTAATTTTCAGAGTGTTCCTGATAAACATAAGAGATTTTATTTTTAAATCCATTAAGAAGGCTATGTCTGTTATTTCTCCTTCTAGTTTACATAAAAGTCTTTTAAAACTTCTCTTTTTTCAGATGAATTTTTAAATGAACATCATCATTCTGATACTAATAATGGTTCTTCTGGTTCAGAGGTTTCTGTCTCAGAAGTTGATGCTGATAAATCTTTGTATTTGTTCAAGATGGAATTTATTCGTTCTTCATTTAAAGAAGTATTAATTGCATTAGAAATAGAGGATTCTGGTCCTCTTGATATGGAATAATTTGGGTAATTCTTTTACTCCTTCTAAACGTTTAAGCAATTATATCCTGTGCCATCTGACAGATTAGAGTTTTTTTGGGACAAAATCCCTAAGGTTATGGGGCTGTCTCTACTCCTGCTAAATGTGCTACTATTCCTACGGCAGATAGTAATTCATTTAAGGATCCTTTAGATAGGAAAATTGAATCCTTTCTAAGAAAAGCTTACTTATGTTCAGGTAATCTTCTTAGACCTGCTATATTTTTAGCGGATGTTGCTGTTTATAGCATTATTATTATTCTATAACATGCTAATAATTTTATTGGTGATACCATCTTTTGATATCATTAGAGTTGATGTCAGGTATATGTCTCTAGCTATTTTAGCTAGCAAAGCTTTATGGATTAAACTTGGAATGCTGATATGTCTTCTAAGTCAACTTTGCTTTCCCTTTCTTTCCAGGGTAATAAATTATTATCTCAACTGTTTCTGGAAGGAAGGGAACTTTTTTACCAAAGGATAAAAAATCTAAGGTAAATTTAGGTCTAATAATCATTTTCGTTCCTTTCCTCACAATAAGGAACAAAAGCCTGATCCTTCATCCTCAGGAGCGGTATCAGTTTGGAAACTATTTCCAGTTTGGAATATATCCAAGCCTTATAGAAAACCTATAGCCAGCTCCTAAGTACCCATGAAGGTGCGGACCTTATTCCAGCTCAGCTGGTATGGGGCAGATTACGTTTTCTTCAAAGAAATTTTGATCAATTCCGTTCTCAATTTATGGTTTCAGAACATTGTTTCAGAAAGGTACAGAATTGGCTTCAGTTAAGGCCTCCTGCTAAGAGATTTTTTTCTTTCCCGTGTCCCAGTTAACACAGCAAAGGCTCAGCATTTCTGAAATGTGTTTCAGATCTAGAGTTGGCTGGAGTAATTATGCCAGTTCCAGTTCTGGAACAGGGGCTGGGGTTTTATTTTATCTCTTCATTGTACCAAAGAAGGTCAATTCCTTCAGACCAGTTCCGGATCTATCAATATTGAATCGTTATGTAAGGATACCAACATTCAAGATGGTTACTGTAGGACTTTCCTGCCTTTTGTTTAGCAAGGGCATTATATGTCTACAATAGATTTACAGGATGTGTATCTGCATATTCCGATTCATCCAGATCACTTTTAGTGTCTGAGATTCTCTTTTTAGACAAGCATTACCAGTTTTTTTGGCTCTACCGTTTGGCCTAGCCTCAGTTCCAAGAATTTTTTTCAAAGGTTCTCGGTGCCCTTCTTTCTGTAATCAGAGAACAGGGTTTTGGTATTTCCTTATTTGGACGATATCTTGGTACTTGCTCAGTCTTCTCATTTTCGAAGAATCTCATACGAATCGACTTGTGTTGTTTCTTCAAGTTCATGGTTGGAGGATCAATTTACCAATCAGTTCATTGATTCCTCAGACAAGGGTAACCTTTTTTAGGTTTCTAGATAGATTCAGTGTCTATGACTCTGTCCTTGTCAGACAAGAGAAGTTTAACATTGATATCAGCTTGTCAAAACCTTCAGTCACAATCATTCCTTTTGGTAGCCTTATGCATGGAAATGTTGGGTCTTAGGACTGCCGCATCAGATGCGATCTCCTTTGCTCATTTTCACATGTGACCTCTTCAGCTCTGTATGCTGAACCAATGGTGCAGGGATTACTCAAAGATATCTCAATTAATATCTTTAAACCGATTTTACGACACTCTCTGACATGGTGGACAGATCACCATCGTTTAGTTCAGGGGGCTTCTTGTTCTTCCGACCTGGACTATAATCTCAACAGATGCAAGTCTTACAGGTTGGGGAGCTGTGTGGGGGTATCTGACGGCACAAGGGGTTTGGGAATCTCAGGAGGTGAGATTTCCGATCAATATTTTGGAACTCCGTGCAATTTTCAGAGCTCTTCAGTCTTGGCCTCTTCTGAAGAGAGAGTTGTTCATTTGTTTTCAGATAGACAATGTCACAACTGTGGCATACATCAATCATCAAGGAGGGACTCACAGTCCTCTGGCTATGAAAGAAGTATCTCGAATTTTGGTTTGGGCAGAATCCAGCTCCTGTCTAATCTCTGCGGTTCATATCCCAGGTATGGACAATTGGAGAGCGGATTATCTCAGTCGCCAAACGTTGCATCCGGGCGAATGGTCTCTTCACCCAGAGGTATTTCTTCAGATTATTCAAATGTGGGAACTTCCAGAAATAGTTCTGATGGCTTCTCATCTAAACAAGAAACTTCCCAGGTATCTGTCCAGATTCCGGGATCCTCAGGCGGAGGCAGTGGATGCATTATCACTTCCTTGGAAGTATCATCCTGCCTATATCTTTCCGCCTCTAGTTCTTCTTCCAAGAGTAATCTCCAAGATTCTGAAGGAATGCTCGTTTGTTCTGCTGGTAGCTCCGGCATGGCCTCACAGGTTTTGGTATGCGGATCTTGTCCGGATGGCCTCTTCCAAACCGTGGACTCTTCCGTTAAGATCAGACCTTCTGTCTCAAGGTCCTTTTTTCCATCTGGATCTGAAATCCTTAAATTTAAAGGTATGGAGATTGAACGCTTGATTCTTGGTCAAAGAGGTTTCTCTGACTCTGTGATTAATACTATGTTACAGGCTCGTAAATCTGTATCCAGAGAGATATATTATAGAGTCTGGAAGACTTATATTTCTTGGTGTCTTTCTCATCATTTTTCTTGGCATTCTTTTAGAATACCGAGAATATTACAGTTTCTTCAGGATGGTTTAGATAGGGTTTGTCCGCAAGTTCCTTGAAAGGACAAATCTCTGCTCTTTCTGTTCTTTTTCACAGAAAGATTGCTATTCTTCCTGATATTCATTGTTTTGTACAAGCTTTGGTTCGTATAAAGCCTGTCATTAAGTCAATTTCTCCTCCTTGGAGTTTGAATTTGGTTCTGGGGGCTCTTCAAGCTCCTCCATTTGAACCTATGCATTCATTGGACATTAAATTACTTTCTTGGAAAGTTTTGTTCCTTTTGGCCATCTCTTCTGCCAGAAGAGTTTCTGAATTATCTGCTCTTTCTTGTGAGTCTCCTTTTCTGATTTTTCATCAGGATAAGGCGGTGTTGCGAACTTCTTTTGAATTTTTACCTAAGTTGTGAATTCCAACAACATTAGTAGAGACATTGTGGTTTCTTCATTATGTCCTAATCGTAAGAATTCTAAGGAGAAATCGTTGCATTCTTTGGATGTTGTTAGAGCTTTGAAATATTATGTTGAAGCTACTAAGTCTTTCCGAAAGACTTCTAGTTTATTTGTTATCTTTTCCGGTTCTAGAAAGGCCAGAAAACTTCTGCCATTTCTTTGGCATCTTGGTTGAAATCTTTAATTCATCTTGCCTATGTTGAGTCGGGTAAAACTCCGCCTCAGAGGATTACAGCTCATTCTACTAGGTCAGTTTCTACTTCCTGGGCGTTTAGGAATGAAGCTTCGGTTGATCAGATTTGCAAAGCGGCAACTTGGTCCTCTTTGCATACTTTTACTAAATTCTACCATTTTGATGTATTTTCTTCTTCTGAAGCAGTTTTTGGTAGAAACGTACTTCAGGCAGTGGTTTCAGTTTGAATCTTCTGCTTATGTTTTTTCATTAAAATTTTATTCTGGGTGTGGATTATTTTCAGCAGGAATTGGCTGTCTTTATTTTATCCCTCCCTCTCTAGTGACTCTTGTGTGGAAAGATCCACATCTTGGGTAATCATTATCCCATACGTCACTAGCTCATGGACTCTTGCTAATTACATGAAAGAAAACATAATTTATGTAAGAACTTACCTGATAAATTCATTTCTTTCATATTAGCAAGAGTCCATGAGGCCCGCCCTTTTTTGTGGTGGTTTTGATTTTTTTGTATAAAGCACAATTATTCCAATTCCTTATTTTATATGCTTTCGCACTTTTTTCTTATCACCCCACTTCTTGGCTATTCGTTAAACTGAATTGTGGGTGTGGTGAGGGGTGTATTTATAGGCATTTTAAGGTTTGGGAAACTTTGCCCCTCCTGGTAGGAATGTATATCCCATACGTCACTAGCTCATGGACTCTTGCTAATATGAAAGAAATGAATTTATCAGGTAAGTTCTTACATAAATTATGTTTTTCGTGCCTTTCGAAATTTCAAGGCAGGTGCAGCATCAACTTCCTCCGCTTCAAAACAAGAGGGAACTTTTGCTCAATCTAAGCAGGCCTGGAAACCTAACCAGTCCTGGAACAAAGGCAAGCAGGCCAGAAAGCCTGCTGCTGCCTCTAAGACAGCATGAAGGAACGGCCCCCTATCCGGCGACGGATCTAGTAGGGGGCAGACTTTCTCTGTTCGCCCAGGCGTGGGCAAGAGATGTTCAGGATCCCTGGGCGTTGGAGATCATATCTCAGGGATATCTTCTGGACTTCAAAGCTTCCCCTCCACAAGGGAGATTTCATCTTTCAAGGCTATCTGCAAATCAGATAAAGAAAGAGGCATTCCTATGCTGTGTGCAAGACCTCCTAGTTATGGGAGTGATCCATCCAGTTCCGCGGACGGAACAAGGACAGGGTTTTTATTCAAATCTGTTTGTAATTTCCCAAAAAAGAGGGAACCTTCAGACCAATTTTGGATCTAAAGATCTTAAACAAATTCCTCAGAGTTCCATCTTTCAAAATGGAAACTATTCGGACCATCCTACCCATGATCCAAGAAGGTCAGTACATGACCACAGTGGACTTAAAGGATGCCTACCTTCACATACTGATTCACAAAGATCATCATCGGTTTCTAAGGTTTGCCTTTCTAGACAGGCATTACCAATTTGTAGCTCTTCCCTTCGGGTTGGCTACAGCCCCGAGAATCTTTACAAAGGTTCTGGGCTCACTTCTGGCGGTTCTAAGACCGCGAGGCATAGCGGTGGCTCCGTATCTAGACGACATCCTGCTACAGGCGTCAAGCTTTCAAGTTGCCAAGTCTCATACAGAGATAGTTCTGGCATTTCTGAGGTCGCATGGGTGGAAAGTGAACGAGGAAAAGAGTTCTCTATCCCCACTCACAAGAGTCTCCTTCTTAGGGACTCTTATAGATTCTCTAGAAATGAAAATTTACCTGACGGAGTCCAGGTTATCAAAACTTCTAAATGCTTGCCGTGTTCTTCACTCCATTCCGCGCCCTTCGGTAGCTCAGTGTATGGAGGTAATCGGCTTAATGGTAGCGGCAATGGACATAGTGCCATTTGCGCGCCTTTGTCTCAGACCGCTGCAATTATGTATGCTGAGTCAGTGGAATGGGGATTACACAGATTTGTCCCCTCTGCTAAATCTGGATCAAGAGACCAGGGATTCTCTTCTCTGGTGGTTGTCTCAGGTACACCTGTCCAAGGGTATGACCTTTCGCAGGCCAGATTGGACAATTGTAACAACAGATGCCAGCCTTCTAGGTTGGGGTGCAGTCTGGAATTCCCTGAAGGCACAGGGATCGTGGACTCAGGAGGAGAAACTCCTTCCAATAAATATTCTGGAGTTAAGAGCGATATTCAATGCTCTTCTGGCTTGGCCTCAGTTAGCAACACTGAGGTTCATCAGATTTCAGTCGGACAACATCACGACTGTGGCTTACATCAACCATCAAGGAGGAACCAGGAGTTCCCTAGCGATGTTAGAAGTCTCAAAAATAATTCGCTGGGCAGAGTACCACTCTTGCCACCTGTCAGCAATCCATATCCCAGGCGTGGAGAACTGGGAGGCGGATTTTCTAAGTCGTCAGACTTTCCATCCGGGGGAGTGGGAACTCCATCCGGAGGTGTTTGCTCAGTTGATTCATCGTTGGGGCAAACCAGAGTTGGATCTCATGGCTTCTCGCCAGAACGCCAAGCTTCCTTGTTACGGATCCAGGTCCAGGGACCCAGAAGCGACGCTGATAGATGCGCTAGCAGCGCCTTGGTTCTTCAACCTGGCTTATGTGTTTCCACCGTTTCCTCTGCTCCCTCGACTGATTGCCAAAATCAAACAGGAGAGAGCATCAGTGATTCTGATAGCACCTGCGTGGCCACGCAGGACTTGGTATGCAGACCTAGTGGACATGTCATCCTTTCCACCATGGACTCTGCCTCTAAGACAGGACCTTCTGATACAAGGTCCTTTCAATCATCCAAATCTAATTTCTCTGAGACTGACTGCATGGAGATTGAACGCATGATTCTATCAAAGCGTGGCTTCTCCGAGTCAGTCATTGATACTTTAATACAGGCACGAAAGCCTGTTACCAGGAAAATCTACCACAAGATATGGAGTAAATATCTATATTGCTGTGAATCCAAGACTTACTCATGGAGTAAAGTTAGGATTCCTAGAATATTGTCTTTTCTCCAAGAGGGCTTGGACAAAGGATTATCAGCTAATTCCTTAAAGGGACAGATTTCTGCTCTGTCTATTCTTTTGCACAAGCGTCTGGCAGAGGTTCCAGACGTCCAGGCATTTTGCCAGGCTTTGGTTAGATTTAAGCCTGTGTTTAAACCTGTTGCTCCCCCGTGGAGCTTAAACTTGGTTCTTAAGGTTCTTCAAGGAGTTCCGTTTGAACCCCTTCATTTCATTGATATTAAACTTTTATCTTGGAAAGTTCTGTTTTTGATGGCTATTTCCTCGGCTCGGAGAGTCTCTGAGCTATCTGCCTTACAATGTGATTCTCCCTATCTGATTTTTCATGCAGATAAGGTAGTTCTGCGTACCAAACCTGGGTTTTTACCTAGGGTGGTTTCTAACAAGAATATCAATCAAGAGATTATTGTTCCATCGTTGTGCCCTAATCCTTCTTCAAAGAAGGAACGTCTTTTACATAATCTGGACGTAGTCCGTGCCTTGAAGTTTTACTTACAAGCTACTAAGGATTTTCGTCAAACATCTTTCCTGTTTGTCGTTTACTCTGGACAGAGGAGAGGTCAAAAAGCTTCGGCAACCTCTCTTTCCTTTTGGCTTCGGAGCGTAATAAGCCTAGCCTATGAGACTGCTGGACAGCAGCCCCCTGAAAGGATTACAGCTCATTCTACTATAGCTGTGGCTTCCACCTGGGCCTTCAAAAATGAGGCCTCTGTTGAACAGATTTGCAAGGCTGCGACTTGGTCTTTGCTTCACACTTTTTCAAAATTTTACAAATTTGATACTTTTGCTTCTTCGGAGGCTGTGTTTGGGAGAAAGGTTCTTCAGGCAGTGGTTCCTTCCGCTTAATCCTGCCTTGTCCCTCCCATCATCCGTGTACTTTAGCTTTGGTATTGGTATCCCACAAGTAATGGATGATCCGTGGACTGGATACACTTAACAAGAGAAAACATAATTTATGCTTACCTGATAAATTTATTTCTCTTGTAGTGTATCCAGTCCACGGCCCGCCCTGTCATTTTAAGGCAGGTCTAAATTTTAATTAAACTACAGTCACCACTGCATCCTATGGTTTCTCCTTTCTCTGTTTGTTTTCGGTCGAATGACTGGATATGACAGTTAGGGGAGGAGCTATATAGCAGCTCTGCTGTGGGTGATCCTCTTGCAACTTCCTGTTGGGAAGGAGAATATCCCCACAAGTAATGGATGATCCGTGGACTGGATACACTACAAGAGAAATAAATTTATCAGGTAAGCATAAATTATGTTTTTTCATTCAATTAAACTTTTTTTTTATGGGGGTTACAGTTTGTGTTTAATTTACATTTAAGAACTATATACAAGCTTAAATGATGAAAATTATCTACAAAAAACAAAACAACAATATGGTTTTCAAGAGAAGTAGCACATGCAGTTAGACAAAAAGACAGTCTATAAAAAATTCAAACTCACTGGCTCAGAAGAGGATAAGGAAAAATGGAGAACCCATTAAAAGATTGCAAAGCCGTTAATCAGAAAGGCTAAAGTTGATGCAGAAGAGAAAATAGCATAATCTGTTAAAAAAAAAAAAACTGTGACAAAACCTTCTTTAGCTATATTGGTGAAAAGAAAGAAAACTAACAGAGGGATAGTAAGACTCAAGACTGATGTTAGAGTAGTGGAAGGAGATGAACAAATAGCAAACTGGTTTATTCAGTCTTTACAACAGATGGTAAAGATAGTGGGATTCTATTAAGGGATTTTACTTTAAATAATAACGTAAGTAATACTTTTCTTTTTACAGAGGAAGAGTTTTCAAGGGCTTTATCAAAAATAAAAGTAAATAAGTCTGTGGGTCCAGATAATATTCATCCAGGGGTTCTAAGAGAATTTTGATCTGTGATAGCTACTACATTAGCTAATTTATTTAATCAGTCACTGCTAACAGGAGTTGTTCCAAACAACTGGAAAATTGCCAACGTAGTAACTCTTCAAAAAAGGGTAGTAGGGAAGATTCTGCTAACTATAAGCCAGTCAGTTTGACCTCAATCGCAGGGAAATTAATGAAAACATTTTAACAACTTAGAAGACAGCATGGTTTCACTGCTGGAAGACTATGTCAGACTAATCTAATTGATTTCTTTGACCATGTAACTAAATTAATAGACTAGGGAGGAGCCATAGATGTGGCATATCTATCCTTTAGCAAAGCTTTTGACACTGTTCCACACAACAAACTTATTCACAAAATGTATTGCATTGGAGTAGATGATAAGATTAAGTGGGTAGAATGCTGGCTTAAAGGGGCAGTACACTGTAAAATTGTTTTTATATGAATGTATTTGCAATGACTTGTTATACCAGCTGCAGAGTATAAAATTTATGAGAAATTGCATTTTTCGGTTTATTTGTGTATATGAAGTAGCTGGTTTTGTGCTTTAAAACCGCCTATTACAATGGGTTGTGCTTCACTTTGTCACTTTGTGTACACATACTTGCTTCCTTGTCTTATATTTGTCTAGAAAACTAAAGCTCAATACTTAGAGAGAACAATGGAAAATTATAATTTTATTACTTATCATGCCCCCCAATGAGAGTGTAATCTCTTCTGCTGGTTGTGTTTAGTTAGGCTATTCAATAAAAAATACTCCAGTATAGAAACTTTCAGTATAGTTTGGGATACCACAGGCTAAATCAGCTATTTCAATTGCCAAAATAGGGGTAAAGGAGCTACTTGTAAACAATATAAAACACTCCAGCAGGTAAAATTAATAATTGGGAACAATTTAAAGGGGAGATTTTTTGGGGGGGTGAACTGTCCCTTTAAGGATAGAAGGCAGAGGGTTTTAATGAATGGAGTACATTCAAATGGGGGTCAGATACTAGTGATGGTCCCAAAGGGTCAGTTCTTGGGCCTGTTTTGTTTAACATGTTTATAAGTTATATTGGGGAAGTGGGCTTCAGAGGAAGGTTTGCTTGTTTGCTGAAGATACAAAAATTTGTAACATAGTTGGTGTTCCAGGAGAGGTTGATCAAATGAACAGTAATATTAAAAAAACTGAAAAGCTGGGGAAATAAATGGGATTTGAAATGTAATATTACCAAGAGCAAGATTATACATATAGGATCCATAAACCCAAAGGCCAATTATAGTCTCAATGGTACATTACTGACAGTAACTAAAGAAGAACAGGACTTGGGATTTATTATTTCAGATTATTTAAAATTTGGTACACATTGCAGCAGTGCAGTCGGTAATATTTGGTTGTATTGGGAGAGGTATTAGTAGCATAAATAACAAGGTTCTTATGGCACTTTACAGATCATTAGTTAAGCCAAATCTGGAGTACTGTATACAGTTCTGGAGACCATATCTTCAGAAAGACATAAATAAAATAGAAGCTGTCCAAAAGAGGGTTACTAAAATGGTACACAGTCTTAAATATAAAACGTACAAAGAAAGACTATGACCTAAATATGTATAGTTTAGATGAAAAAAGGGATATAGGTGACATGATAGAAACCTTCAAACATATGAAGGGACTTAATAAAGTGGAAGCTGAAAGAATTTAACACAAAAAACAAATGCCAAAATAAGGTGTCACAAACTTAAAATGACAGTCTAGGCCAAAATAAACTTTCATGATTCAGATAGAGCATGTAATTTTAAACAATTTTCCAATTTACTTTTATCACCAATTTTGCTTTGTTCTCTTGGTATTCTTAGTTGAAAGCTTAACCTAGGAGGTTCATATGCTAATTTCTTAGACCTTGAAGCCCACCACCTTTAGAATGCATTTTAACAGTTTTTCACCACTAGAGGGTGTTAGTTCACGTATTTCATATAGATAACACTGTGCTCGTGCACGTGAAGTAATCTGGGAGCAGGCACTGATTGGCTAGACTGCAAGTCTGTCAAAAGAACTGAAAAATGGGGCAGTTTGCAGAGGCTTAGATACAAGATAATCACAGAGGTAAAAAGTATATTAATATAACTGTGTTGGTTATGCAAAACTGGGAAATGGGTATTAAAGGGATTATCTATCTTTTAAAACAATAAAAATTCTGGTGTAGACTGTCCCTTTAAGTTAGAGGGTAGCAGATTCAGGAGAAATGTGAGAAAGCATTTGTTACAGAAAGGGTGGTGGATTCATTGAATAAACTTCCAATGGAGGTGGTAAACACAAAGACAGTAAAGGAATTCAAAAATACCTGAGTATAAGGGTATTTTCCCTGCTTTGTTTGTCATGTGCTCCTGGCAGCCATTTTACTCACCTCTCTTGCTGAATCTGGTGCATAGTGTGTGATGCTGCTCATTTCCTGCATGCCCTTTTATGGCCAGACTGGTGTACATCATCCATGTGAGACAGGTTGCAGTCTCAGAATTGGGATGTCATCACTTATTATTTAAAGGGCCTCTGTTCAGTTTGCTTTGCCCTTGGGTTGTCTCAGACCTGTTTGTGAGAGTTCCAGTTCCTGTGTATTACCTGGCTGTCTGACGTCCCTCCTGGTTCCTGATCCCTGGCTTGTTCCTGACTCTGCTGTTCTCCTTGTTCCTGATTCCGGTTCATCTGACTACTCACTTTGGCTCCTGACTTGGCTCGTCTGACTATTCGCTTTGGCTCCTGACTCGGCTCGTCTGATTACCAGCTCTGGTTTTGACTCCTGGCTTGTTATTTGACTTGTGGACTTTTCATTATTTTTTGCTATTAATAAAGGTGTGATTATTTTTGCACTTCTCATCTCAGTCTGATTCCCGGCACCCTGACATTACGCAAGGGCCATGAATCCTGATGGTGCTAATAATCCATCTTTACCTACCATCATTTCCAGGATGGATGAACAGGATCACCGCTTGGATCAATTTGCACTAACCCTGCAAACCCTGCTGACTTGCACTGATCCTATTCAATGCAGAGGGTTTTTGAACCAGGTGGGCATTTACTTTGAGATGTTATCTCAGGAGTTTGCCTCTGACAGAGCTAAGGTGGGATTTCTCATCTCGTTACTCTCTGACACAGCTCTTGCCTGGGCTAATCCCCTGTGGGAGACTAATAAACCTGTGATTTCAAATTACCCTGAATTTGTGGCCTCCTTTCGAAGGGTATTTGATGTTCCGGATCGCTTCTCTTCTGCTGCTAAACGATTCATGTCCATTCACCAAGGTACAAGATCTGTTGCTCAGTATGCCATTGAGTTCCGTACGCTTGTCGCAGAGGTAGGTTGGAACAATTAAGCCCTTGTTGCCGCCTTCTTTCATGGGCTCTCTGATACGATTAAAAGACGAAGTTCCTGCCAGAGATTTACCAGAGGATCTCGAGGCATTGGTGTCTTTTTTTATCCTAATTGACATCAGACTCAGAGAGAGGCTTTCTTTCAAGGAGCGCTTGCGGAAGCCTCCTGTTCCGTTGTTTCCTACATGTTCGTTCCCACCCATGCCTCCCTCTCCTCCCATGCCTCCTGGTCCCGAGTCACCAGGTACTACTGAGCAGATGCAGTTAGGATTCACGCGTCTCTCTGCAGCGTAGAGGGCCTTTAGGAGGAGGGAGGGGCTCTGCCTTTGTTGTGGGTTACAGGGCCACCTTTTGAAGTCCTACACGGCCGGAAAAACGCTCACACCTAAGGTCCTGTCGGGGGCAGATCTTGGTTGGTTTATCCTCGTCCCCGGAACCGCTAAAGGAAAAACCTTTGGTCACTGTTGTCCTTTCCTGGGTGGACTCCTTCATAGTCACCCAGGCTCTTGTTGACTCTGGTGCTGCGGGCTATTTCATTGACAGTGCTTTTGTATCAAAGCACTCCATTCCTGTTTTGCCTCGGTCCATTCCGCTTGCTATTGAGGCCATCGATGGCAGGCCCCTTCAGCCCGCACTCGTTACTCACGAAACCGCTCCGTTATCCATGGCTGTTGGGGCTCACCATTTTGAAACCCTCCAGTTCCAAGTGATAAATTCTCTGCATTTTCCAGTTGTTCTGGGTTATCCCTGGCTCCAAAAGCACAATCCCAGTCTCGACTTGCACAGGTCCAAAATTTTGTTGTGGTCTCTGCAATGTATTTCCATTTGTCTACGGAAACCAGTTAAAGTCTTGTGCACTTCTTCGGTATCTCAATTGCCAGAGGAGTACCAAGTGTTCCTAGACGTTTTTGACAAGGTGCGTGCCGGTACGTTGCCTCCTCACAGTCTTACGATTGTGCCATAGACCTGCAACCCGGAGCCATCCTCCTCGGGCCGGGTTTACCCTCTGTCTGTTGCGGAGAATTGTGCTATGGAGGAGTATGTTGCCGATGCTCTGTCGCAGGGGATCATCCGCAAATCCTGCTGTCCTGCAGAGGCTGGCTTCTTCTTTGTGAAGAAAAAGGGTGGCGAGTTAAGACCATGCATCGATTATAGGGGTCTTAATTGTCTTACCATTAAGAATGCTTACCCTATTCAGCTCATTACGGAACTCTTTGACCGCCTCAAGGGAGCTATGGTCTTTTCTAAACTTGATTTGAGAGGAGCGTACAATCTCGTTAAGATCAAGGTGGGCAACGAATGGAAAACGGCATTTAACACCAGGAGCGGGCATCATGAGTATCTTGTAATGCCCTTTGGCCTATGTAATGCTCCTGCTGTTTTCCAGGAATTTATTGATGATGTCCTATGAGATATGTTTCAACAGTGTGTTGTGGTGTATTTAGACGACATTCTCATACACTCACCCACACTTGAGGCTCATCATTCTGATGTTACACAGGTTCTTCAGAGACTATGTGAGAACGGCCTGTTTTGTGAACTCGAGAAATGTGAGTTCCATCAAACTCAAGTAACCTTCCTAGGTTATGTTATCTCCGTTGCAGGGTTCTCCATGGATCCTGACAAGGTGTCTGCTGTTCTGCAATGGCCCATTTGGTCTTCGGTCTATTCAATGTTTTTTGGGGTTCGCCAATTACTATAGAAAGTTTTATTAAAAACTTTTCTTCCTTGGTCAAACCTATCACAGACATGACCCGTAAAGAGAATGATCCACTCCATTGGTCACCTACTGCCATTAAGGCCTTTGATAGTCTTAAGACTGCCTTTGCTGCTGCTCCAGTTCTGGCTCATCCTAACCCTGTCCTGCCTTTCATTCTTGAGGTCGATGCATCTGAGACTGGAGTACGTGCCCTCTTGTCTCAACGTCCTGTGCCTGACGGTTCCTTGCATCCGCTAAGGTTTCTTCTCTAAGAAATTGTCTCCAGCGGAGTGCAATTATGAAATTGGCGACAGGTAATTACTGGCCATAATTTTGGCACTCATGGAATGGAGGCATCTTCTCGAGGGTACTAGCATACCAGTGCTCATTCTTACTGACCACAAGAATTTAACTTATCTATCTGAAGCAAAACGTT
Organism: Bombina bombina; assembly: GCF_027579735.1. NCBI lineage: Eukaryota > Metazoa > Chordata > Amphibia > Anura > Bombinatoridae > Bombina > Bombina bombina. The sequence goes on from NC_069505.1 coordinate 209,968,667, forward strand.
AGTCGCCCCCCGACAGGCCAGTTGGGCGCTATTTTTGTCTCGGTTTATTTATGCAGTCTCTTACCTGACTGGTAGTAAGAATGTTAGGGCTGATGCCCTCTCTCGACAATTTCCACCTCTGTCCAAGGAGGAGTCTGTTCCTACTCAAGTTATACCTCCTGACCATATTTTGGCTACCATACATACTAATTTGACTTCTCCCTTGGGGGAGGAGATCCTCGCTGCACAAACTAATACACCTCCTGAGAAACCTTGTGGTAAGTGTTTTGTTCCTGAGAATCTTCTAATTAAACTTTTGCACACTTACCACTATCCTAAATGTGTTTCCCAAGGAGATAGGGTCGGACCGGGGTAGCCAGTTTGTCTCCAGATTTGTGGGTCCCTTTTATGCTCAAATGGGGATCCAGCTTTCCTTCTCCTCGGCATATCACCCGTAATCCAATGGGGCTGTGGAACGGTCTAATCAAGCTCTGGAACAGTTCCTCCATTGCTATGTCTCAGATCACCACAATAATTGGTCTGAACTGTTACCTTGGGCGGAGTTTGCTCATAATAGTGCTATTAATGCTTCTTCCAAGTTATCCCCGTTCATGGCGAATTATGGGTTTCAACCATCCTTGTTGCCGATTCATTCATGTCTCAGGGTATTCCGACTTTGGAGAAGCATCTCCGCCAACTCAGTTCCACGTGGGTGCAGATTCAGGATTGCCTTCATCGTTCTATGCAGCGCCAAAAGTTCCAGGCCCGCGCCTTCCTACCAGGTTGGTGACAGGGTTTGGCTGTCCTCCCACAACTTGAACCTTCCTGTGCCTTCCAATAAACTGGCTCCCTGTTATGTTGGTCCTTTTCAAATACTCCGATGTTTCAATCCTGTGGCCTACGCTCTTGACCTTCCTCCTGCAATCTACGTTGCCAATGTTTTTCATGTCTCCCTCTTGAAACCATTGGTTTGTAATCGGTTTACCACTGTGTTGCCGCATCCCCGTCCTATCTTTGTTGACAACCATGAAGAATATGAGGTCAGCAGCATTATTGACTCTCGTATATCCAGGGGCTGCATACAGTATTTGGTTCACTGGAGGGGTTACGGTCCGGAGGAGCGTTCATGGGTTCCATCCTCTGATGTTCATGCTCCCGCCCTCCTCCGTGCCTTCCATGCCCGTTTCCCCAATAAGCCTTTTGTTCTCCTGCGGGGAGGGGAGGGTACTGTCAGGGTTTTTTCCCTACTAAGCATTTGTTACAGAAAGGGTGGTGGATTCATTGAATAAACTTCCAACGGAGATGGTAAACACAAAGACTGTAAAGGAATTCAAAAATGCCTGAATGTCAGGGTTTTTTCTTTTCTTTGTTTGCCATGTGCTGCTGGCAGCCATTTTACTCACCTCTCTTGCTGACTCTGGTGCATAGTGTGTGATGCTGCTCATTTCCTGCATGCCCTTTTATGGCCAGACTGGTGTACATCATCCATGTGAGACAGGTTGCAGTCTCAGAATTGGGATGTCATCACTTATTATTTAAAGGGCCTCTGTTCAGTTTGCTTTGCCCTTGCGTTGTCTCAGACCTGTTTGTGAGATTTACCTGGCTGTCTGACGTCCCTCCTGGTTTCTGATCCCTGGCTTGTTTCTGACTCTGCTGTTCTCCTTGTTCCTGATTCTGGCTCATCCTACTACTCGCTTTGGCTCCTGACTCGGCACGTCTGACTATTCGCTTTGGCTCCTGACTCGGCTCGTCTGACTACCAGCTCTGGTTTTGACTCTGTTATTTGACTTGTGGACTTTTTATTATTTTTTGCTATTAATAAAGGTGTGATTATTTTTGCACTTCTCGCCTCAGTCTGATTCCCGGCACCCTGACACTGAGACATGCATAAGGCTATCCTAAGGAAAAAGTAACCTGTAATATGGGTAGACTTAATGGGCTTTCTCCTGTTAAGTGTGGTCAGTCCACGGGTCATCATTACTTCTGGGATATTAACTCCTCCCCAACAGGAAGTGCAAGAGGATTCACCCAGCAGAGCTGCTATATAGCTCCTCCCCTCTACGTCACACCCAGTCATTCTCTTGCACCCAACTAATAGATAGGATGTGTGAGAGGACTGTGGTGATTATACTTAGTTTTATACCTTCAATCAAAAGTTTGTTATTTTATAACAGCACCGGAGTGTGTTGTTCCTTCTCTGGTAGAGTTTGAAGAAGAATCTACCTGAGTTTTTTGTATGATTTTAGCCGGCGTAGTTAAGATCATATTGCTGTTCTCGGCCATCTGAGGAGAGGTAAACTTCAGATCAGGGGACAGCGGGCAGGTTAATCTGCAAAGAGGTATGTAGCAGCATATTATTTTCTGACAATGGAATTTGACTGAGAAAATTCTGCCATACCGATTTAATGTAATCTAACAGCCTTAAATGCAGTAGTAGCAACTGGTATCAGGCTGTCATGTATGTATATTTTACACTTCAGTATTCTGGGGAATGGCACTTCACTGGGATAATACTGTATGCATAAGACTTTAGCCTAATTTGCAGTGACTAGCAACAGGCTTTCTAATGTCATTTCATTTATTTGATGTTAAACGTTTTTGCTGGCATGTTAAATCGTTTAATTTTCTGAGGTACTGGGTGAAAAAAAAAAAAAAAAATGTTTTGGGCACTGTTTTTTTCCACTTTGCAGTCGTTTTATTTTATTTAAGACAGTTTACTGATCTCCCTCACTGTTGTGTGTGAGGGGGAGGGGCTTATTTTGGCGCTTTTGCTACGCATCAAAAAATTCAGTCAGAAGTCTCTTGTCTTCCCTGCATGATCCGGTTCGTCTCTACAGAGCTCAGGGGTCTTCAAAACTTATTTTGAGGGAGGTAATCACTCACAGCAGAGCTGTGAGGTTGTAGCTGACTGTGATAAAAAACGTTTATTTCTGTACTTTTTTTCTGCTATCAGGGTTAGTTATCCATTGCTAATGGGGGCAATCCTTTGCTAAAATTGTGTATTTACCGTAAAAGATTGATGTTATAGTTTGTTCTCAACTGTCATAACCTTTTTTCTGTGCTTCTTAAAGGCACAGTACGTTTTCATATTATTGTAAATTACTTTGAAAAGTATTTCCAAGTTGCTAGTTTAATTGCTAGTGTGTTAAACATGTCTGACTCAGAGGAATATCTCTGTGCTATATGTGCTAAAGCCAAAGTGGAGCCCAATAGAAATTTATGTACTAATTGCATTGATGCTACTTTAAATAAAAGTCAATCTGTACAAATTGAACATATTTCACCAAACAACGAGGGGAGAGTTATGCCGACTAACTCGCCTCACGTGTCAGTACCTACATCTCCCGCTCGGGAGGTGCGTGATATTGTAGCGCTGAGTACATCAGGGCGGCCATTACAAATCACATTACAGGATATGGCTAATGTTATGACTTAAGTTTTGGCTAAATTACCAGAACTAAGAGGTAAGCGTGATCACTCTGGGGTGAGAACAGAGTGCGCTGTTGATAATAGGGCCATGTCTGATACTGCGTCACAGTATGCTGAACATGAGGACGGAGAGCTTCAATCAGCAGGTGACGGTTCTGATCCCAATAGAATGGATTCAGACATTTCTAATTTTAAGTTTAAACTCGAAAACCTCCGTGTACTGTTAGGGGAGGTTTTAGCAGCTCTAAATGATTGTAACACCGTTGCAATCCCAGAGAAGTTATGTAGGCTGGATAGATACTATGCGGTACCGGCGAGTACTGACGTATTTCCTATACCTAAGAGGCTTACAGAGATAATTGCTAAGGAGTGGGATAGGCCCGGTGTACCCTTTCCCCCCCCCCCCCTCCTGTGTTTAGAAAAATGTTTCCAATAGACGCCACCACACGGGACTTATGGCAGACGGTCCCTAAGGTGGAGGGAGCGGTTTCTACTCTGGCTAAGCGTACCACTATCCCGGTGGAGGATAGCTGTGCCTTTTCAGATCCAATGGATAAAAAATTAGAGGGTTACCTTAAGAAAATGTTTGTTCAACAAGGTTTTATATTGCAACCCCTTGCATGTATTGCGTCTGTCACGGCCGCGGCCGCTTTTTGGTCCGAGTCCCTGGAAGAGACTCTTGACTCAATAACTATAGATGAGATTTCAAACAAGCTTAAGACACTTAAGCTAGCTAATTCATTTATTTCGGATGCCGTAGTACATTTAACTAAACTTACGGCCAAGAATTCCGGATTCGCCATTCAGGCACGCAGAGCACTGTGGCTAAAATCCTGGTCAGCTGACGTTACTTCTAAATCTAAATTACTTAACATACCTTTCAAAGGGCAGACCTTATTCGGGCCCGGGTTGAAAGAAATTATCGCTGACATTACAGGAGGTAAGGGCCATGCCCTGCCTCAAGACAAAGCCAAACCTAAGGCTAGACAGTCTAATTTTCGTTCCTTTCGGAATTTCAAAGCAGGAGCAGCATCAACTTCCTCTGCACCAAAACAGGAAGGAGCTGTTGCTCGCTACAGGCAAGGCTGGAGACCTAACCAGTCCTGGAACAAGGGCAAGCAGGCCAGGAAACCTGCTGCTGCCCCTAAGACGGCATGAATTGAGGGCCCCCGATCCGGGAACGGATCTAGTGGGGGGCAGACTTTCTCTCTTCGCCCAGGCTTGGGCAAGAGATGTCCAGGATCCCTGGGCGTTAGAGATCATATCTCAGGGATACCTTCTGGACTTCAAATCCTCTCCCCCAAAAGGGAGATTTCATCTGTCAAGGTTGTCAACAAACCAAATAAAGAAAGAGGCGTTTCTACGCTGTGTACAAGATCTTTTACTAATGGGAGTGATCCATCCGGTTCCGCGGTCGGAACAAGGACAAGGGTTTTACTCAAATCTGTTTGTGGTTCCCAAAAAAGAGGGAACTTTCAGGCCAATCCTGGATTTAAAAATCCTAAACAAATTCCTAAGAGTTCCATCGTTCAAAATGGAAACTATTCGGACAATCTTACCCATGATCCAAAAGGGTCAGTACATGACCACAGTGGATTTAAGGATGCTTACCTTCACATACCGATTCACAAAGATCATTACCGGTATCTAAGGTTTGCCTTCCTAGACAGGCATTACCAGTTTGTAGCTCTTCCATTCGGATTGGCTACGGCTCCAAGAATCTTCACGAAGGTTCTGGGTGCTCTTCTGGCGGTACTAAGACCGCGAGGAATTTCGGTAGCTCCGTACCTAGACGACATTCTGATACAAGCTTCAAGCTTTCAAACTGCCAAGTCTCATACAGAGTTAGTACTGGCATTTCTAAGGTCGCATGGATGGAAGGTGAACGAAAAGAAGAGTTCTCTCTTTCCACTCACAAGAGTTCCCTTCTTGGGGACTCTTATAGATTCTGTAGAAATGAAGATTTACCTGACAGAAGACAGGTTAACAAAGCTTCAAAATGCATGCCGTGTCCTTCATTCCATTCAACACCCGTCAGTAGCTCAATGCATGGAGGTGATCGGCTTAATGGTAGCGGCAATGGACATAGTCCCCTTTGCACGCCTACATCTCAGACCGCTGCAATTGTGCATGCTAAGTCAGTGGAATGGGGATTACTCAGACTTGTCCCCTACTCTGAATCTGGATCAAGAGACCAGAAATTCTCTTCTATTGTGGCTTTCTCGGCCACATCTGTCCAAGGGGATGCCATTCAGCAGGCCGGACTGGACAATTGTAACAACAGACGCCAGCCTACTAGGTTGGGGCGCTGTCTGGAATTCTCTGAAGGCTCAGGGACAATGGAATCAGGAGGAGAGTCTCCTACCAATAAAAATTCTGGAATTGAGAGCAGTTCTCAATGCCCTTCTGGCTTGGCCCCAGTTAACAACTCGGGGGTTCATCAGGTTTCAGTCGGACAACATCACGACTGTAGCTTACATCAACCATCAGGGAGGGACAAGAAGCTCCCTAGCAATGATGGAAGTATCAAAGATAATTCGCTGGGCAGAGTCTCACTCTTGCCACCTGTCAGCAATCCACATCCCGGGAGTGGAGAACTGGGAGGCGGATTTCCTAAGTCGTCAGACTTTTCATCCGGGGGAGTGGGAACTTCATCCGGAGGTCTTTGCCCAAATACTTCGACGTTGGGGCAAACCAGAGATAGATCTCATGGCGTCTCGACAGAACGCCAAGCTTCCTCGTTACGGGTCCAGATCCAGGGATCCGGGAGCGGTTCTGATAGATGCTTTGACAGCACCTTGGACCTTCGGGATGGCTTATGTGTTTCCACCCTTCCCGATGCTTCCTCGATTGATTGCCAGAATCAAACAGGAGAGAGCATCAGTGATTCTAATAGCGCCTGCATGGCCACGCAGGACTTGGTATGCAGATCTAGTGGACATGTCATCCTTTCCACCTTGGTCTCTACCTCTGAAACAGGACCTTCTGATCCAGGGTCCCTTCAAACATCAAAATCTAATTTCTCTGAAGCTGACTGCTTGGAAATTGAACGCTTGATTTTATCAAAACGTGGTTTTTCTGAGTCAGTTATTGATACCTTAATACAGGCTAGGAAGCCTGTCACCAGAAAGATTTACCATAAGATATGGCGCAAATACTTATATTGGTGCGAATCCAAGAGTTACTCATGGAGTAAGGTTAGGATTCCGAGGATATTGTCTTTTCTACAAGAAGGTTTAGAAAAGGGTTTATCCGCTAGTTCCTTAAAGGGACAGATTTCAGCTCTGTCCATTCTTTTACACAAACGTCTGTCAGAAGTTCCGGACGTTCAAGCTTTTTGTCAGGCTTTAGCTAGGATCAAGCCTGTGTTTAAAACTGTTGCTCCACCATGGAGTTTGAATTTAGTTCTTAATGTTTTACAGGGTGTTCCGTTTGAACCCCTTCATTCCATTGATATCAAGCTGTTATCTTGGAAAGTTCTGTTTTTAATGGCGATTTCCTCGGCTCGAAGAGTCTCTGAGTTATCTGCCTTACATTGTGATTCTCCTTATCTGATTTTTCATTCAGACAAGGTAGTTCTGCGTACTAAACCTGGGTTCCTACCTAAGGTGGTCACTAACAGGAATATAAATCAAGAGATTGTGGTTCCATCTTTGTGTCCTAATCCTTCTTCGAAGAAGGAACGTCTGCTACACAATCTAGATGTAGTCCGTGCCCTGAAATTTTATCTACAGGCAACTAAGGATTTTCGACAAACGTCTTCCCTGTTTGTCGTTTATTCTGGTCAGAGGAGAGGTCAAAAAGCTTCGACTACCTCTCTCTCTTTTTGGCTTCATAGCATAATACGTTTAGCCTATGAGACTGCTGGACAGCAGCCTCCTGAAAGAATTACAGCTCATTCTGCTTGAGCTGTGGCTTCCGCTTGGGCCTTTGGGGATGGGGCTTCTGTTGAACAGGTTTGCAGGGCTGCAACTTGGTCTTCTCTTCATACTTTTTCCAAATTTTACAAATTTGACACTTTTGCTTCTTCGGAGGCTGTTTTTGGGAGAAAGGTTCTTCAGGCAGTGGTTCCTTCCGTATAAAGAGCCTGCCTGTCCCTCCCGTCATCCGTGTACTTTAGCTTTGGTATTGGTATCCCAGAAGTAATGATGACCCGTGGACTGACCACACTTAACAGGAGAAAACAAAATTTATGCTTACCTGATAAATTCCTTTCTCCTGTAGTGTGGTCAGTCCACGGCCCGCCCTGTTTTTTATGGCAGGTCTATAAAAAATTTTAAATTATATTCCAGTCACCACTGCACCCTTTGGCTTCTCCTTTCTCGTTGGTTCTTGGTCGAATGACTGGGTGTGACGTAGAGGGGAGGAGCTATATAGCAGCTCTGCTGGGTGAATCCTCTTGCACTTCCTGTTGGGGAGGAGTTAATATCCCAGAAGTAATGATGACCCGTGGACTGACCACACTACAGGAGAAAGGAATTTATCAGGTAAGCATAAATTTTGTTTTTTTGGTTCTTATCTACCATCAAATTCTATGTTTCAAGGATATCAAGAGAACAAATCAAATTAAACAATAGAAGTAAACTGCGTGCTCTGTCTGAATCATTAACGTTTCATTTTACTTTACTGGCTGTTTAATCTTGGTTGGTATACATGTTTGTTGACAGGTTTAAGAGTTCATGACTCATTTAGAAATTTGTAATCCTGACGCAGATTAACTAGAGGCACATGGCGTAGAAAAGGAACACTTGTGTGGTTAGATTCTCAGTTACTAAATAATTATTATACATTTCAAACTATTAGACATTTAAGGTTCTAAAATGCTACTTAAAGGAACAGTCAAGTCAAAATGAAACAGTCATGATTCAGATAGAACACACAATTTTAAACAACTTTTTAATTCACTTCCACTATCTAAATGTGCACAATATTTTCCTACTGAGCATGTGCAAGAATTCACAGGATATACATATATGCATGTTGTGATTGGCTAATGGCTGTCACATGATGCAGTGGGATAAAAATTGTAAGTAACTGACTTTTCTCAGAAAAAAAATCTACTGCTTATTTGAAATTAAAACTAAGTGCATTTGCATTGTCTTTTTATTACATATTTGTTGATTATGCAATGCTACTGTGGTTAGTGGTCCTTTAAGTGAAGTATTTAAAAGTATGCTCATGTATTTAACTTGTTTTTCATTTTTTGATCTATAAACCATCATACATTCCTTTGATTTGGCAACATTACGACATTACATTAGTTGAGAACAAGAAATTCCACTTAACACACACTGGATATTAATTAATATTACATCTGTGAAGATGCAGAATGCTGATAGACCAAATCCACAACACACACACATTAGTTAATGCCAAACTAAAGTTTTTTAAGGCTATCAGACTTAAATTGCCCTATTTGAGTGTATTACTTGTTATCCATGGCAGGTAATCACTGGCTACCCATGGCGCGTAATCACTGGCTACCCATGGCGCGTAATCACTGGCTACCCATGGCGCGTAATCACTGGCTACCCATGGCGCGTAATCACTGGCTACCCATGGCGCGTAATCACTGGCTACCCATGGCGCGTAATCACTGGCTACCCATGGCGCGTAATCACTGGCTACCCCTGGCGCGTAATCACTGGCTACCCCTGGCGCGTAATCACTGGCTACCCCTGGCGCGTAATCACTGGCTACCCCTGGCGCGTAATCACTGGCTACCCATGGCGCGTAATCACTGGCTACCCATGGCGCGTAATCACTGGCTACCCATGGCGCGTAATCACTGGCTACCCATGGCGCGTAATCACTGGCTACCCATGGCGCGTAATCACTGGCTACCCATGGCGCGTAATCACTGGCTACCCATGGCGCGTAATCACTGGCTACCCATGGCGCGTAATCACTGGCTACCCATGGCGCGTAATCACTGGCTACCCATGGCGCGTAATCACTGGCTACCCATGGCGCGTAATCACTGGCTACCCATGGCGCGTAATCACTGGCTACCCATGGCGCGTAATCACTGGCTACCCATGGCGCGTAATCACTGGCTACCCATGGCGCGTAATCACTGGCTACCCATGGCGCGTAATCACTGGCTACCCATGGCGCGTAATCACTGGCTACCCATGGCGCGTAATCACTGGCTACCCATGGCGCGTAATCACTGGCTACCCATGGCGCGTAATCACTGGCTACCCATGGCGCGTAATCACTGGCTACCCATGGCGCGTAATCACTGGCTACCCATGGCGCGTAATCACTGGCTACCCATGGCGCGTAATCACTGGCTACCCATGGCGCGTAATCACTGGCTACCCATGGCGCGTAATCACTGGCTACCCATGGCGCGTAATCACTGGCTACCCATGGCGCGTAATCACTGGCTACCCATGGCGCGTAATCACTGGCTACCCATGGCGCGTAATCACTGGCTACCCATGGCGCGTAATCACTGGCTACCCATGGCGCGTAATCACTGGCTACCCATGGCGCGTAATCACTGGCTACCCATGGCGCGTAATCACTGGCTACCCATGGCGCGTAATCACTGGCTACCCATGGCGCGTAATCACTGGCTACCCATGGCGCGTAATCACTGGCTACCCATGGCGCGTAATCACTGGCTACCCATGGCGCGTAATCACTGGCTACCCATGGCGCGTAATCACTGGCTACCCATGGCGCGTAATCACTGGCTACCCATGGCGCGTAATCACTGGCTACCCATGGTGCGTATCACTGGCTACCCATGGTGTGTATCACTTGCTACCCATGGTGTGTATCACTGGCTACCCATGGTGTGCATCACTGGCTACCCATGGTGTGCATCACTGGCTACCCATGGTGTGTATCACTGGCTACCCATGGTGTGTATCACTGGCTACCCATGGTGTGTATCACTGGCTACCCATGGTGTGTATCACTGGCTACCCATGGTGTGTATCACTGGCTACCCATGGTGTGTATCACTGGCTACCCATGGTGTGTATCACTGGCTACCCATGGTGTGTATCACTGGCTACCCATGGTGTGTATCACTGGCTACCCATGGTGTGTATCACTGGCTACCCATGGTGTGTATCACTGGCTACCCATGGTGTGTATCACTGGCTACCCATGGTGTGTATCACTGGCTACCCATGGTGTGTATCACTGGCTACCCATGGTGTGTATCATTGGCTACCCATGGTGTGTATCATTGGCTACCCATGGAGTGTATTACTGGTTATCCATGGTGCGTATCACTGGCTACCCATGGAGTGTAATCACTGGCTACCCATGGCGCGTAATCACTGGCTACCCATGGCGCGTAATCACTGGCTACCCATGGCGCGTAATCACTGGCTACCCATGGCGCGTAATCACTGGCTACCCATGGCGCGTAATCACTGGCTACCCCTGGCGCGTAATCACTGGCTACCCCTGGCGCGTAATCACTGGCTACCCATGGCGCGTAATCACTGGCTACCCCTGGCGCGTAATCACTGGCTACCCCTGGCGCGTAATCACTGGCTACTCCTGGCGCGTAATCACTGGCTACCCCTGGCGCGTAATCACTGGCTACCCCTGGCGCGTAATCACTGGCTACCCCTGGCGCGTAATCACTGGCTACCCATGGCGCGTAATCACTGGCTACCCATGGCGCGTAATCACTGGCTACCCATGGCGCGTAATCACTGGCTACCCATGGCGCGTAATCACTGGCTACCCATGGCGCGTAATCACTGGCTACCCATGGCGCGTAATCACTGGCTACCCATGGCGCGTAATCACTGGCTACCCATGGCGCGTAATCACTGGCTACCCATGGCGCGTAATCACTGGCTACCCATGGCGCGTAATCACTGGCTACCCATGGCGCGTAATCACTGGCTACCCATGGCGCGTAATCACTGGCTACCCATGGCGCGTAATCACTGGCTACCCATGGCGCGTAATCACTGGCTACCCATGGCGCGTAATCACTGGCTACCCATGGCGCGTAATCACTGGCTACCCATGGCGCGTAATCACTGGCTACCCATGGCGCGTAATCACTGGCTACCCATGGCGCGTAATCACTGGCTACCCATGGCGCGTAATCACTGGCTACCCATGGCGCGTAATCACTGGCTACCCATGGCGCGTAATCACTGGCTACCCATGGCGCGTAATCACTGGCTACCCATGGCGCGTAATCACTGGCTACCCATGGCGCGTAATCACTGGCTACCCATGGCGCGTAATCACTGGCTACCCATGGCGCGT